>NC_044913.1:36740083-37068943 GCF_001633185.2 Quercus lobata | reverse complement strand
AAGATTCAAGGGACAAAGCAAGCATAGAACTTCCAAATGTCAAAGACCAAGGATAGCAAAATTGCATAAAGTTTCCACAAGTTTGTAACTTAAGTACATATCCTAAATAAAAGCATAAATGTAAAAGGTGTTCTTAAAATACAACCTAATGTCTCAAACCAAATCTAAAGTGTAGGCATGTATGCTAAAAGAGAAAAATAATAAAAGAAACAAAAGAAGAAAAAAGAGAGAAAGTATGCTATGCTATGTTGTATCTGTGTCTATGTCTGCCTATCTGCAGGGTCACCGGAAGTGCCTCTTCCTCAATTGATAGCTTGGAGTTGACACTGAACCTCCACCACCATCAGCGCCATCATCATTATCGCCAGCATCCTCACCACCGTACAACTGTCGGGAATACTCAGTCAACTCCAGCTTGAGTTTTCCTGCAAGCCAAATGAGCTCCTCGCGCTCCAGAACGGTGGGCTAAATTTTGGAAAGAAATTTGTTAGGACAAGGGTTGAGAGATGCAAGAAAGGAAAGAGAACAAGAATGAAAGAGAACTTACCGCCCGTGTGCCCTTAGGAAAAGGGTAACTCATGACATTGGTATTGCGACCAACAGGACACTCCCAAGCATAGCCATCAGGGTCGTAAGCATAGACCGACCAAAGCAAATGGGGAGGGTCAATGAGAGCACTAACAGTAGGGCTAGCCTGACACAAGTGTTTCATTTGAATGTTACTAATGTAAAAGAATGCAAATGACGACTGATTAAAGGGAAATAAGAGAAGCAAGAACACATACCTTAGCAATGAAAGAAGGCATAAGGCGAGTCCCACTAAACTTGTCATAGCCTAGCTCATCCGTGACCAGATCAACAAAGGGGATGCCCGGCTTCTACAGTTCATACTCTGCATTCATCATAAAGCGAGGGGCGTGCATGAACACTGAAGGATCCATAGGAACCTAGGGCATGTCCTCACCTGCCAGCTAGTAGCACACCCTCTTCGCCAAATAGATCACCCTCAGTCCACTACCCTCAAGGGGCTGGGAAAGCCGAGAAGTAACGATAGCAACTGCCTCCAAGTTCGGGTCCAATACAAGGTTAGCACCAGCCGAAGGACTCCACATAATCTGTGACAACACGTGGGGTTTGGAAGAAAATCCTAAGAAGCATGCAAATAGTGGAAAGCAATACATTCCTAACTTACATCATCAAGAGAAAGCCTGTCGAGGTGGGCCCAAAGTGAGGTGGCACTCTTCAAGTCCACCGAAGTCCTATAAGTAATGAGACCATACTCTATGGCCCAACGCTGAAATGATATAACAATTTGCAAGATGATAGTTTGCAAGATGACAATTTGCAAGACGTTGTGGTATAGTTTGTAAGATAACAGTTTGCAAGATTTAGATATGGTATAGTTTGCAAGATGATAGTTTGCAAGATTCAGATATGACAGTTTGCAAGATATTATGGTACAATTTGCAAGACACAAGTATGGCAATTTACAAGGTAACAGTTTGCAGGATATGGATATGAATGCAGTACAGCAGAAAGACCTTAACCATCTAGATACATTCCTCAACCGTCCCCTATGGACGATGCATGAAGTCTGCCTCTAGATTATTATAGCAGATTGTCTCAATAGCATACCTCCTCCCAAGCAGCTCCATACCCAGCCAAGTGCCCGACTTGTCCTCCAGACTAATCGGGACCCATCAAACCATAGACCAGTCATGCGGTGGAAGTCGTAGGGAGTGATAGTCATCTCCCTGTCAGCAATGTGGAAGGTGTGGGTAGTGTCCCACCACCTCTCTACTAAGGTCTGCGCTAAGACAACACTGGCAGACCTCTTAGGCATCAAATGAATGACAAGCTCAAAACCCCCAGCACAGATGTGGCCCCGAGTCTCCTCAGTGATGATGTTGTACCATACCAATACCTCGCTAATACTTCCACTACCGAAATATGGGGCTAAAACCTACAAAAAGAGAGTAGGATTAAATTCATGATTAGGTGAAAAAAATGGTAGGAAAGTGATATTGGATTCACAATAGGATGAGCTATGACATGGGATGTACAATTAAATGCAAAAATGCTGAAGGATGATGTTAGAATTGCAAACAGATGAAAAATGCGCAAACTAGGGTTTCTATTCGGTGCCATGCGTGCGCATGAAGGATACTGCGTACATAGAATTCTGCACGCATACGCAAGATGGAACCTGGGTGCGCATAAACTGAAGAACAGATACAAGCGCGCAAGAACAAACCTGCGTATGCATGAATACAGGCTGCACACGCAGGAATGAACACAGAAGGGTGTTCTTCGACATTCTCAAACTTTTCTCAACCAAAACTCATCCTAAACATGTTCCTACCCTTCCTAAAGTGTCTGGTTTTCAGAGAGAAGTTGAGATTGAAGAAGAAGATAAGGGTCAGATTGTGAGGGAATGAGAGAAAGGTAAAAGGCTTTTGTAGAAGGAGTTAGAGAATATGAAGAGATGAAGGAAGATGAAGAGAATGAAAAAGAAAAAGAAACTATTGGTAATCATTGGAGAAAAAAAAAGATGAAGAGGCAGGAACATACCTGATGGCTAAACTGCATGTAGCTTAGGCCTCCCCGCTAAACTACGTGTAGTTTAGCAATATATATATATCTCCCTATGAAGTTGCCAAGAGGCTAGAAGTGCAAAGGAAAATTCAAAAATACATCCAAAAATGATAGAAATGCCCTCAGTAGGCAAAGAAAACAAAGACCCTAAAAAGAATCCCCAGTGGATCATAAGCATAAAAAAATATCCCTAGTGGATTGAAACCCTCAAAAGTATCCCCAGTGGATTGAAAGCATCAAAAAAATCCCTCAGTGGATCAAAAATCATCACGAACACTCCTTAGTGAGTCAAGATCAACAACCAAATCCCAAGTAAATCTAGTATCATAGACAGACTCCCCCTTAGGTCCAAGACACGGAAGTAGCCCCCTTAAGAGTTATAAAATGAAATTTCCCCAACGGCGTTGATAAAGCCCCCTCGATGGTGGAGTTAACATCAATCCCCAGTGAATTTTAAGAAAGAAGAAGATAATTATTCCCCGGTGAAGGAAAGTTCCCTAATGAGCAACACACCATCAAGGAGTCCCCAGTGGGCCGTAAACTATCAAGACCTCGTGGTAGGTCAGAATCATCACCAAAACACTTCTTAATGGAATTATACTCCCTAGTGTGTTCTCCAGCATCCCCAATGGATCTTTCATCCAAGAAATAGTCGAGCAAATCAGAAAATAGAATTCGTGCACATATATAGAGGGAATTGAACATACAAGCACGAAACCCCATACAAATCAGAAAGGAACAACATAAAACTTGTGCACATATCCTACAGGAATTGAACATGCAGGCAGGAATCCCATGCAATCAAAAAGGAACAACATAGAACTCGTGCACATATCTTGAGGGAATTTAACATGCACACACGGTGGAAGAGGTAGAGATAGGGATAGAGACCAAGGTCACCCTGAGGCAAGAGCCTCACCAAAACAAGAAGAGATAAAGATGGAGAAGACAAGTATTACCCAAAGGCGCAAGCCACCCAGAGAAGTTTGAGGCAAGAGCCCCATATGGACACCACAGATATATATCCTTTTAAGCTCGTAAGTGCACCCATGTTTGTTTTTCTTTTTTAGTGACTCTAGGATAGTGAGTCACTCGCCTTTTGCTTGCAATTGACAAAATAGGTTCTGGTATAGTGAACTTGTCATTGCTCATTTCTTGAGCAATAAAGATGGGAATTTGGACATACGAATCTCGCGCAACTCTTTGGAGTTGCACCCCTACCCCATATATGCATAATGTGTGTCATGTGTGTGGGTTGGGCCCTAGATGTATGTCGAAACAAAATATTTTGTCTCTTATTCTTTTGATTCTGTTAGAGAAGCTCACAAATCAAAAGAGGGGCATTTGTAGACACCGCACACCCCTTACAACTCGGGCCCCTGTTCCCCAATGATGTTGAAATTTTAAGACCCAAGGTTGGTTTAGGGCCCAATTAGATATTAAATTGACTTGAGAAATGTTAAAATGAAAAATATAACTTTTAATGAGCAAATAAATCTATTTTTGGAAAAGTAAACCGAGGAAACCCTCGACATGCACACGCAAGCCCGATCCTGCGTGCGCATGAAGGGTTCCAGAAACATAAATAAGACAAGTTTTCTGCATTAATGCTGAGGTTTGGAACAAATCCCACATCTTATGGGAGTCGTTCCAAACCGTTATTTTCACAATATAAGTAGCCTTACATGGTATATTTTCAAAATACACAAAAATTCCACGGAAAAACACTAAGATTCACCAGAAATAGTGAATCAAAGAGGGAGTTTTTTACAAAACATCATCAAGTCAATTTTCTTTTGATTAAAGCCTTTTTCTGGCCTTGATCTTCAAGATTAAGATTACTAATCACTCTTTTTATTGATTGTGAATAGATTTGACTTAGGGGAACGGTAAAAAATCAAGCTTGAAGAGCTTTTTCTTCGAGGTATAGTTCTAAACTTTTTCCTTTATTTTCTCTAGTTTAATTCTGTTTTTGTTTGTTTCTTTGCTTGTTTTATGTTTTTAATATGTTTGAATAGTCTAGGTTTGCGTAGTTGTATATTTTAAAGCATGTTAGGATATTAGATTTAGTGTTTTGAAGTGCTGCTCTATTTGCTGTGTTTCTAGGGTTTTTGGGCTGAAACCCACGTGAGCATAATCCTACCTGCGCACACAGGCTTGATTATGCGCACTCAGGGTTGTTCATGCGTGCGCATGATTCTGCCCAGAAATCCTAACCCTAATTTTGATGATTTTGTTTCTGATTTCACATGTAATGCTTCTATCTTAGGTCCTTTTTTATATATTCATGCTGTTAAACTTTTGTTTCACATGTTTAATTGTTTGTTTCCCTTTCACATGCTAGAATTAGGGTTTATCTTGTATTTCCTTGCTTTAATATCATGAACATGCATTCACATATTCATGCATAATGTCATAGGTGCTGAGTTGCTGCAAAGTAAGTGAGGTACGTCATGCATTTACAATGTACATGCATTTATTTGTGATATGATCTTGCTTAGGTTTGATGATATAATTGTGCTCTTAATGCTTTATGATTGGTTTACCTTGTTTCTACCTTGATTTAATGTTCATATGCTTCTGCCTTAAATGAGATATAATGACATGATGATAGTAACATGCTAGGGTTTATGTTATATCATACTAGATGAATGTGAGGTTGGTTTGACATGTATGCTAGATGTATGTTAGGGTTTATGATGTGAGATTGGAGCATGTTAGGGTTTATGATTTGATGAGATGCCATGATGATAAGACATGTATGCTAGATGGATGCTAGGCTTTGGTTGATTGCCATGATAGATGTATGATTAGGTCTATTGGGGGATGATTGATGCTATGTTGATTGTTAGATGAATGCTAGTGTGTGTGTGAGTTAGAATAACGATATTGAGTGTGCCTTTAATAGGGTTAAGGCATAAGACACGATAAGAGGAAGCCAACCTTAGGGTTGGACAGTTTTGGGTGCCGAACACCTTCCCAAAACCGTACCTTAACTCCAAACTCATATCTCTGGTAGTAAGATAAAAAATGTCATTTCTTGAGAGGACGCTATATATATGGTTCCTAAATGATAATGCCTTAAAACGTATACTTGTTATATTTTTATAGGGTTGAGGCATAAGACACGATAAGAGGAAGCCAACCTTAGGGTTGGACGGTTTTGGATGCCGAACACCTTCCCAAAACCGTACCTTAACTCCAAACTCATATCTCTGGTAGTAAGATAAAAAATGTCATTTCTTGAGAGGACGCTATATATATGGTTCCTAAATGATAATGCCTTAAAACGTATACTTGTTATATTTTTATGTAGCCATTATCTCCTTATTATTATGCTTAATTTGTATAATTAAGCCATGATTTGCATTAGTCTCTATTATTTATCTTTACATAATTTCTTGAATAAGATGTCATTCATTGCATTAGTCTCTCTTGGCCAACCGCTGACCACTCCCCTCAAGCCCTCCCACCTCCTTGCGTCTCCACTTCACTGTAAATGCCAACTAACCTTCTATCTCACAAGTTCACTCTCCACCCTTTTTTGGGGTTGGTTCTCCACCTTGTCTTTGTTTAACTCTATGGCCAAAATATCCTTCCCCTTTGGTTTGGTTTAAGTTGGTTGATTTGATGGTTTGAGTTTGAAAATTGAGGTTTTGAGAATGAAGGTGGGTATGAAGTTTTGTAGATTCGTGGGTTTGAATGCGTTTTGATTTAGAATTTGGGGCAAAAGATGTGTTGGAATGAATTTGTTCTAAGAAATTTTGTATTTTGATAGGAATTTTGGATGAAACATTTGATTTTGTTCCTCAATTTTTTACAAATCAGCACTTTTTGATCTTATTTTCACTTTTCCTTTAGGTTTTAAGGCATTTAGGCTTCAGGAAATTGAACAAATTTTTTATTGGGCCTTGATTCAGGCCTTCAGGGCCTTTAGATTGGGCCTAGTTCAAGGCCCTAAAGAGGCATTGCAGGGCTCATGGGGACCCGTAGGGATGGGTATGGGGGCAAAAAAAAAAACCCTTCTAGTTAACGGGGTGTGTTCGGGTCATGGGTGGCAGGGCGGGTTTGGAGATAAAGAAACTTGACTTGTTGCCATTCCTACTACTACTACTACTAACAATAATAATAAAACTCTAATTTGTTTTAAGAAAAGGGAAAAAACAAATCAACAAATACTTTTAAAAAAATTGAGCCTTAAGATAAAAGTGGCAATGTGGCTTGGTGGGTGGGAAATTGAAAATTTTAACTGTGAATAATCGGTAGGATTTGATTAAATTTTAGACACTCAGTGTTCACGTGGGTACAGTGAGCACACAAAATAAGAACTTTGAAAAGTGAAAACAAGAGATTAGACTTTAGAGAGAGAGGGAAAGGAGAAAGGAGGGGGGAGGAGGAGAAAAGCTGAAGAAGAAGACGAAGAGGTGTGAACAATTTTGAATACACAATCACAAATAGCAAGAGATAGAGAAACATAATGACGAAGATGAAGACTAGAGCAAACGAAGAAGATGACTTGAGAAAATACAAAGAAGACTTGAGACATGATTGCTGTTGTTTGGGTTGGGATCTTGCTTGGGTAAGTGTTTAGATAGTGATGTTGTTTGGGTTAGGTTTTGTTGAGGGGCATTTTTTTTCTATTTTTCTAGCCCAAATTCTCTTTGTTGAGGGGCTTTTCAATGCCATAATAGAGTTATGGGTGGAGTTGGGTTTGGTTCCACTACAAGAAGTAGACCATTCTACAAAACTAGCCTGTGAACAAACAACGAAATCAAGAAATTATCAAGATATAAAGCAATAATTATGAGTAATTTGTTAGTTGTTATTTAGTTGTATAACCATTGGGGTTCAACCAAGCCTAGATCCAGTTATTAATCTACTAGGACTTGGGGCTTATTAGTTATTATGGCTGAGATACAGATTCTAAGAATATAGAGAGTTAGGCTTAGTCCCACGATGACTAAGTGAGGTCGTTTTGCTGGACCAATGAAGATATGCAGTAACATAATGTAACATTAGATTATAAAGCAATAGTACTCTAAAAATATCAATTATTTTTAATCACTTAACCATTATAGCTTTTCTATAAAGTTGAGCCATAATACCTAAACCCCAACTCTTATGGTCTTATATATTAGGCTTCAAGCTCCATAAACCTTGTCAAGTTTAGGACTTCAGAACAATATGGCTTCCCCAGACTTCTAAGTTGACAATGGGTATTTCTCCTTTCCTTATACTAAAGGATTAGTATTTCCCATGGTGGTTCTAAGCTAGGATTGTTATTTGAGTGAGTTAAGTTGCTTCTTTTGCTTGTATCTAAATTTGAGATGCTAGGTCACTCTCTTTTGCTACCCATTTTTCTTGGTGCCTTGTCCCCTATATATATTGATAAGTGAGTTTCAAAAATTACATATTTACCCTTGTCTTGTTTTTGCTAACCCTTCTTTTAACAAAATGAAACTCTGTCTCCTAGCTTCTTTCACATTTCTGGCATTAGAGTCCTTGAAAGCACTTCTAGTCTTCCTTAGATATAGAACATTCTCTCATTCGATTGGCTAGGCAAGACTTTTGGGTGTTGTAGGTCTTCCTCCTCTGCAAAACCGTGGGGATAGGGTGGTGTGGTCCTTCTAGTAGCCTAAGGAAATGACATTGACCATCTAAGATTGATTTTTTTTTTCAATAAATGGCATAGATGCTTGTGGGCGCAATGCACAGTAACTTTTAGGGGAGTATGCCTCGGCATACATCTAAGCATACAACATGGCAACAATCATCCCAAGACCTAACATTCATCTATCATGCTCATCAACTGACCCTAGCATTCATCTATCATGGCACCTCATATTATCTCAACCAAGGCAGTAAAACAAATCATGGTAGAAAAGTAGGCATGGCAACAAAAGTATCGATCATCAAATATATATGCCAAACTTTTAGATATGAAAACAAGCATCAAACAAACACATCCGTCACTCAAATGCATGTTCATACCAATGCATGTCTTACCTTGCTTACCTCACTACATCACAGCACCTATGGCATTAATGAATGGACATGTGAATGCATGTTCATGGCATCGAGCGAGAAACATAAGAGAAAACCCTAATCTAGCATGTGCAAACAAACAAATAAATAAAGAAACAGAGGTTCAAAAAAACATACAAGGAGATAAATACAGAGACATATTATGTGAAAGAAGTAAAAAGACTCAGATTAGGGTTTCTGGACACGAGTATGTGTGCGCATACATAGGCCATGTAGAAGCATGCGCACGCAAACACACCAAAACCCTAACCTAGAAACACAGAAAAACGAACAAAACTTGAATCTAACAACCTAACATGCAAAAGATCATAAATCAAAGAAAACCTAGGCTAAACAAACATGTTATAATATAAAGAAACAAAGGAAGCAAGGAAAACAAAAGGAATAAAGCAAGAAAAGTAAAGAAATGAAAAAGAAAATCTTAGAACTCAATACCTCAAACAAGAAGCTTTTTAAGCTTGATTTTGACCGTTCCCATCAATCAATCTATTCACAATCAAATATAAAAGTGATTAGTAATCTTAAACTCAAAAGATCAAGACCAAAAAAGGTCCCAATTAAATAAAATTTACTTGAGGATGTTTTGTGAAAAAATCCTCCTTTGATTCACTATTTCTAATGAATCTTAGGTTTTCCCTTAAGATTTTCTGTGTCTTTTGAAAAGGTGCCATGTATGCCTTTATATAGTGAGAAAATAGGGGTTTGGAACGGCTCCTAGATGATGTGGGATTTGTTCCAAACCTCAACATTAATGCAAAAAACTTTCCTTTCATAGGTTTTTGAAACCCTAGCTACATGCGTAGGTCCGTGCCTGTGTACGCATGCATCAAACCTGCGTATGCAGGTTATGGCCTACGTACACAGATCGAGAGTTTCCTTAACCTTTTATTTTCCAAAAATAGATTTATTTGCTCATAAAATGTTATATTTTCCATTTTAACACCTCTCAAGTCAATTTGTAATATAATTGGGTCCTAAACCAACCTTGAGCCTTAGAATTTCAGCATCATTGGAGAACAGGGGCCCAAGTCATAAGGAGTACAAAATGCGGTGTTTACAATGCTTCATAAGGAAAACACATATGCTAAAGGATTTGGTTGGATAGCCATTTTGGAATTTCCCTTCCTATTGAACCACCATGTCTTATGCCTGAAGAGTGGTCCCTTGTCATACCTCATGGATGATGTCTCTTTTCTCGGATTTTGTGGCTAGGCTTCAGCCTTGCTATATTGCTCTTCTTGTTTCCTATAGGACTAATTTTCTTATTGTATTTCTTGCCTCCCTTTTTTTTGGAAATTTCCATGGTGGGACCCGATTCTTCATGGGCCACCCATGTTATTCCATTTAAACTCCTGTTGGTCCATCTTTTGGGTTTATTGCAACCTTATTTAAGGTCATCTTTTATTTGCACATGTTGGTTGGGCTTGCCTTGCCTTATTCAAGACTTTGCTTGTGCATTAAATTTTTGGGTCTTTTCGGCCAATATTTTAGTTCAGGCTTTGTATAAAAACTATGTAAAAACCTTAAATTTTGGGTGTCAACAAGTTTTAATTTTAAGTTTGTGGAGGGAGCCGAGCTTTGGAAGAAAGAGGGGAGGGGGGGGGGTTAAACTCTAATTTTTCTTGGGCCCAAACTGAATATGGATATATTGTATATACTATATTTTGTTGTTGGTAATTGTTGATACCCCTTTTTGTAAATTTGCATCCAAAAGCCTATGAGGAGAAAAGCCCAAGAAAGCCCTAAGAGATGGGTTAGAGTATGAGCAAAGAGAAAGTAATCGGGCTATATTCCAAAGGCCTAAAGAGAAGAGAATCCATAAATAAGGTCCAAGTGATGACCTAAAAAAGAAGAGTATTTTGAGAATAAAACCCAAAGGTAGTCCCACAAGCCCCTTTCAGGAGTGGAGTAATAAAAGGCCTTCTTGAAAGAGTAATGTTGAGAATAGAAAGTAAAGGCCAAAGTAGGCCCACAGGTCCCTTTTGAGAGATGAGTAATAGGAGGCCATTCTCAAAGAGAAAAATGAGTATTAGAAAAACCCAAAGGTAGAGAAACAAAATGGAGCCCAATAAGTGAGGCCCAGTAGAATATACGAAGAGAAAAGAAAATAAAAGGGTCAGCAGGCCTAACCCAATGAAGTGAATAAATGAAGAAAAAAGAAAGCAAAGGGGTCAGCAGACCCAACCCAATGTATTAAATAAATGAAGAGAAAAGAAAGCAAAATAGGTCAACAAGCCTAACCCAATATATGGCAGAAAGTCCATAATGCCTTTGTATAAGGGGATAAGGATGAATTCTGATTTTGCGGAAAGTAAAGTAAGGTGAAACCGTACAAAACCACAGCAGCAAGAAACACATGAAGAAGAAACAAGACAAAGTCATAGTAGCAGGAAATGCGTGAGGGAGAAACAAGACAAAACCAAAGGCAGCAAAAACGCATGAAGAGGAAACGAGACAAAATCAAAGGCAGCGGGAAGTGCATGAAGAGGAAGAAGCCAAAGAACAAAAAATGGTGCAGCTGAAGCCTTGTCGACCTGCAACCTAGCCAATGCAAGGGAGGCAAGGCCCACGGTTGAAGAGGAACAAAGGGTATTGTTTGGTGGAGGGGGGAAAAAACCTAGTTTTGGTATCTTGGCAGAAAGCATACTTACCAAAATGGGTAGAAAATTGGTGGTTGGAATAGCTTTTTCCTAAAAGATGAAGGAAGTTTTTCGCTAAGCAAGTAGTGGGACTAAACCCACTTCTAGCAGACAGAAGATAGTGAGAGTGAACCCATCTGCACATGGCCAAAATGGTACGTAGTGGGTGTTGGCTAAATGCCTATAGCAGACAAAATGATTGGTGGAAAGCGAGGGCAAAAGGGGAAATCGCCTAGACTTTATCTTGGGTATAAAAGGAATAGTACCCATGAACAAGAAAGGAACGGCAACAAGAATGAGGTAAGAACACAACATCAATCATTAGACAACGGAAAGAAATATCAACAATAGTGTGAAGAACATAGTGCCCAAGAGAATTAGATCAGTGGGTTGAAAGTGAAAGAAGAGAGAGAGGGAAAAAAAGTGAAAGGTAAGAGAGAATAGGGAGTTGAGAAAGTAGAGTATACACGGTAGACCTAACATGCATCACTAGGCAACCTTTTCCCTCCCCCATACAAAACTATACTCTTTGTCATCTCAATAAAGATGACACTTTTACTTTTTGCTACTAACATTCTCGGACTAACGGTTATTCTGCTGTTACTATATACATATAAATATATATATTTCTCTTTGTTTGAAGTGTTTGATCTTGTACACAGACTGGTTCCAAGGGAATCTCGCGGAGAGAGTCAAGCCCAACTTTCCTATCCTCTATAGAAAGCCTTAGCCCAATAGCGCAAAAAGGCACCCACAGTAATGTTAGGGGGGCTTGCGCCACCACCTGATTCTGCCCTTGGATACTTAGGATGTAGGGAGGGGTCATTAGACCAACACGATCGTTGGATAAATAAAGGTTTTATTTTCTTGTAAGTTGTAACCACTCCCCTCAAGATTCACAGGGTATAATTGCCAAACTTATATGTGACATAATTTTGGAAGCTTATACATGACTTATGCCAATTATAACTATTAATCATTAACACTATTACTGACATGTGGTTGATGGAAGATTCATGGTCTCGATATAGAATACATGTTGGTCTTGATTTTAGTCTTGAGACCACATTTTGATCTTGACATTTATTTTATATAATGTCCATTTTAACCAACACTCTGGCTGTTGATCAAGGCATCACAATCTGGTTGTTTCTTGTAGTTATATATACATTAATTGTCATCTCCTAATATAAGGTAGCATATAGCTAGAAAAACATAAGCAAATAAATCAAGATACTACACACCAAGAACCTAATCCTTGGAGTAACTGTAAACAATGTACCAATTACGAGAATTAGTAACTCAGCCTAATATGATGCATCCTTTTTTGTTACAATCTTATCAAATTCGTACTGATCCCCTTTGCTAAATAAGTTGTCAAATCATGTATTTTAATTCTTTTTTTCCTGATCTTAAACATCCAAGCAAAGGAAAAGAACCCTATTTCATTTCATTTTATTTAATTCCCTCTTAATTCTTCATTTCCTTTCCCTTCCCTTACTCAAGCTCCCAAACACAAGGTAAAGAAATCTATAGAAACTAGGAACAACTTTTATTCTATGAAGGGTTTTTTTTTTTTTTTTCCTGGAAAAAAAATCCTCTTTACTCTTCCCTGTAAATTATATCCTGAATTACAATTAGAGCAAAGAGATGCATAAGAATTTGTGTGCATAGATATGCAGCCATCATAGAAGCGCATCCTGCACTTCAGAGAGAGAGAGAGAGAGAGAGAGAGAGGGGATATTACAGCATGGAGGGCAAAAATAAAGCATCGTTGCCTACAATTACAATTACAACTCTAGCTCACATCATAAATACTGAAAATAGCACACAAAGTCACTCTGGAAACTTGAGCAGCAATCCCCAATCCACAAGTGTGTAACTGCCTAACTGGATCGCACATAAGCAGATCCTCTCTTTTGCTATAGAACAAAATGTATCTTACTTGCTAAAGAATATACCCCTCTTCTTTCCTTTCCTTTTCTCAACAGCCTGCAAAACACATTAAAATATGTAAAGGATAATTTAAAGTAATAATTTATAAGTATAATCTCTTATCCAAGGTCAGAAGCATACATATCAACTATTTAACACACCTAAATGATTAACATGTGAAACAATTATGAAATCCTTAGTATATATTTCTCAGCAAATATAGAAAATTTAACCATTCTTTATATCACAACTTTAATGCCTTTTTATAGGTAAGAATAATTTATTAAAGAAAGGCTACTTCATTTACAAAGGACACACAGAAGCCTAATGAATTACAACATGAAAGAATTATATACAAAATGGCAATGGCTTTATAACAATGCAATAGAATTGCTATTTGTAAAGGACCAAGCACGAGACCACTCATAAGGAACAAGTGAAGGTTAGTACTTTCCACATCTTCGAAAGTGCACCAATTGCGTTCCTTCCTTACAGTCCAAATTAAATATAACAGAACAATGTTCCAAATATCCGATGAATAGTTGAATACTTGCCAACCCAATTTCTCCATCCAAATATAAGGTTGACCGTTTCCAGCCCACTAACTCCAAAGAATTCTAAAAACAAAGGTCCACAAATCAAATCTCTCAACATATATCTGGATCTTGGTATATGTCCAGATTGTCCAATATTCAAATCCAGAACAGGCTCAGATTAATCTCAACAAACAAATTTGTCCATATTAAATCATACGATTGTTCTGAACTGCTCTTTTCCATGTTTGAGCAGAGCCTGTTGGGAATCGGACAATAAATTGCAAACTCTTAGGTACATTGGAGGGGGAAAAAGGATGGAGATGAATGTATTATTTATCCTACCCTGATTGCAGTCAGCATTGAAAACCAGATTATGTAATACTTCACATTAGTTATTCATCTACCCACAAAAACAGAAATAAGAACACAGCCCCAAGCACATAGACATTTGTACAAAGATATCAAAAATAAATATTTCAGCAGTTTTTAGGTTTAATGGAAATAAATCTGAGCACAATATAGTGGGAAGATTTTTGAATGGTGCCTACATGGTTTTTGGTGTTTATAAAGCCAATCAGTAAGGCGAGATGGAGTACAAAAAAATCTCTCTCAAGATAAATCTAATGAGTTTAAGAATGTCTGAGAATCTCTTTGTGTGCTATCCTCTCTTTATCTCTTACAGTCTCACCTTCTGTTCTCTTTCTCAACATTTTATTTCTTCTCCTCTCCACCATTAATTTCTCCCCTTTTATCTCTCAATTTGAGACTAGGGCATGGCCTCCCTTCTCTTGCCATCTTTCTATCCTCTCTCTCTTCATAGTTGGCAACAGTTTCAGAGAGAAACATAATGGTACCCGAAGAAACTGACATCCAGCAGCAGCATCTCCTAGTGTAAAAGGAATAAGTCCCTTGTATTTCATGCAAAGGAGATCAAGACACAGTCCCAACTCTAAAGGAAAAGATGTAGGTCACCCTAGAAAGACTACATAAGGGGCCTTAGCAAGTCTATACATTCTTTGATTTAATACCCTGTAAGATCAATATCACAATCTATAAGGTCTGCAAGTTCTACACCTAAGAAATACCTGATTTGGTACGTGCAAATATACATACATCCACATTTGAAAATTAATGCACACAAATATAAATGCCACACGCACAAACAAAGATACATCTACATTCTAAGAAATGGTATATCGAAGTATAAGCAAAGAATAGCAGACAAATTTGCTGTTCTGCATGGACAAAAGTCAAAGTTCCATGTCAGTTATACCCAGGCAAGAACCACTAGAAAATGAAAAATCATACCCTTCGGATGAATAATCTCAAGGTGAGCACAATTGTATCTCTAAAACTGCAGCAGGAAGAGGGGGAAAAAGGATAAAAAGTCAGTCAAGATATTTGTTAAGTAGGAAAAAAAAATCACAATAAACAGATAAGAACAATTCCAAATTATAAAGAGAAGCTTCTGAAACAGAGTAAAACATCAACGAAGGTGAAGCAGGTTGAGAAGCAAGCTACCCCTAATTACTCAAGAACTTAATTTGGAGCTATTCTCAGGAGGCAAGATAAATATTCCCTGCTTACTTTAAATATAATATAATATACCAAGCAACCAACACATGAAAAATGAGAGTTTAAAAAACTGACCAATTTTGATTTTTTTTTTTGGTGAGGGGAGAGGAGGCCATGAGCCCACACTATTGAGAGGAGAGAGAGGGGGGGGGGGGGGGGGGGGGGGGGGGGGAGGTGCTAATAGATCTTATATATAATAAAAAAAACCACCCAAATTCAACCTCCACCTTAGGGTGGGGGACGCTGGCAATCCCATAAATACCTCTCTATGTTTTTAATGCAAAAAAACATAGATTAGTTTGAATGATTCAGATATATAAAAATACTATGATTAGAGTTAAAAACAGGTGGAGCCCCAACAACCTCGATGGGCATGACCATTATGATGGCTTATCTCAAATAAGATATGTAATAGTAATTACATAAGACGGGTTTAAGTATTTATATGTGATAATAAATAATTAAAATGTTATTATGTATTGCTTTTACAAGGGAAAGATGTGCCATTTGTAGTGGCTTTATCTTAACTATTGGGAAAAAAAATCATTAATACTGGAATTAAGTGGAAAAATTATCAAATTTAATATATGAACACATAGTTAATATTCTTTGGACAAACTTTAGCTACAAAATTGGTTATAGTCTTAGGCTACAACCTTACTCAATATCTTTTTATTGAAGGTGAATTTTGACAAATCCACCATTGGATCACATCTTTTTCTTATATTCTTCATAGCTATGTCATCAATAAATTGCTTAAATTACAAGTTTTTGTAGTTTAAAATCATGCATAAAATATGAACTTATAGATCATAAAATAAATAATATCCAATTGACACCAAATTTGACAAGTGTATTAAGAGCGTAAAGAACATGCAATTCAACGGTTAGATTTCCAAAATATGTAGTAATTTTTATTTTATTGAGTAAAGTTGTAGCCTTAAGGTTCAACTAATTTTGTAGCTAAACTTTGTTCATATCTTTTATTTCCAACTTTCCCATTCCATATTTTATGTCATATTACTTTAGCATCCAAGTTACCTCTAGCCACAAAAACTTACTTATTTTTTTTGTTTGTTTGTTTGGGGTGGAGATAAAGGATTTTTTCAATTGCAATAAAAAATTGTGATTTTGTACTTCACTGCAGAGATTGGATTTTTTATAAAGTTAGAAATTTTGTACAATACCTGGATACCGGCCGGTATGGCCAAAATTATCATACCCAGTAAGGTTAACCTAGGAAGCACGGACACGGGCAAAGGTATGACACGGCGACAAGAATTTAAAAAAAAAAAAATTTATAACTAGACAAGGCTGGACGGCACTCCGAATGAAGTGTTTGTGCTTCCTAGTAGTTAACCCCCTTGAAACGTACTGGATTAAATATCAGAGTATTTCAACTTATTTTAGCAGTTTCAGTCAATTTTGCTCATTTTGGCCTAAATGAGAATTTTGGACTCATACAAGATTTACATTTTTTTTTTTTTTTTTGTAATTTTTGAAATTAAAGAGGATACTTTTGGTATATGCTTGCCTGGCCTTAGTTCTATGGTGTTGCCACCAGTGTTTGTAAAAGCATCTAGCAGACATTAGCTCATAGGCCTCTTAAAGCCTAGGCGTGATTGAAGTGAAGTGCATATTTTTCAAATTAAATATCTAATAACCTTTAAGAAGACATGTCTGTAACATATAATAATAGAAATTAAAAACTCAAAATTTGTATATTTTACCTATTAGGTACGCGCAATTGTATAATGTTTGTAAGTTCAAATTTTACTTATGTTATTTCAATTCTTAAAATTTTATATAGTTAATTAAAAAAAATTATCAATGGACAATGTCGCAGTAATCTAGTTGTAGAAAGTTTAAATATAACATAATTCTCTAGTGCTTTATATAAATACATAACCATGATCAAATAATGTATATGGTTCAATCAACATACATCTGAAAATTAAAGACCAAAAGGCACAAGAATAGTAATTAATCTTGTTTGTATATTTTGACATGTAAATAAAAATTGTTTGTGTAACACAACACCTTAAGAATAATGGTTGTATGGTAAATCATTGGTTCATGTCATTTCTTTCAAGATCAAGCAATTAATTTTGATGATTCATATCTTTTTTAGCGGTAAAATAAAAAAAGTGCACCTCAACCTGCTTTGTGCTTCTTCAAAAAGCACCAAAAATGCATGCCCAAAGCATGCTTCATTAAGTGAGCTTTTTTTTTTTTTGCCCAAGCAAAGTGCTCAAACCTTGGGGCTTCGAGCTTTGAGCTTGAAGCGAACCTAAGCATGCTTTTAACAACACTGGTTGCCACTAGCTTCCACCATGTCCTCAGCCCTCCCTCTCTATCAAGTAGTAATTTTGAATCAACCTGACTAGGTTTCATGAGTGTTTCTGTTATCAATGCAGGTATGCTTGAAAGAAGCTTTGGAGCTTAGGTTGACCTGGTGGGGGAAGCTGTTAAGAGCTTTGAAATGGTTTGGTGGTGGAGCAGTGGTGGTGGAGAATTTTGATTTTGCTAACTGCTTTCTGAAATAATTTTTGGCAGCGCAGAGGAACAAATCACAGTAGGAAAAGGAGCTTTGATTTTGCAAATCTTTGGATCTTTGGGAGGTAACATTTCAGCTGTTTCTGAAAGGATTAACATGCAAGTGGCTGTTGGTGTTGGGGGTCATGTTGACAAAGATGTGCATTGAGCCATCTGTCTGATGGTTTGCGTAGGTTAGTAGATTGATATGAGTGATAAATAATTGGCTACCTATTTGCAATGCTTGGTGGAGATGGTCTCTAGTTTTATTTGTCCCTTGTGTGTATATTTGTATGTGTTCCTAAATTCCCAATGCGTCTTTATTGAGATTATTATTTTATCCCTACTTTTTTCTTTATATTTATGTATTAGCCTAATTATGACAAACACACACACACACACACATATATATATAGAGAGAGAGAGAGAGAGAAAGTATGTAAAACTTAGTTTATAAGAAAAATAATGCGAAGGATGAAAACAGGAGTTAATCATCAACTTCACATAAGGCATCCATCATATCCTTGTATAAGTGCAACAAAAAGGAAAAGTTATATCAATTTTAAATCAGTAAATAATCACTTGGTGCATTTCATGGTTTTATGAAATCTCCATCAAATACAATATGATCAAAGAAAAAGAAACAGTATGAGAAACACTTGTTACGTACCAGCTAACATCAGTTGAGTTGCTATCTGCTCTTAAGAGATGCTCAACACCACCAGACCCAATAATTAAAAATTCTGCAGTAAGTCCATAGGGAATTGTAACCTACAAAAAGGAAAAAGAATGAAATAAGAATGAATAAATACCCACAACTTTATAGAACAACAGCAACAACAAATCTTTAGTCCCAAAACTATGGGGTCAACTATAGCTCCTCAACAAACTAATCAGGGTTGTTCACATGTAATATTCAATTACACCCTAAATTATTCTATAAAAAAAGAGTATACCTGTTATGACCCGGGTGCTGGATAAGTTATTTGAATTTAGTTTAGTGATAGAATAAATCTTCCTAGATTAGATTAGTATTGTTATTTATTTTTATTCAAATTAATTCCTATGTTTTAGGATTTTTTGATGAGGTTATCTCATCCTTGGCTATTAATGTACGTTGAATGCATTAATGAGAATTAAGCAGAAAATTAACCAAAAATGTCTATTTCATCTCTCAAGTTCAGGACATTGGTCATCTCAAATTGACTATCTTTTATATTCAATAAATTATCCGGTTTCACAATAACACCACTAACAGCCTGTTTTGAAATCTTAAAAACAAGAATTCAATTCCATTGGAATTTGACTTGATCATTGTGGAATTGATGTAATTCAAATGGGGAACTGATTTTGAACAGTATAAAAGTAAATCAGACCAGAATAGGTTGGATTAGAGAAGAATTCAATTCCTATGTTCCACTAGTGGTCCATGTTTTTCCCTAATTGATACAGATCCTCTCTCTCACATACCCAAAAACACATCTAGTCTTTCTCATTTTTTAGTTCTTTATGTTTTTAACTATTTATTTTGTTATGGTAGCCTCGGAAAAATGCTGAACACAAAGAAAATGGGAGGATTTTATCACACTAATGGTCATGGCTGTCATTTACATCTGTATATAGGGATGTTGGTAAAAAATTAGAATGACTAACTCAATTAAGTTCCTTTCTAGTTCTAAACAGCACAAGTGGATTAAATCGAATGCCAGAGTTGGTTTCAAAGAAGACTTAAAAGGATTCTCTTATAAGATTGAAATTACAATCCTTTACAAATAATTCTCTTTTTTACAAATAGCACATACGTTGGCCAATGAGATCTAACTCAAATGGCACTACCTCCCTTTGTAAGAGTTAGGTAGATGGTGAGGTCATGGGTTTAAGAGCCACAAGGTGCATGAGTAATTTACCAATAAAAAAATAGAACATAAGTTAGGTAAACTAAGAACTGTTGGAAAATAATTCCAATAGTGGAAGAAGCTGGTCAATCATATTAGTTATTGACACTTGATAATGATATGAGATACAAAATAAATGAGATCCCATAACTATGCAGTAGTATCAAGGAAGACCAATATCAAAATGCAGTGAACTTTAGACTGTATTGTATAGAATTAATCGGCCCCAAGTTATTGAACTTGATTGAGTTTACTACGGTATGGGTTGTAAAGTAATCATTATAATTCCTATTTTCTTGAATGTTGTCCATGTTCATATGCACCAATTGACACCAAATATCTTATTAGTATATAATACACTAATTTCCTTCACAAACCAAGGAAAATAGGATATTGACCTAACCAGGCTATGAAAGCCTTGTTTCAAGGTACTGGCCAAGCTCTTAATACCCTCAAAAAGATTAAGCAAGTAAGGAATCATACATCTGTGGAGGGCGAAAACTTTTCAGAGGCTACAACACCACTTGGTCCACTACACTTGATATTGTAACCTTCCCTCTTTATGGACAAGGTAGCTGGTTCCCATATATCAAGATATCCTGTCTGTAAAAAAATTATTTATAAAAATTGGTTTAAGCTTCAGAAAACAACAGTTTAAAACCAAAAAAAAAAAAAAGGATTTAAGAACTCAATATTAACATACTGGAAACAAAGAATGACAAAATGGGGTTTTTCATTGAAGCCATACCGAATAGGATACTCTATATGAAGCATGACCACTATAAAGAGTCTTCTCAATGTGGTTTTGCATCTCAGGATCTGTAAACAAGTTGAAAAAAATGGTATGCCTTTAGCTTTGCAATATATTATACCACAAGAACCAAGCAATTTATTACCCTGAGAGTCTCAATGACAACTATATGTCCAAAAACATTCGAAATATGCTAGCACATAGTAGAATTAAATTCTAGTCAACAAGAGAAATAAAACATCAAACAGACACAGAGGCTATCTCGTCAAATGTGAAGGAATAAGGAAAACAAATCAAAGAATTATAATGTAGGATACCCACAACAAAAGAAGACATCCATCCTTTTTTAACAACCTTTAAAAAATATATATATATATATATAAATAAATAAATAAAAAACACCCTACATCAGTTGTAGTTACTTCCACAAAGGAACGTCACTTGAAGTTAAATTTGAATAACCTTGGTTCAATTTTCCAATTCCGCAGTGAGACAACCAAGGAAGAATTCGCCACCAAAGAAATAATTAACCAAGCAAAGTCCCAAACTAGGAAACAAGATGGACTTGAACTCTAATTTGTCTTTCCATTTAGTATACCTTGGCCACCAGTTTGAGAGGCAGAATCATGATGTGATATAAAACACAAAAGGAGGAAGCAAACCAGATACAATATGGTAATCATGAGGTCTCATGTGAAGCTCTAGAGTTAGGTGCTTGTAAGATATTGAGCCCTTATGATATCTAGCTAGGAAGCACAGACACTTCATTTGGGGTGCTATCCACGTGTCGTACCCATGTCATACTAGTGTCATACCCGCCATGTCATTAAATAATTTTTCAAAAATTGCTCGTCGCCGTATCACATCCGTACCCATACCCATGTCTGCGTCTGTGCTTCCTAGATATCTAGTACACATTACACAGTTTGACCATACTAATGAAACTGGAAAATACTAAAAAGAGTCTATGAGGTATTGAAAAACTAAACTAAAAACTCATATACTGATGATATTACCTCAATGATGGGAAACCTATTCCTGAAAATGGGATGTTTGGTATGCTGAATAGATCCTATAATGGAAAAGTAATAGTTCTTCAATCGTTTGGTTACACTTTCATTATAAGGAATGGCTATTCACCCTCACTGCCTAGCCTATTCCTCATTTTTAAGGAATAGCCATTCCTTTTAAAAATTAGAGGAATAACTATTAAGTGAACTGCCATAATAGCTTCATAATATAAAATCCTTATAAACACCTTATCTCTCTCTCTCTCTCAAGTTCAAAAGGAAAAAAAAAAAAAAAAAAAAACTCTCACACAGACCCCTACTTAGCTCCATCAACCTTCACGGGTGGCATACCACACTGAATTGAACCATGGAAGCACCATCTTGTGGATATGAATAAAACAAAAGAGCTCTACTGGAGTTTGATGAAAACAGACCCCTACTTCTTAGCTCCATCAACCTTCATGGCTGGCATACCACACTGAATTGAAACATGTCAGCACCATCTTGTGGATACGAATAAAACAAAAGAGCACTACTGGAGATTGATGAACTAGTCAACCAAAGCAGTGACCAACCTGAACTTGAATATTTGAGACTCCATGGTGCCTTTCAGATCTAAAAATTCCACAGTTCACGGTTGGCAATAGTTCCATCTAAAATGGAGTTCGTGTAGTTTGCCTTTAACCCAAGAGATGGGATTTGTGATGGTAATGGTGACTTGGTGTTAAATGAATTTCATATTTTTTGGATTGGAGTTGGGTCTTAATAAGATGGTGGAAATACTTTTGGATTTGGTGATATGAGTATTGGTGGGCTTGTGATAGAGCAACTTTTTCTTAGGTGCTAAAACTTTGTTGATACAACAAACCTTAGTCCCAAATTGAATCCTCAACAGATTAGTTAGGGTCAAACACATGTATACTTATCCTCCATTCTATTCCATCTAATGTCATACTAAAACTTCATTATTATTTTTTTTTTAATTATTTTTTATAATTATCATACTTAAACTTTGTTGATATAGAGGACATATTTCATGTGCACAAAACACTCCTAAAGAATTACACGTGAAAAGAAAAGCCATCGATGAAACCTACAACAGATTTCGCATTGCTTGTGCCTATGTTTTGGGACAACTTGAACAACAATGTCAAGAATCCAAATTTCAGCTCAATAACAAATAGCTCCATACCATTAAATGTTCAGCTATTCGTCTCCCTCCATATAGTCCACATTAAGCAAAGAGGAGTTGCGTTCAATACAAATGAACTCCCATTCTTTCCATACAAACTTAATTATTTATTAATCTTTTCAATTGTTAATATTTAGAAAAACACTAGAATTATCAGATAAAATATTAATGTCCTTTTAAATGAAGGATTTATCAATTTTTAAAAGGGGGAATGAAAATTGAGGCCTACAAAAGTTAATAAAATCTTAATGAATACAAAAATTATAAAGATATTTTAGGAAATTAAATTAAAATATTATCTTGTTCCAACATTTGTCATGTCATATCAAACACATGAATGAGAATAGTTATTGCGCTACAATAGTTTCCATTACCAATGATTCCCAAATGTGCCCAAAATGCATTTTCTAGATCCATTTTTTTCTTCGTAAACAAATACTATGTTTCAAAAATGTTTTAGAGGAGATTCTCCTAAACTTCTTTAATTGATTTAGAAACGGGTCCTGTATATATATACAAACAAGTATCATTAAGCAACCAAACAAGTGACGGGAATACAAAACCTATGTCAACTATTAGGGGAAAAAAATTACAATATAAAACATAGAAAAGCTCAATAACAAAATCAACAAAATTAGACAGACAAGACACTCCAGATGATGCCTCCCCTCCCCCTTCCTTTTCCTGGGAGTACTAGAAAATTTAGGAAACCAGGCAAAAGCACAGGAATTGATAAGCACCCCAATAAAAAGAATCAGGGGAAAGCAGTGCAAAAGTAAAACATAGTTCAAAAAATAAAGGAGAACCATGCAAGACTTGATTCATCAGATTATAATTACTTACCACAAGTGATCCTTTTGTGGTCATTAGCAAAAACCTTAACAAGCTCTCCCTGCATTCACAAAGAAAAAGGTTATGATCGATCTACTAAAATTGTCTATACATCTAGAATTTTTTTTTTATAAGTTAAACAAGCAGTAGAACTTTTGCAACCACCAAATGCCCAGATGTGTAATATACACCAGTTTGGAGAGTATATAAGTATATTCAAGGGAGAGAACATTGGCTGACTTCATATTTTACAGAGAACAACTAAAAATAGTTACTATTATGAATAAGATAGAATACCATAATCAATACCCACTCCGTCCCAACATAAATGTCTTTTTTTTTTGGGTGGGGTGGGGGGAGTAAAAGGGGAAAAGAGAAACAATACCTTGCGCTTCCTGTTGTCCAGAGGCTGCACTTCAATAGCAAGGTATGTTTCAACATCATCAGCTGTGA
Organism: Quercus lobata; assembly: GCF_001633185.2. Lineage (NCBI taxonomy): Eukaryota > Viridiplantae > Streptophyta > Magnoliopsida > Fagales > Fagaceae > Quercus > Quercus lobata. Next base: position 37,044,951 of record NC_044913.1, on the reverse strand, counting down.
CAAGATAGTTTGGTTGCTTTGCTCCTGTCACCAGAAACAACATAAGACCCACATATCTAGATAAGGATGGTAATACAACACACAAAACCAGTGAGCTCAAGGAAAACAAAAAAGATACCATCAATGTAATTAACAGATCCATCTTCCATGTGCCGTACCCACTGGCAGTAAAAAATAAAAAATAAAAAATAAAAAAATCACAAGATTATAGATTAGTATTTGCATCACATCTAAGTATTCCACAATATTATGTGTTTCATGGTGCATTTAGGAAATTTCTGTAACCAAATCCCATAAAATGAGATGAGAGATTCAAAGAAAAAGATCCTGAAAAGGCACCTCAAAGTTACAACTGGTTGTCCCATTAATAGAATATCCACATGCCTGGAGCTCCTTTCCTGGAACAGCTTCGCCTGAAATTTGAAGGCCCTCTATTGCTGGTAATGGATCATCATCTGCAGCTGCATATAGAAATCTAATCAGTTTCAAATAGCCAACAGCAGTGCTGAGACGTAGCAGCAAAACTGAAAGTAAAATAAAGTTACCCTCAGAAAACGATGAGGAAGGTTCTTCAAGCACGGGTGCTAGATAAGGAGAATACGAGGAGCCAGGATCATCAATTGTGGTTGCGTAAGGTGAGTTTCCTGAACTCCAATTTGCTGAAGATTCTCTTTCATTCTGGTTTCCCTCTGATTCTGGATCATCCATCTCACGGTTGCTGACTGGTTCACGAAATGTGACCTGTTTGCTGGTGATTTCTTCACCATAACGTGCTGCATGTACCTCACTTTGAGTAACAGCAAGCTGCCCATGTATACCACGGGCTGCTGGAATCCTGCAAGACAAGCAAGACACTTGAGCAGGACAACACAGTTATATGATAAAAAAAATACAGATGCAGCACTTGCCATGCAATCATCATGATGCACTGACAATCAGTACATAACCTCACAATAAATCCAAGAAATGCAAGCTTGTTTTACTAGGCGAATATAAATTAGTTGTTAAAGGTAACAAAGGGAAGAGATTACACAACAGTGGAGGGAACAATGAGACATGGACAGCAAGATCCATCATCGAAATCATCCTTAATTGAATTAATTATCCAGAAGTAAATTTGTAAGAACGAACAGCCAAGATAAGCTACTATGTGCTGAGAAAGCCATCTTTAATATGCTAAAAAATGTTCGACCTTCCAGTTTTATCTTGCAATCAAGGAAAATAAATTTTCAAAAAGTAGCAATCATCTAGAAGCTCAAGCAAACCAACACAGGACATTCAGAATATAAAAACAAGAACATTCATCATCTTCTTATGTGAAAACCAGGAAATTCCAAATAATCCATATTTGAGCTCCAAAAATGAGATACTTGAATCTTTAAGCACAGAGAGTCTGTTAAGTGAGATCCAAACCATCTCTACTATGTGATGTACTAACAGTCAAAGATATCACCCAAACTAAAACACATCTTACCAAAAAACAACCACAAAGAAAAAATTCCCAAAATGGTAGCATACATTGAATCGTTGCTAAATAACGAGAAGAATTTTGACAAAAATTGGTACTTAAAATCCCACTTCCACTCCCTACTACCATCAGTTACCTTCCAAAACACTCCCTACTATCATCCGAAACCTTTTAAGCAGTCATCAGAACCATAAAGAAATTAGACAACCTATGAGCAAAAATGTAAAATAAAATTAACAAAACTTAGATACACACACACATCCAGCACCAAGTTGTCAAAGCTGTTTCCAAAATTAGCTCCATTTCCCAGTCACAAACTTACTGCAACCTCAGTTGCCTAACTTATCTTCAAAAATATACAAGGCAGAATGTCACTACTAAAGCTATCCCAGAAACTAACATTTTGTCTGCCTCCAGATATAAACAAACCTTTATTGCAATTTGTTATAAGAAAAAAATTTCATCAAGAAGAAAATAAGGGGTGCAACCCAAGTACATGAAATACATACAAGAGAAACATCCAAAAATAAAACAAACATTTAGTGCATTACAAAGAACTAAAACAGTTGCATTCATTCGAGAACTGAGAGAAGTACAATAGTGGAGGAAGAAGGGGATTGTGAAGATAAACGCTGGATCTAGCAATAAAAGAGGTGGGGAGGGGGGAGACAGAGAAAAAGTCGTGGCAGTGGGGAATCTCTTTTTATCTCTCCCCTTTCTCTTGTTTAGGATAAGTCAAAATACACAAAGCTCTCACCATATATTATATATAATCATTCTCATTACACCTTTAACATGAGCCTTTTTAAAGGGCTTATCTACCAAAAAAATTTCAAAAAATAAAAAATACAAGCCCAATCCGTTTTATGCATAAAATAATAGAATACAATTTTTACAAGAAAATCATTCCACTTCTTTTTGTTCTTGAATCCCAGCCTAGCTAGAAGTTTCACATAGCGCCCATACTCTGACTTTACTACAAATCCACTGATTTTTTTTAATATAAATAAAAATCATTGGACTAAAAATGCAAAATACATCTTGTTTAGATATTCAAGTTTAAGCTACCTATGAATTCTAAGGAAAAGGAGGATATGAAATAACCATAGTGGATACATTGGATGGACATTAAGTGGTTGATATTATCCTCCCGGGACATGAACTTGTTTCAAAGGGAGAATCAGTCCAACTTGATCAACCATTAACAAGTAATCCTAACGTATGTGGATTTGGTCAGGGGGATGCAGAAATAGTCCTTCAAGATCCATTGCGTGTCCAAGGCCTTTTGTTTTTCTTGGCATCTGTTATTTTAGCACAAATATTTTTGGTTCTTAAAAAGAAACAGTTTGAGAAGGTTCAATTGTCCATAATGAATTTCTAGATTGTGGATTTATTAACATAAAGTTAGTAAAAAGAACCAATTCCCGTTGGCAATTATATAATTATGTATGATAAAAAAAAAAATGATACACTGATACACTAGTTGCATCAAAAGAAACTAAAAGATTTAGTTAATAATTGGCACGGGGGAGGTGGAGGGGGAGGGGGGGAGACCACAAAAGGTGCTAAATTAAACAATCTTATTATTATTTTTTTAACAAGTAAAGCACTTCCAAGTGCAAAGGTTGTGTACAATCAATAAAATCCATTATTATTACAACAATCAAGAAAATCCAACAAATTAGAGAAGGAATGAAAACTAAAAGCAGCCATCCAATCATTCAAAGTGCATAACAATACATTCAGATCCATCATACGTTGTTCAAAAACAATCATTTTATTAACTAGACAGTTTAAACAGAATACCGTTCAAGTTCTTTTTTTGACATCTTGTAACATTGACAACTTATTACAAAAACCATACTCAATAAAAGGCTACACAACACCATAAGAATGTTATGATGAATGGCTTCCAGCCTCTAAAAACATTCATGCTTAAAACAATCAAGACAAATATTACCTAATAAAGAATAAAGAACAAAGAACAAAAGGGTTTTTATGGGACAGTGTTTCTTTCACTTATTAAAGAAGAATGGAAGCAATACGTATTTGAGCTTATTAAGTGCCCAACCCACCCAGAGTTAGAGTACTCCTTTTGGGGAGTCCGCTAGGGGCTTACACTTAACCAAGATTATCCACACTCTTTTTTGATAGATCAATAACAATTCATTAGAAGCACAGGTACACCTTATATGCAAATTAAGTTTGTTTTAAGCTGATATCTTATAAAATGCAACAACAATCATACTGTAGAATCCTAGCTATCTTTGGGAGTGGTCTCGGTGTTGGGGTTTTACTGATTGTTCTTCTCTCTCTGAGTTTATGTCTTCCCTTAGTTTAGTTTCCTGATTTCTTGTTTTGCCGTGTTGTTTGTTCTTTTTTTCTTGTTGTTCATCATCATGAACAACTTGTACCTTTCTTTTCTTTTTTCTCTTTATTAATAAATTTCTGATTACCTATCAAAAAAAAGTAGAATCCTAGCTATCTTCTTATTCACAAAATGCAATTGTTATATATTTCAAATAGATTAAGGTTTTTAAACCTCTTTTTAAAATAAATAAAAAATAAGATCATATTAGTTTCAGAATCTTTTATAAGTATTGCATCAAATTTTTAACTTGAGAATAAAGGTAACAACAGAGGGAATGGTAGTGGAGTCAAACTGGCTGCCCTAATAAAAAAGGTGCCAATTAATCAATAAGAATATGTAGATATTTGATTTTGTACAGAATGTTCACAATTTGCTCTTATTAACACACATTTTTTACAACAATTCACGCATGCATCACCATTCAACATAAAAATTCATTGAGAACAGAACCCACCAACAAATGCAGATGGTTGTAATTTGTACATTCAGTTCACAGTAGCAGTCTCCATTTGACCAGGCTCACCTGCTTGCAAGAGGTGAATACCTCCCCAAGTCCTCATGTTCCAGAGTTTGTGCTGCAACACCACCCAAACCACTCTGATGGTGACTCAATGGATCCCAATCTCTGACCGTCTGAGCATCAGAAGTAGAAATTGGTATCTTTCCATGGGAATGTGTTGGTTGAGGGACCAGTTCAAGTTCATTTTTGTTCTGACAGAGAATTTATATAATTAGAAAAAGCAAGAGAGAGAGAGAGATACGTAGAGGAATAACAAGAAGGCATATGAGCATACTGAAGTTATCAACGGTGCACCAATGGTGTGGGCTGGTGATTGTGGAGCAAAATTCGGGTGATTCGCATCTGAACGCCAAGGTGTTAATTGATATTGAGACTCCTTTAGCTTTGACTATGACCAAAAAAAAAGGAACATGGTCAAGATAATCAACTTTGGAAAAAGAAAACAGAGATAGTGCTCTAGTAAAGAAACTATAGTAGTAAGATCAATTATTGTCGCCCAATAAAGGAGAGACTTTGAAACATAGTCTTCAACTTAATCAATCACTAAACACTTTGTGCCTTCAAATGTCCTCAGGTTTCTTCCTATCCATGCACCATATAAGAAGTAAGGGGACAGCATTTGATATCACTTTGGACAGGGTTTACCTCCAAACCAATTTGGAGGAAAATTCGTCCAACCCACTACGAGGTAATTCAAACAAACATCCATGTGTACCTTTAGTCACATATCCTATTTATAAGTCATGTAACTTGTTTAAATAATTTAATGAGTCATGTGATTTAATACACACAAATGGTTTTATGAATAGACACAATGGGTTGGAGGAGATTCCTTCACACCAGTTGGAGGAAAACTTTATCCTATCACTTTATTCTGGTATCTATTGAAAGAACCTTTGGATAGGGTTTACCTCCAAACCAATTTGGAGGAAAATTCATCCAACCCACTACAAGGTAATTCAAACAACCATCTATGTGTACTTTTAGTTACAAACCTACTTTAGAAGTCATGTGACTTATCTAAATAATTTAATGAGTCATGTGATTTAATACACATGGATGGGTTTATGAATAGACACATAATGGGTTGGAGGAGATTCCTTCGCACCAGTTTGGAGGAAAACTTTATCCTATCACTTTATTTTGGTATCTATTGAAGGAACCTTTCCAGCAAGTCAAAAATGCCACAACTAACCTAGGTATCATCCAAAATCCCAAACAAAGAGAAGACCGGTAACCACAATTCCTGCACAATAGCGCAATGACAAAGTCCAGTCTCCTTAATTTGCACACAGCAAGAATCAGCTACAATTTTGTTACATTCTCCAAAATTATCCACCATTAGGGTTATCATCTGAGCTGCTGTCCAACCAACACCCCCCCACCCCCGCAACCCAAAAATAAAAAACAATTTTGCTGGGACTTCAGCTTGCCAAAAGCTTCTCCAATATAAAACTAATATCTAAGCATCCCCCTCAAGGCCCAGAAGTAAGACCTAACCTCAAACTTCCAATTCCTCAGCAAACACCCAAATCCAGGATATCTTAAGCTAACATCACACAGTTTAGGTTTACTGATCAATTAAGGATCAATGCCAGATGCAACAATTCAAAACTCGAAACGGAAGATTAGCCATAAAGAATCTCAAATATAGAGAACATACCTCAGTAAGAAGGAGCTTCTCCTGCAAATGTTTGAACAAGACCTGCAATAAAGCAGAAACCTTTTTTAGAAATTTTAATAATTTCCATCAGGATTTCTTTAGTACAAGCCAAATTTTAAAAATATGAAAAATTATCCTCCATCAGAGCTCCTTTTTTTCTTTTTTTCTTTTTTTTTGGGGGGGGGTGGGGGGAGAGAGAGAGAGAGAGAGAGAGAGAGAAGGGAAGGGAGGAATTATTAAAGACCCCTCTAGAAGCAAGGATAGTTTCAGATATACATAACATCAACAAATGAAAAATACAGTGCTCCATCCCCTTTACCACCATCCACCAAATAAACTAAACAGAAAGCCAAATTTTGAGGGGAGGGGGTGTGCTTTGAAACAGTCTAAGCATCATGCCAGCATTCCCTATATTGAAAATAATATAGGCCAGATAGAATACTAGAACTTACATACAAGAGAAATATTTTTTTTAAAGCGAGCTTAGAGTGTGCCTTGAAGCAAGGCACATCTAATATGGCCCAAGGGCCAACACGTAAATATTTTAGTGGCCCTCTTGAAATGCATGCCTCCTTTGAGAGGAACACACTTTAAAGTGCACTAGCATGCAATATTACATAAATGTATGAGGAATGAAGTTAGTTGACCAGGGCTATAGCTGCACAATTAAAATCAAGGCTGAGCATAGCCATAAATTTGTCACTAGTTATATCTAGATAGAATCTAATGGTTCAGCTTTCTCTCTCTCTCTCTCTCTCTGATAAGCAATGTAAAGTTTCTCATAAAATCCTCAGTCATCCTCCTTAAAATATTAACTTTCGGCAAGTAACGCTCAGCCACCAAGCCAGTATAATCTGAGCTTGAAGCAAGTAATTCAAACTTGCTACCCCTTAAATTGATATTTAAAAAAATAAAAAAATAAAAAAAAAGGCCTTCAAATCTATTGACACAAGCTATAACTGTCCACCTTTTTGCTCCACATGATTTCATTGTTCCCTTCAATGCCAGAACAATGTTGGACTACTTAATTTGAAAAATAAGAAAAAGCCAATCTACAATATCATACAAATTCTCAAGGTTTTATACCATCACCCAAAAGAAATCTCAGCATAGAAGTTAGCACAAGTGGAAGTTACAAGAAAGACAACATTAAGTAAATGAGATGTGGATGCTACCCATAATCTCTCTCAAGCAAGGACAGAGAAGAAATCCAACTAATCTCAGAATTCCCTTTCTTTTCTTTCTTCCCTTCTTAAGGAGGTTGGAGAAAGAGAGAGAGAGAGAGGCTGTATGAGAAATTACCCTGCTAATGACAATGGTTTTCATTATCTCGCTAAAAAGATAGATTATAAATGGAACTCCTTACCTAGAATGCTTTTTTTTTTAGTAGGAGGAGATTTTATGTAAACAGAACTCTCCTAAAGAGTTATACAAAGAAAGATTATAAATGGTACACAATTACAAGAACATAAAAAATCTTCAATTTGCATATCTGTAGTAAATTAATGGATAATAATAATTCATTTGCCAGCTAAAGGTACGAGTAGTGGAAGCTTATGAATGTTCAGCACTTATACTATGGTCTACTTCAAAGATATTTACAATACGACAGAAGCAATGTCTATATCAGAAATGACAACACATAAAAATTATTTAAACTTGACCTTGACATTGCTAACAATAGACTGGGCATCAGGAACTGGTGGCTGCAGAGAGTACTCTGATAGAAGAGGCAGCAAAGACGAAACAAATGTTGATCTTTCTTGCTGTGCATCCTAACAGATATAAAATAGAAGCATAATACTTAGGTTAAATTATAAAAAAATCAGGGAAATATGACTAACAACCTAATCTGCTTTCCTAACACCATTTGTAGCATCAAATTTACATAACTATTTGAGAAAACTGATCTACAGAAGGTTTTTTTTTTTGGGGTGAGGGGGGTGATGGAATCATTAAAATAACGGAAGGTTTTGTTGACAATATAGTTGAATTTACAAACACAAAATCAACATCCACCAGGTATGAGAAAATAAGAAAAGAGAATCGTAAAACTACCTGCAATGCATAACTGAGACGTATATTTTCCTCAATTATGTCTTGTCTGTATGAGAGAGCTTTTGATGCAGCATCCACAAGGTCTTGTTGCTGCTGATCAAACGCCTAGTATCAAGACAACCAAAAAACTTTACATCAAACCCCAAACTGAAATAAGGGAAAAGGAAGGTAATAAGATTTGTAAAAAATAAAAAAATAAAAATACTGCCTACCAGGCGCATATAAGCAATGCGCTTTTCCAGAACATATTTTTCATTGCGTATTTGCGCTTCCTATCATAACATATTTAATATTAGTCACTTCAATTAGCATATAAGCGAAAACAATAAAGATGTGTAGAGGAAGAAAAGAAGAAATATACACTTGCCGTTTTTACCTTAACAGAATAATCCGCAAGATGCTTCCGTAATTGCATAATCTCCTCTTCTTGTTCCCGAATCTTGACAGCAAGATCCTACACAAATACATCTGGTCCATTAAATATTTACCTTAAAAGAAGAAAACCTATTCTTCTCTTCTAGAACTATATGAATTATACCTGCTTCCAGAGACTGCTACTATTATTAACTTCAGTCATCGGCATCAGCCCTTGTCCAGTTAAATTGAACCGTGCATCATGTTCTTCCATTTGATACCTAAGACAAACACACAACATTAATGAGTTGTTTCATCAAACTCTTTCTTGTTTTGATGTTTTACATATATTAATGAGTGAAAACAGAATAATCATCTAAGCCAAGACTTAAATATAATCACATAGTTGCATTGATGAATGAAAGCAGAATCGAAGTTGATCTTTTGGGAGGAAAATTAATGCAAGTAAGCATTTGAGTTAAATTGGGAATGGTAATGTAGATTATACCTGCCCGGAGAGAAAGGCGGTGTAGATTGCAAAGAGAAGAAGGCATTATCTGGTGGAGGCCTGATGGTGGAGGTGTTGCTTTCTGCACGACTCTGCATAGTAGTAGTAGCCTCAGTGTTTGGCTTTAAATCTTGATGGAGAATGATTGGACCAGATGGAGCAATCGACGCATTGCTCATGTTCATGTTCATGTTCATGTTCCTAAACCTATCGTCGGGAGCTGATTCATGAACCCGCCCATTCCATGTATGTCTTTGAACCATTGATTCATCTACCCTCTGCTGCAATCGTCAAAATCGAAGTTTAGTGTTATCTTTCAGAGTTCAAAGAATTTTTGTTTAACTTAAAAAAACAAAAACAAAAAACAAAAACATACATATCTGTCGAGCTCAAGAATTTTGTTTTGGAGCTCGTTCCGCAAACGAGTGTTCTCTTCAACCTGTTGTTTGATGGTAGCTTCGGCGGCTTCCACGGCTTTTATGACCTGATACAAGTTGTCGTTGTTGTTGCGATCATTATCATTATCGACGATGTTGGTGGCGGTGACGGCCAAGCCGGAGAATTTATCGGCCAATTTAACATCATCGTAGCCATTCTCCATGTCCGATTGACTAATCAAACACGAAGAGATGTTGATGTTGATGTTGGTAGGTGTAGGTCTAGGTCTAGGTCTAGGTCTAGGGCTAGGGCTAGGGTTCCAAAGAGATTTGCCTGAATCTATGTTGGGAAGTGAAAATAGTACAAGTAATACTAGTCGGCATACTACTAGTATGTATGTATGAATGAATGAATGAATGAAGATGACCTAAATAGAAGAATATTAGTAGAGAGAGAGAGAGATATGAAAGGAAATGGAGCAAATGAGATAGAGATAGACAAAGATAGATATACCCACCCACCCAAATATCAAATATCAAATATCAGAATCAGAATTAGAATCAGAATCAGAAACAATGATGTTTGTTTTGGGGGAGGGAATGGGATTCAAAGCTGGGAGGAAGAGGAAGAAAGAAGAAGAAGAAGAAGTTGGAAATTCTTAAAACAGCCTATGACTGACTGACTGACTGACTTTCAAAAGAGAAAAAATAAATGGAAGGGAGAAAATAATCGAATTTTAGTATTACTTGTAATTCTTATTCTTCTTTTTTTTATGTTATACTATTATATGTCATATCATATGATGAATTTTTTTTTTTTTTTTTTAAAGCCTATGTATGATGTCTATTGATGAGTATCGACTATTGAGAATTGAGTGCGCGTGGGTTTAGGTTATAACAACAACAATAATACCCTCTCAAAAAAAAAAAAAAAAACAACAACAACAATAATACCTTTTCAATAAAAAAAAAAAAACAATAATACATTACAGACATACATACGTTTTATAAATAAATAAAAAAAATACATTAATATCTCCAAAAAAATAATAATAATAATACATAGTAATTACTACATGCATTCAATCGACAGTAACCAAAAAAAAAAAAAAAAAACCTGTGTGTACTGTCTTGCACTGTTTTTGTCATGAACTAATGAAACATATAAATTTATTGAGAAACAAATACTTTTTTTTTTATAATCTATATATCTATATATATATATATATTAATAGCCAAAACTATTAAAAAAATCTAATTATATTTTAATTAGATTCTCAATTTTGCATTATGTGTCCATTTAATTTTTAATTTTATACCAAGTGAATTACTAAGTGTAAAAATCAAAGAATCCAAATGTAATTAGATTCTAAATTAGATTTTAATTAGAGTTTAATTTTCTGCCACATATCCATCTAAGTTTAAAATTTTTGTAGCAAGTGAATTATTAGGTGCAAAAATCAAATTTAATTTTTAATTTTGTACCAAGTGAATTACTAAGTGTAAAAATTAAAGAGTCCAAATGCAATTAGATTCTAAATTGGATTTTAATTAGAGTTTAATTTTCTGCCACATACCCATCTAAGTTTAAAATTTTTGTGGCAAGTGAATTATTAGGTTCAAAAATTAAAGAATCTAAAACCAATTAAATTCTAAATCATATATATCTATTCTATATTATTAATAATAGAATTCCCTATTTGGGTTTTATCATTTTATGTACTAAAATATCCTCACACAAATTCTTAAACTCTCTAAAATATCCCTATATATCTTTTACTTAAATAATTTTAAATTTAAAAACACAAACTAGTTAAAAGAGTAATTTACTATTTTTAAAAAAGTTTCTAAATTTTAGGTTTTTTCCTCTTTTCCAATCTGAGTTACTACTTTTAATTTTAAATTCAAATTTTTGAAATGTTATCAACTGTCACATATGGAAAGATCCTAAAAATTAGGACGTTATCTCTATCTCACTTAAAAAAAAAAAAAAAAAAAAACTCTATCTCTCTTTTGAATACTATTCCACCCATGCTTCCTAATAAAGGAGAGCAAATTTATGTTTTTGAGATTGAATACTCTTAGCATTTACTAATAAATGATTATTACAAAATAAATTATGTTTTTGTAATGAGTGCAAATTTGATAAGGACGGGATGTAAAAGACCTTATTTACACCCTCCAATACTATTATCCCATGTCAGCATTTTACTAATAAATAAATAGGACATGCTACCATGGTTACCAAAATTTCGATTTGGGTCCTACTATTCTACGACTTTACAATGTTACCTGCCCAAAACAATCCAGATCTTTTAAGGATATTTGGTAGAATCGCTATGATCATTCAAGATCGGTAGGATCGTACAATTCTAACGATCCCAAACAATTCTAATTTCTTGTAATATTCTTTAACTTGATAGAAGACTTAGTTAGATCTAAATGAAAAATAACATTCTAATACATTCTAAGATTTTTCTCTGCCCTTGGCAGTAGAACGCTCTTATCTTCCTCTGGAATGATACTTGGTCCCCTCCTGCAACACTATTACTGGTAGGGCTAATGGGGTCTCTTTTGGGGGTGGGGAAACAAACACTCTTTTTTCTCTTCATTTTCTACTCTCTTTTCTCTTTATTGTCATGGATAGCATTCTCAAGGGTTGGAACAGATTTTCTTTATCTGAGAAAGAGGGAGATCGAGTCATGTTGGAAAAACGTACACAGCCTTCTGTCACCAATGAAGTCATCTTGGCGACTAAGTTCCTTAACAGAAGGGCCCTCAACGTTGATGCCATTGATCGCACATTCAGATCACTATGGAAAACTTGCAAAAGCTTTAATATCCGAGAGATGGGAGATCATCTATTCCTCTTTTTCTTTGAGACAGCAAATGATGCTGAGAGGGTGCTGCGTAACGAACCATGGAGCTTCGATAAACATCTAGTCTTGTTTCGTCGTCTCAATGGCATGCGAAACGTTCAGAACCTAAACTTTACATCCACAAAATTTTGGGTGCAACTACATGGTCTCCTAGTAGACAGATTGGATGTTCCCACGACCATTCAGATTGGGATGACCATAGGTGTAGTCTCAGATCAAGAACAGGTGTCAGACATGTTTGGTGGTGATTTCATGAGGGTTAGGGTAGAGGTGAATGTCTCCAAACCCCTTTGCCGTGGCCGTATGGTGTTACTTGAGGATAAGGAAGAGGTTTGGGTTCCCTTTAAGTATGAAAAACTGCCTAACTTTTTTTATTGGTGCGGGATGGTCTGTCACGATGATAAGGATTGCGATAGGTGGTTGTCTTGTAAAGGGTCTCTACCTCTCAACTCTTAAGAATTCGATGCATGGTTGAGAGCAAGCCCATTCAGTGCAGGACGGAAGACTTTTTGCTCTGTACCGGGTGTGGAAGTTTTCGAGCAGCACCACTCTCGCAAGGAGGTAACTCCCAAGGGTCCAAACAGAATATCAACATCGTCACTGTTGTCGTCTTCCCACACGGTGAACGACGGAGGAAGCACGGAGGGTGGAGGAACCAATTTAGAAAGTCCTAGCTTGGTGGTTCAAGATTCAAACATTAATATCTCCTTGAATCACGCCTAGGAAAGTGCGAGTCAACCAAATCAATTACCTCAAACTTTCCATACTGAAATTCAAATTGAGGAAATTGATTTGGCATTAAATAAGTATGATACGTTGGCAGATTCCAGGATAGATACAGATGGCACAAAAGTCTCCCTCCAACTGATCTTGGATCCCTTGAAGGACGGGGCACCAAAAAATACAAAAGAAGCCAATCCCAACTTTTCAGGAAATCCCAATGAGACTCTTGCCACATCAGCTTCAATCACCATGCATACGGGAAACCCTACAACGAGGAAGGGGAAGCAACTGGCTAGATTGTCCCACACTGATGACTCATCCATGCAAAGTTCTAGTTCTAGGAAGAGAACAGGTGATGAATGCGGTGTACAACAAACTGGGGGCCCATGCAAGAAAATCCAGGTTTCTCAGGAAGCCTTAGACTCTTCATACTTAATGGCAGAGGCTGCAAGGCAACCCTGCCAGGATTAATGAGTTGCTTAGTTTGGAACTGTCGTAGGCTTGGGAACCTACGTACAGAAAAAGAGCTTGGTGTTTTAGTTCGGGCAAAAGATCCCTCTGTCATGTTTATAGCCGAAACATGGGCAGATGAAGCAAGGCTAAAAGACATAAAAAGAAAACTGGAATTTGATCATTTGTTTATTGTTCCTCGGATTAATAGAGGAGGGGGACTTGCTTTATTTTGGAGAAATTCAATCGATGTAAACGTGGAAACTTCATCAAAGTACCACATTGACTCTATCATCAACAAAGGAAGGGAAGACGCTTGGAGGTTTACAGGTTTCTATGGAGAACCCGCCACCCATTTGAGACATGAATCATGGACAAAGCTCCGCCAATTAAATTCTAGATTTAATCTTCCTTGGTTATGTGCAGGGGACTTTAATGAGATAGTGCAAAGCGAAGAGAAATGTGGAGGAAGCAACCGTTCACAGCCTCAAATGCAAATGTTCCGTGAAGTCATTGATGAATGTGGTTTCCTTGATCTTGGTTTTGTAAGTCCCCAATTTACATGGAGCAAACACTATGCAGTAGGACACTTGGTTTGGGAGAGGCTTGATCGGGGCCTTGCCAACTATGAATGGCTTTGTAGATTTGCGGGGGCAAAAGTTCATCACCTTCACTCAAACTCCTCTGATCATTGCCCTTTATGGATAGTTCCTTCAGATCTAATTGTTGACAGGAAGAATAAGCCCTTTAGGTTCGAAGAGATGTGGCTCCCCGACAAAGGGTGCACAGACACAGTTGAGGCGGTTTGGCTTTCAAATGGGTTTGAGCAATCTGAGGACCGTGTGATAAAAAAAAATAGAAAAATGTGCGTATGAACTTACCAGATGGAATCATGAGAAGTTTGGGAGTGTAAGGAAGGAGTTGGAACGAAATAGAAGACTCCTAACTGAAGCTGAAAAAGAAGCTATGACCTCAGGCCTGAATTATCGGATTAGGGACATAAAGAACGAAATTGACGTACTGCTTGACAGAGAGAATAGGATGTGGTTACAAAGATCCAAAGTTCTTTGGGCGGCACAAGGAGACAAAAACTCACGCTTCTTTCATAGCAAAGCCACTAAAAGGTGCCGTAAAAACTTCATTGAGAAGATTAGAAACAGTGATGGGGTTTGGAGCTCGGACAGAGAAGAAGTTAAGGAATTTGTGGTTTAGTACTACCAGGGGCTATTTATCTCAACTGGACCTAGCCAAACCGATACAGCAACGAGGGCAGTACGTAGCTTGATCACGGCAGATTTGAATGAGAAGCTCTCAGTGGACTTCAAAGCTTGGGAAGTTCAGATGGCAATTAAACAGATGGCCCCCCCTCAAGGTGCCGGGTCCAGATGGGATGCCTCCAATTTTTTTCCAAAACTACTGGCCACTAATTGGCACTAAGGTAACCCAATCAGTTCTCCATTTTCTGAATACAGCATCTTTCCCATCTCAATTAAATCACACATACATCTCCTTGATCCCGAAAATTAAAAACCCTGAATTAGTTTCGGATTTTCGACCTATAAGCCTTTGTAATGTTTTTTATAGAAAATTTTCAAAGGTCTTAGCTAATAGGTTGAAACGAGTTTTACCCCATATCATATCTGAGCATCAAAGTGCTTTCACTAAGAGTTGCCTTATTTCTGATAACATTCTAGTTGCTTTTGAAACCCTTCATAGCATGCAGAGTCACAGATCGGGTAGAGAGGGCTTTATGGCTGTGAAACTAGATATGAGTAAAGCCTATGACAAGGTAGAATGGCCCTACTTGGAGGCAGTAATGAGAAGAATGGGGTTTACAAAGAAGTGGATTAATTTAATGATGCTTTGTATGAAAACTGTGACCTATTCTATTTTAGTGAATGGAGAACCCCAGGGACTGATTAGGCCAACCCGTGGGATTAGGCAAGGAGACCCACTATCTCCTTTCCTTTTTCTACTTTGTATGGAAGGCTTACACGGTCTCATCTCCCAAGCAGCAACTGAGGGAGAACTACATGGCTTCTCTCTTTGTAGAAGGGGCCCCAAACTAACCCATCTTCTCTTTGCAGATGACAGTTTTTTGTTTTGCAGGGCTACTCCTCAAGAATGTAGGAAGGTGTTGGAAATTTTGGAGACTTATAGCCTTTGCTCAGGGCAACACATAAACAAAAGCAAAACCTCCATCTTTTTAAGCAAATCCACACCGAAGGCAAGGAGGCAATTTATTAAAGAAGCTTTCAGAGTCCCTGAAATCCGGAATTATGAGAAGTACTTGGGTCTACCATCCTTGATTGGCAAAAAAAAGAAGGCAACTTTTGAATATATAAAGGAGAGGGTGTGGAAAAAATTACAGGGTTAGGAGGAGAAAGTACTTTCACAAGCGGGAAGGGAAATCTTGATCAAAGCGGTGGTCCAAGCCATACCAACTTTTTCGATGGCTACTTTAAACTACCAATTGGTTTGTGTGAGGAACTAGAAGCTCTTTTTTGAAAGTTTTGGTGGGGATAAAGGGGTGAATGGCGAAAGATTCATTGGGTAAAATGGGAAACAATTTGCAAACCAAAAAGTGAAGGAGGGATGGGATTCAAAGACTTAGCTATGTTTAATGATGCTTTATTAGCTGAGCAAGCTTGGAGGTTATTACATGATAAAAGCTCCCTGTTCTACCGGGTTTTCAAGGCTAGATTTTTCTCGGATTGCACTATCCTTGAAGCTCCTAATTCTACCAAGGGGTCATATGCTTGGAGAAGCATCTTGCATGGAAGAGAAGTCCTAAAGAAAGGGGCACGATGGTGTGTAGGAAATGGGGAAGATATAAGCGTTTGGGGCGATGCATGGTTACCCTCCAAAGAAGAACCAGGGTTAGTCAACCCGATGGGAATTAATTTCCCAGAAATACGGGTAAGTTCACTTATCAAGCCTTCAACCCAAAGCTGGAATGATGAGTTACTGAGAGGTCTATTCAGTCCTGAGCAGGTGACTCTGATCAAAAGCATCCCACTAGGTCACGAGTTGGCAAAGGATAAGATCATTTGGCCTCATACTCAGTCTGGTATTTATTCGGTGAAGTCAGGCTACTATTTCTTATCAAAGGAGAGGAATGGAGGAAGTGTGGAAGATGGGAATCCAGAGATGTCACAGAAATTCTAGAAATTTATTTGGAGTCTTTCAGTTCCAAACAAAGTCCGAAACTTCATGTGGAGGGCTGTTAAGAACACTATACCGGTGAAGGAGAATTTGGTTAAATGGAAAGTGATACCGAATGCCATCTGTGACCATTGCAAGCAGCAACAGGAGAGCGTTATACATGCTTTATGGTCGTGCGACTGCATTTCTGGGATTTGGAGTATAGATCAGGTATGGAGTTTTCAATGTGACAGATCATTTCCGGATTTTCAGAAGCTAGTCTGGTTCATCATTGAAGCTGGCCTGGATTTAGAACTATTTTTTATGGTTGTTTGGCTGTTATGGTATCGCCGGAATCAAACCAGAACTGGTGCAACGACCCTGCCCCTCAACCAAGTCCTAAATCAAGCACATCAGATGCTTCAGGATTTTCATCGAGCCCAACAAAAGTGGTTTCCCAATCACCTCCTAATTGTTCACCAACTACTTGGACACCCCCCTCACCACCTTTCCTGAAAGTCAACTATAATGGTGCCATGTTCAAGGAGACCAAGGAAGCAAGCATTGGAGTGGTCATACGAGATAACGCTGGTCAGGTCATTGCCTCTCTAGTAGAAAAAGTCTCAATGCCTCAGACAGTGGCAAAGGTGGAGGTGCTAGCAGCTAGACGAGCAATCAAATTTGCAAAAGAGCTGAATCTTCAACCCATTATTCTAGAGGGTGATTCTGAACTTATTACCAGAGCTCTACAGCAAGAGGGTCCATCTTTTGCTTGCTATAGCCAACTCATCGACGAGACTAAATCTCTGGCAGGTCTCTTCCGTAGTTGCAGTGTAACCCATGTATGTAGAAAAGGAAATTCCTTAGCCCACAACCTAGCTAGACATGCAAGACATGTTAGCGGTTTGACAGTATGGATGGAGGAGATTCCTCCACATTTGAATAATGTACTCATAGCCGATTATGGCTGACTTTTCTTTTAATGAAATTATTAGTCTAGATTCTAAAAAAAAAAAAAGGTAGAGAGATATTTAGGCCTTGTTTGGATTTCCCTGAACTAAGTTAACAAATCCCAGTTTTGTTAACTCATAACCTAAAATTGGTGGGGCCCACGAGTAGCATACTTGTTTGGATGAATTTCCAAAACCATTAACTCAGTAATGATATCTCATAATTTTGAGTGATGGGCGAGCAATTTTGGAAACACGATGAGGCTGTTTTCAAGTTAAGAGTTTTGAGTTATTAGTGGCAATTTTGTAAATTTCCAGCAAACACAGGCCCTACAGCAGTGCCTCGTCCCATCACTGCAAGCTTTTGTGAGCAACAGATATTTTTCCTCATTACTTTCTCAACCACCAGACCATACTCTTCTTCATCACTTTCCCTTTTCCCTTCTCCCAAAGCCATAGCACAAGCCTAACCCGATCCAAAAGCATTCTTGTAATCCATTCGAAAATCTTTTGCTCCAATTCCGCCAATCAGCACAAGGCCTAGCTCCAACGAAGCTCCATTCACCGATTCCATTTTTTTCCATGTTCCTCCATTTCTTCACTATGAATGCTTGGTTAATAACAATGTCTCAGTATAGCTACTCATGTATTTTTTTTTTCTTTGTGTTTACTCTCTACATTGTCTGTGAATGCTTGTTTTCTCTTGAATACCCTTGTGTTTACTCTTTATGTTTATGCCTCTTTTTTTTTTTTTTAATATATTTTAGAAGTTTCTCTGTCTTGTTCCTTCGTTAGAACCATGGTATTATGAACAATGTCTTAGTATTTATAACCATGTATTGTGAATGCATTGCTCCGCTTTTGGCTTGAAAAAAAAAAAAAAAACTAACTTAACTACCCTTGTTAGAGTACTCTACCTGAATGCCTCTGTTTATTTTATTTTTTTATTTTTCTTATTTATTTCTTTGCTTAATTTGTGTTGTGGGTTCCCCTACATATTTGCTCTATTGTTTGACTTGATTGGGAAAAAAATTGTTAGCTTTTTAGTGCAAGTTTGCAACACATCAAGAAACATGTACCCCTTCATAATTTTTTCATATTGATTTATTTGATGAAGATGAAGCAGTGTTACTAATGAAAATAAGATGATACCTAACACACCTTTAAATCTAACTTGGATCACATATACAGATCTCATGAAGTGCCATGATGGGGTTTCATCCTTAGAATTTGATATTTGTGGTTGTTGTTGGTATTATTGTAGCTAACCATAAAGAGTATTTCTTAAACTACCTATATATTCACTGTCAATCAGTTAAATGAAATTGTTCAATAGTATGTTATTGCTTTGGTAAGTGTTGTTAAACCTCCACACCATGGACGGCATTGAATACATGGAAATATTTATTGTTTATATGTGATTGTTACATGATCAGAGGTTGTTGTTAGATGGCTGGGGATTTGAGGAGGTGGGATGATGACTGTGTTGATGAATTACGTGACATTGTCTTTGGCCAATTCCTGTTGGGTAATTTTGTGGAAGGTGTTCCCCGTGAGTCATTATGGGATGTGATCACACACTCTCAATGCTAGGGCTGGGAAGGATTTTCACAAGAGGCAGGTTGTGCATCGGTTATGGCACGAGTTTCATTCGGCATACCCACGGTGTTGACAAGGGTTTAAAAGCTGAATGTGACTGCAAATGGGGAAATAGGGATACCTAGGTTGTGATCAGAGTTGGGCTCGTGAATTCCTCCGTGTGGGTTTCCCAATTTGAAGATTAGAACAGAGAACGGAAGCCTTGAACGGACCTTTGGTCTTCTTGGGCTGGGACGGAGGTAGCGGCAATCGGTTCTAATGGAGAAAAAAGGGACAATGCGAAGGAGGATAGGTGAGGGGCAGAAAATGAGAGGCAGAGAGAGGGCTTCTCGAAGATGTGAAGGTCAATGGTTTGGGTGAGGAGAAGTTGAAGATAATAGAGGAGTTGTGGAGAGAATGGTGAGAGAAGCTAATGAGATTTTGTGGGAAGGGTGTGAAGAGGAGAGAGGTATTACACACGGGTAGTCTGTTGCCGTTGTAGTGCCTTTGCAGTGCAATCAATGCTATATGGGACCTAGTGAGTGACAGAAATGTGGGTTTTTGAATTTGAGATAGCTGTGAAAATCTTCAGCCAAACGAGCGTGAGAGTGAGTTATGAGTTTTATTGAGTTAAGAGTTGTGAGATATTGGGATATGAGTTTGAGTGAGGAGATTTGAGTTATGAGTGTTATGAGTGAATGACAAACCAAACAAGGCCTTAAAGTGTCAGTTGGACCAAAATTGAAAAATAACATTCCAATAGAGTGTCATATTTTGAGATTTTATCAACAAAGCCTAAAATAATAGGATATAAAGAAAATATAATCTAAAGCATAAACTATTAAAATGTGTAGTTGTGAGCTAGAAGTATAGCTAATCCCATGAATATATATATTAAAAAAAAAAAAAAAAAAAAAAAACCAATTTCATTGGGAGGGTATACACACGGGGAGGATTTGTTATATACTTTTTTTTCAAATTATTTTGTTTTAATTTTTTTTTTTTGGGATAAATGTCAAATTTTTG
This sequence comes from Quercus lobata, assembly GCF_001633185.2. Taxonomy (NCBI): domain Eukaryota; kingdom Viridiplantae; phylum Streptophyta; class Magnoliopsida; order Fagales; family Fagaceae; genus Quercus; species Quercus lobata. The sequence goes on along the minus strand of NC_044913.1, from coordinate 37,024,882 downwards.
GATAACAAAAAGAAAAGAAAAGAAGAAGCTAATAACGTTAACAAATACGTAACAACTTGATTTTACGATATAACAGGAAAAAAAAATTATAATTAACATTAACAAATTGATTTTTATGGTATTTGATTTTAAATAAATTCCTTTTTTTTTTCTTATATCAACTTCTTCACAACTTAAATGGAAACTTCTTCTTATCAACTTTTTTTTTTTTTTTTAAAAGTTTACTGTGGTTGGATAAATATAGGAATGATTATGGATAATAGTTTTATTATACCATGACTCTCATCTTTAGATTCTCAGGTCACTATAAATAATAAGGCCAGGTTTCATTATTTTTTTAATTAATATTTTGAATGTCCAAGTATCTATCATTTTTTAGGGCTATTTCTTTTTTGTTTTTTGTTTTTCTCTCAAATTCAAAAAATAAATTCCCAAATTTTTTTTTATTATTCATTTTTTTTAGGGAGTTTCCTTGAGGTTTCAAAGAACTCGATAAAACAATACTCTTGGTATCGAGCTTTTCTCAAAAAAATTTCTTGAAGTTTATAGTTACACATTTGGTTTTGATAGGGTAAAATTCAGTGCCTCCTCCCTCACTTTCAAAGACAAAAATTTAATTCTTACGTAAGTTTACCTACTTTTATTTTTTAATGTTGAGTAATTTGGGTTGTTCAAATTTCTTAACTATTACATTGAGGTTGAATTCAAGGTTTTTCATTTAAATATGGGCTTTACATATGCAAACTCCCTTTATATTTTTTTAGGAATCTCCTTTTATATTAGTTGCATAGTTATCTACCATATTCTATTCAATTAATTTTGGACTTATATATGATTTTTTTTTTTTAATATAAAAACTCAATCTTACACAATGTACATTCATTATATAACTTAAAGTTAAAGGTTACTTTTCTTTAAAAAAAACCTTCTCCCCTCTCCCTGTGTGTGTGTGTTAAAAATATTTAGTACTATAAAAAAAAGTTAAAGGTTAATTCATTTTTAAAAAATAGAGTAAAAGATTACTTTATTTTTATTATCTATTTAATTTTAAATTAAAATAATTTGTTTCATTAATTTACACATGATAGATGTGCATCGCACGGGTATAATACTAGTATATATATAAAACCGAAACCTCTGAAACTCTCACAATTTTCACGCCACCACTATTTTCTTTTTCTTTTTATTTTAGGTTTTATATCTTAAATATTTATTATTTCTCTTCAGCATGTAATTATCTTTACAATAGTTTAGTTTAAGTAAAACTCTATTAGATATATGTTTCAAGAGCTTGAAAATTCTATGAGTCCGTTTGGATAGAACTTATTTTGTGAAACTAAAAACTGAAAACTAAAAACATTGTAGCAAATAAGTGAAAATTACTGTAGCGCGTTTTTGGGCTGAAACTACTGTAGCGTGTTTTTGTTTTTGTTTTGTTTTTTTTTTTTAATTTTTTTATTTCACTCCTTCCCCAGTAGCCTTTTTTTTTTACTCCTTTCCCAGTAGACATCGATCTCTCTCTCTCTTCGATATGCACAAGGTGGAGCTTCCTCTCTCTTTCTCCCATGGAGTTTGGTCTTAGAAGAACTAATGTTTTAGTTTTTCAATTTGGGAACTCGGTGGTGGTGGATGGGTTGATCGGCGGTGGGTTTGATAGGTTGATCGGCAGTGGGTTTGATGGGTTTGATTTGGGAACTCGGTGGTGGTGGATAGGTTGATTGGTGGGGGGTTTGATGGGTTGATCGGAACTCGGTGGTGGTGGATGGGTTGATCGGAGGTGGGTTTGCTGGGTTTGATCGGTTCCGTTTGTTAGGTAGATCTGTTTGATCGGTTGCGTTTGCTGGGTTTGATTGCTTGATCGTTGGGTTGTTGGGTTTGATTTTTTTTTTTTTTTTTTTCACATGGGTTTAATTCATATGGTTTTGGTTTCACTGTTTTGATCACTTGTTGGTTGATGGGTTTGCTGGGTTTCAAGAACATGAATAATCATGTTTAGGGTTTGATCGGTGAAGAACACGAAGAACAGTGAAGAACAGTACACACACACGCCCAGCTTTCATTGAAACGGTGCGTTCAAGCTGATTTCATCCTGCATTTCAGCTGGGAAGAGTTGCATGTTTATTTTTACGCACTGTAGCATGGGTCCCATGAAGTGTAAAACGCAAACGCAGAAACGCTCAGCTAAACACTGGATCCAAACAAATATTATATATATATATATATATATATATATATAACTGAAGCCTTTGAAGCTCCCACAATTTTCCACGTCACCGCTATTTTCTTTTTCTTTTTATTTTAGATTCTTTTTATTTTAGGTTTTATATCTTATATATTTATTATTTCTCTTCAACATGTAATTATCTTTACAATAGTTTAGTTTAAGTAAAACTCTATTAGATAGATGTTTCAAGAGCTTGAAAATTTACTTCAACTAAAATTTTATAACAAAAATTTTAACAAATATAACCCTTGCCAAGGTCAATAAAACCATCTTTATTATTTATTTTGAAGAACCCGAGTCCAAATTTTTGAAAACTCAACACACGGTGAAAACCTTAATGTGGTATTTGGTACGGGATAATGTTTTAGAATTCTCAAGAATGTTTAAAGATTCTCATGTTTGGTTGCAAATCACGCTAGAGAATCAAATGTCATGGGAATCTGGATTCCCCCTTCAAACCCTTATCAGTAGGAATGTGGATTTCTTTTAAAACAAGTGGGTATCCAGATCCCAAGTTTAAAGGAAATTGTATTTTTTATAAATTGACAATTTTAACCATTTTTCCTTATCATTTAAGCAATTAAAATAGAATATAAAACAAATCATCAATATCTTTCTCTTGTCTTCTAGACCTAAATGTTGTCAGGTTGTTTTGTTATGGATTAAGCTTTTTAAAAAAAAAAATTTATTAAGAATAAAACATTTGAGAATTTAAGTAGTTATTTTTGTATTGTACTTGTCATTTATTTATTTATTTTTTAGAAGCCGGCCCACAATTGAGGGCGGATTTTATTAATGAATAAATTCAAGATCATGGTTGTAAACATCCAAAATGTCAGGGGGAACTTCCTTCATCCATACTAACAAAGGATTACAAGAAGACCTTCTAGCTAACTGATGAGCTACACAATTGCCCATACGCTTAGTATGATGAAAAGAAATGAAAAGAAATGCTTCTAAAAGAACACGATAAAGCATGGATATCCGTCAAAATGTGACCCAGGTTTGAGGAAAGTAGTGCTTTCTCCTTGATGGCTTTAATGATAACTTCAGAGTCTCCTTCTACCATTACTCTCTCAAATCCTAGCTCTCTGGCAAACAAGAGAGCCCTTCATGCTACCATCACTTCCATTGTCTCTACAGAAGTAGGTACGGGAATTATTTGTGAAAGGGCAGCCAAAACTAATCCAGCTTGATCTCGAATAATCATGTTGAGACCTACTGAATTATGGGTTAAGAAAATAGCACCATTGAAGTTGACTTTCACCACACCTGGGGGGCTCGGGCTGTTCTTGGAATTTTTGTGTGGATTGGGTAGATATGATGGAACTCTTGCACCAAGTTACGAGCCTGCTCTGGAATTTTTTCAAAGCTAGAATTCTCTTCACCGAGTGTCATTTTGTTTCTTCTCATCCAAAGCAGGGAAATGATATTGGCAAACACCTCAACGCAGTTGAGGTCATGTTAGGCTAAATGGACAATCTCAATGAAGGTCGAGAGAGATGAGGTTGCCTCCTTGAGCTTAGCAAATTGAGGGAGCCACACAATATCTAGCTTCGAGCATGACCACAGGGTATGAGTTGTAGTTTCTGGTTCTAGATTGCAATTGGGACATGTATCATCTTATGGTAGCTTTCAGTGAACCAAGTTCACCCTCGTGGGGAGGGAATCATTGCTTGCATGCCAAAGAAGGGTGTGAATGTGATTTGGAACATGGAGATTCCAGATTTTTTTTCAAACTTCTTTTATCACTGTTGGGTCTGAACCACCTGGTGCATTTATTTCTTCATTCTCCATTATCAGTTTGTACCCGAATTTAACAAAGTAGACTCCATTACGGTTCTTTGGCCAGTAAATCCAATCTGGTGTATCCACTAGACTCAAGGGGATTGCTTTAATCACATTCGCCTCAAAAGGAAGGAACATAACATCTATGATTTTTGTTCTCTAGCAATGTTGCTCATGATCAATTAAGTCAGCCACCTTCATTTCCAGATCATGATTTGGGGGGGGGGGGGATAATACTCTACCCGAGCCCACACTAGGAAGCCATTGGTCCCTGAAAATTTTTATAGACCGCCCATCACCTACCCTCCACTTCATACCCCTAAGGAGGATGTCTTAACCTTTTAGAATGCTCTTCCAGGTAAAAGACCCCATGTTATTTTTTGCTTCAAAAATTGATTCATTTGGAAAAATTTTGGCTTTGAAGAACCAAAAAAACAGAGAGTCTTGATTAGTGGCTAACCTCCATACTTGCTTCGCCAATAATGCATCATTGAACTTTTGTAACTCTCTAAATCCCATACCTCCTTCTTGCTTAGACCGACGCAATGTGTTCCACTTCACCCAATGCACTTTCCTCTGGTTACCACTTTGACCCCACCAGAATTTATAGATCATTACCTCTATTTCATGGCAAAGAGATGATGCTAATTTGAAGCAGCTCATGGCAAAAGTTGGAAGCGCTTGGATTACTGCTTTGATGAGGACTTCCCCGCCTGCTTGGGAAAAGAGTTTTTCCTTCCATCCCTTCAATTTGGACCAAACCCTCTCTTTGAAGAAAGCAAAACTCGCCTCTTTTCCCCTCCCCACAAAAGAGGGAAGACCCAGGTACTTCTTGTATTACTTTATCTCCGGTACTCCTAGCAAATTAATGATGCTTTCCTGAGTATTTGGAGAGGTTGCTTTGCTGAAAAATAGGGTTGTTTTGTCCTTATTGAGTTTTTGGCCTGAAGCTGCTTCATATTCCAAAAGAATGTCCTGGGTGTGGTTGCATTCCTGAATTGAAGCCCTGCAAAAGAGAAGACTATCATCTGCAAAAAACAAATGAGTTAGTCTAGGGCCATTTCTACATATGGAAATGCCTCTGATATGTCCTTCCCAAGCTGCTTTATCAATCAAGGCATGTAACCCTTCAGAACAAAGAAGGAATAAATAAGGTGAAAGCGGATCCCCTTGTCTGATACCCCTTAAAGGAAATATTTTTTCAGTTGGCTCCCCATTGATTAAAAGGGAATAGGAGACCGTTCTAATGCCATCATCATCAAATCATGGAAGCCCAATCTTAGCAGCAGCAGCAGCTTTAGGAAAGACCATTCTACCCTATCATATACTTTGCTCATGTTTAGTTTAAGGGCATAAACCCTGCTTTTCCTCTTTGGTGCTTCATATAATGGACAGTTTCGAAGGCCATCAAAATATTATCTGTTATGAGTCTCCCTACTTGGAAAGTACTTTGGTTCTCTGAAATTATATCAGGAAGTAGCCCTTGGAGTCTCTTTGCTAGCACCTTAGACACCAATTTGTAAATAACATTATATAAGCTAATTGGTCTAAGCTCAGAAATTTTTTCTGGACTCTTAACCTTAGGAATGAGGGTTATAAAAGTATGATTGATCTCAGTAGCCATAGAGCAATTATTAAGACAATTTAAAATAGCAGAGGAAACATCATCACCAATAACAGACTAGTAGGTTTGGAAGAAAGTAGGAGGCATACCATCCGGTCTAGGGGTCGAGAGCAGTTCCATGGTTTTGAAAGCTGCTTCCACCTCATCTCTTGTGAAGCTACGAAGTAGTTCTTTGTTCATATCCATTGAAACCATTGGCTGTGTTGACTCATAAATTGGGTGGCTCTCATTAGGACAACTAGTGATGAAGAGTTCTTGATAAAAGGATGTTGCTATCTCTTGAAGTTGATGCTCTAATATGCACCAAAATTCTGATTATTCCGCAGCCCATGAATCCGATTTCTCTTCTATCTTTTTGAAGCTCTACTGTGAAAATATCGGGTGTTGCTGTCACCCGATTGCAAGTATAGTGTTTGGGCTCTCTGAATCCACATCATGCTCTCCTTGTCGAGTAACTCATTAATTTCCAGTTTCAACATTCGGACCTGCTCATATGAAGACCCCTTTACTGCTGCCTCCTCGGCTAGAACCAGCTTTTTTGTTGCCTCTGCTAGTTGACTTTTTATGCTCCCAAAAGATGTCCAACTCCACTCCACTAGTTTCTCCACACAATGTTTAATTTTTGAAGAAGCCAAAATCATGTTGCTATCATATGATGGGTAACCTCATGCATCAACTATCGTGACCCTACAACCATCTTCTTTCATCCACATGCTCTCAAAGTGAAATGGTTTATTTTTGCATTGCACAATTCCTTCGGGTTTGATGATTATGGGGTTGTGGTTTGATGCATTGGAGTGCAAATGCTGAACTCATGTAGCTGGGAAAAGTTCCAACCATGTAGAAGTAGCAAAGGCACGGTCCAACCTTTCTAGGATCATTGTATCACCCTTTTTACCTCTCCATGTGTATTTCCTCCCCGAGTATCCAAGATCAACAAAGCCAAGCTCATCCACCACATCCCTGAATGCTTCCAACTCCACTTCCCTCCTCGGCAAGCCACCAAGTTTCTCATGTGCTCTAAGGATCTCGTTAAAGTCCCTTGCGCAAACCCAAGGGAGTTTATACTTGTTGTTAAGTTCACGTAGTAGCTGCCAAGTTTCCACCTTCCTCCTTGCTTCCGGAAATCCATAAATACTTGTGAACCTCCAAGAATCTTCTTGTCCATCATTAACAATAGCATCAATAAAATTAAGAGAAGAACCTACCACTTTGATGCTTACCGAATTTTTCCAAAGAAGAGCCAAACCACTAGCTCTAGTTATCCTATCCACCACCCACTTCTCATCAAAATTCAGTTCGTCACACAATTTTTCTAGCCTTGCTTCATCTGCCCATGTTCCAGCTATGAACAGGTCAGAGGGATCTTGTGCTCGCACCAAGTTTGCAAGTTTTCGAATCATACAGTGGTTCCCAAGCCCTCGCACATTCCAACATAGACAACTCATTGTTCTCAGCGGGGCTGGGTACCAGCCTCCGTCGCTGAGATAAGGTTTTCTTTCTGTGAAGAAGCATAAAGGATTTTGTGTTTTGAGGGGGTTGAGTCACTGTGAGGAAGATGAGCAATTCTTTTACCCAATGCAGCATTGAGAGCCACAGTTTCATCATTAATCCTCACTTGTCTTTTAATTCTAGTCCATTTTGGATAGGCTTTTGGCATTGGTTTTTTCTGAGTTGGGCTTATGTTGGTTATGTTGGTAAGTGGGCCTTTTGGGTTAGGTAGTGGTATAGGGTTTATTGGTCCAGTATTAAGAAGGCCCGAGGGGTTTAAAGTCCCAGAATCTCCAGCGTCTCCTCAAAGTTTTTCCCCACCCCGATTTTCTCCTCCAAATCCGTTGCATTTAAGGAAACATTTCCTTCTTCATTAAGGTCAACCTGATTCAAATTTGAATGAGCCATATTTTTCTGTCTAAAATTCGGATCTATCAGGTCAGATTGATTCGAAAAAATACCTTCCTTTTCGGGCTTAATCACCTCAGGAGAGGGTTTTTCAGATCGGACAACCACCACGGGTGGCTTACTGCCCTGTACCGGATTTGATGGTGGATTTGGTTTCTTCTTCATTGCATAGTAACCCGGCACCGTGACCACCTTACTCTTTGAAGGCACAAAGGGTGCAGCTTTGATACAAGGACCATACTGCTAGTTTTCTGTTGATAAATTTCCTTCGCTTTCAATCCATATATCATAGTTCTGATCATCATGTGTTAGACACCCACACCAATAACAGAGGTTTGGAAGTCGTTCATACTTGAAAGGAATCCACAAGTCCTTCCCGTCGTCCAGTGTGATCACTTTTCCCTTGCACAAAGGTTTAGAGATATTCAAAATAACCCTAACTTGTACGAACCGATCTCCTTCTGTGACTAAATCATCCACTCCACAGTTCTCTGTTCCAATGGCTTCACATAATTGTTCTGCCACCCTTCGGTTCCTAAATCTAAGTGGAAGGTCATGCACTTGAACCTAAAAGGTAGGCTAATTGAAATTTATTTCTCTCACATCCGTGATACCATCGTACCTTTGCAACACTACTAGGTGTTTATCAAAACTCCATGGTTCCGCTGCTAGGACTTTCATCATTTCAGTCTTGTCCTTGAAAGTAAAGAGTACTACATGTTCCCCCTCCTTCCTGGCTTTGAATCCCTTTGTTGCTCTCCATAGGGGGGAAAAGGTTTTTGCAATTGCATCTAAACTAAGAGCATTTCGAGTAAAAAATTTAGCAACCAACACACACTCGGTTTCAGCTTGCTTTTCCATCAATCTAATGTTAGAACCTTCACAATCCGAAAGAGTAAGTTTGCTCCACGACTTTGTCAGGTCCACCATTTGTAACGAAGCTAAAAAAACAAAAAACCAAGAAAGAAACAAGGTATAGATATAACAAGGAAGGAATAAGAATGGAAGGAAAAAAAGGGAGAGAAGGTTTTGTTTCCCAGTGACCCAAGAAAAAAACCCCACAAGCCTCTAAGTGAACTTATCATTGAGAGGTACGAAAAACTCCTTCAGAGAAGGGACTACTGTTCTACACCCTAGGAGAAGATGAAGCCCCACCTTTCACTAGCGAGAGAGAAAGATTTTTTTAATGAATTTTAAACTACAATTTTAATGAATTTGTCATAATTAATAGTTTATATTTTGTTTTTCATTATTTATTTAGAGGAAGATTTTTTTTAAGGACTTGATAGTTCACATTCAAATCTAAGGATAGAATGAGAAAATTAAATAATTCATTTAAAATTCCTAGGAATAAACCAAACATTATCATCTCACATTCCTAAGAATCTTAAGAGATTCCCAATGAAACCAAACATAGGAATAGTTACATTTCTAGGCATCCAGATTGCAAGGAATCACATTCCTAAAAATCTGGATGCCAGGAGTAATGTGGATTCCCTCGTACCAAACGCCACCTAAGCCTCAATTACCGCCTTCCTTCTCTCTCACTCCATTCCAAATCTCTTATTTACCCAGAAAACCCAATTGCTTTGGTCCATTGTAAACGTAACGCTTTTTGAGGGTATAAATGTTACCAACAATGAGAAATGCGTTATTAAGATCCTTAAACCTGTTAAGAAAAAAAAAACCATAACGCTTCTTTTCCTCTTCTCTAGGAATTTGACTTTTTTTTTTTTTTTTTTCACCGTTGAAATTTTTGTGCAATGTGAATTCCAAGACTGACGAAAGAGCCATCTTCTAAATAAAGAGGGGCCATTGCATTAAATTGTCTTTTGTGTGTTTGGCATAACTGCACAAGTATGAATTATATATATATTAAAATCAAATTTAACCAAAAACCTAGCCACCGTACTCTCTCAACATCAATATGGTACCCATTCTCTTTGAATCTCTATATAATATGCTTCAATCTCCATATTGCTCAAATCTCAGTACTGTTATTATTATTATTATTATTATTTTGGTTTCGTTCTAGGCTTATGGTTATGGCTAGTTTTTGGCTGTGATATAGCAGGATTTTGTTTGAATTTTTAGATTTTGTTGTATAAAACTTTTCTAGAATTTTATTTGTTTGATTTCTTAATTAATTATATTAACTCTATGTTTGTTTTTATTATGGATTTTTTTAATAAAAAGATTGCAATAATTTAGAATACAGCTTCTAGCTTTATACTCATACTGGTTTTATCTTATTTTTCTTGTGCAATTTTTTTCTTAGTGCTATTTGATTACTATTCTTAGTTGAGAAAAAGGTTGATGGACTAATTATATAAGATTTGCATAGTATTGCTGAATTATGCAATGTCCTAAGCTTTTGGCTTTTTGGTATCATAGTTGCTATCATGCTTTATAAGGTCTAAATTTGCTGAATTATTTGATTAGTTGCCATTAATGTCCTATGTTACTTGCTAATTGGAAGAGTTAAGGGAACAACCATATTTGGTCAAATATCTTTTGTTTTTAGTATGTTTAATCTTTTAGAATATTTGTGTGGATCTAATCACTAAACAATGAACAAAAGAGAATTAGAAATTTTCACAAAAAGCAAAACCCAAAAAGACACTTAATAAAGCTTGAAGATACAAGCATAATTATATATTATTTTGTTTACTTATTAAACCAAATGTAAGAGCATGTTATAATTATTGTAATATTTTACTCCATAATATATGTATGTTTCTCATATTTAATGACCTTATGTGATAGGATTTTGACAATTTTTCATAAGAAATGTTTAAATTACATCTTTCATATGATATTAGAGCTGATTCAACTTTCAAATAGTTGAAATTAGAAAAATATTTAAACTAGAACATTTTAACATTTGATCTAAAAGTTTTTCGTGCATCACACAAGTTGGTGATTAGTAATCATTTAAAGTAGAAGTATTATGTGATTTCAGTTAACTCAATTGGTAAAATTTTCATGATCTCTTTTATTTTTATTTTTACATATCTAAGAAAAAATATATTTTTTAATACAAGCACCACGTGAAAAAATATCATTGGGTGGTGCTCGGCTAATCAGCAATAAAAAGGGGCCAAAGGCATGTGAAACCACTCTAAAGTTACACCACACGGGTTGGGGTTTGCTTAACAAAACTCAAAAATAACTCAACAAACCTTGGGCCTGCAGTACTAGCCCACATGGGCTCAAAGTCCATCACAACATACTTAACCCAAAAGCCCATTGACTATACTTTCTCACTAGACTACACGACATGGGCCAAGAAACCCAACAAAACTCCTCAAAAAAAACAAGTCCAAGAAAGCCCACTTCACCCATGATGGAGATTGGAGGAAGACTAAGGGTCCGTTTGGTTCAGATGATGGAAAAATGGAAGGATAGAAAATGGAGAGAGGATGGAAAAGTGCGGGGATAGAAAAGATTTTAGTTTCTCTCATTTGTATTTGGTTGGAAGGGTGGAAAAGTGGAGGGATGGAAAACTTTTTTGTTTGGTTGAAAAGAGAAATGGGAAATAGAAAATGGAGTTTGTATAAATTTACTCATATGTCCTTATTAAAAATAATGCTCAATTAAGAAAAAAAAAAGAAAAAAAAAAGGCAAACAACCAACCAAAAAAAATGCAATCTTCCAAAGTTTATTAAAAAGGAAAATTCATGTCCAATAAAAAATAAGAAATAAATTTAAAAAATTAAAAAGAAAAAACGTCCAAAAGAAACAAACATTGTATTGTACCATAGTGAATCACGGATTCATGCACATCATCATATTAAAAAAATAAAAAATAAATAAATAAACCAGCGTCCAGTGAAACCCAAAAGAAAAAAAGGGAAAAAAAAATGGTAGGCAAGTAACATTTATTTCGGCCAGGTTGAAGTTGCCAAAAAAAAAAAAAAAAAAAAAAAAAAAAGTAAAAAGAAAATGGGGGCAATTTTGTCCACTTTTCACTTTCATTTTCTCTCCAATTTGGAGGGATTGTGTTTTGGAGGGGGAGGAGAGAAAACTTGTGGACCCCACCAAAATCTCTCCTCTTTTCCACCTTCATCCAAACAACCAAAAACATCATTTTCTCTCCTTCATTTTCCATCCTCCCTAAAATCACTCTAACCAAACATAGCCTAAGATGTGTTTGTTTAGAGGTGAAATAGGACGGATAGAAAAATTTGAAGAGAAAGTGAAAAAGAAAACTTTTTTGGAGTATGTTTAGTTAGATGAGGAGGAAGGAAAATAAATAATGGGGTCCAAGTGTTTTCTTCCTGATCCCCCCAAAATGGAGAAAAAAAATTAGTAAAGAAGAATTTTTTCTTGATTAACAAAAATGGCCCTATGGACATGGGCTTCTTCAAATAGCCTTTTTTTTCTTTTTCCCGTACTACCCCCCCCCCCCCCCCCCCCCCCCCTTTTTTTTGTTGGCCAACGTTGCCTCTTCTTTTTATTTATTTTTTTCTTTTGATTTTCTAAGCCTGCCTGAGCGTGCTTTTTTTTTTTTTCCCTTCCCCTGGGCAGTAACGTTATCGTTGCATTTTATATTTTATGTTTTATTCTTTCTTTTGATTTTCTAGGCCTGGGCGTGCCCTTTTTTTTTTGGGCAGCAACGTTGCCTTTTTTTTTTTATTATTTATAAGTAGACGTGATTTTTTTTTACACGATTTTTTTTTTTAATAAATTTGGGTGATTGCTCTTTTTTTTGTGATTATTTATCACTTTTTGTGGTTAATTGGGCATCGTTCTTTAACAAGAGTATATGAGTAAATTTATTCAAACTCATTTTTTCCTTTCCTCCACTTTCCCACTTACAATCAAACAAAAATGAGAGAAAATAAAATCTTTTATATCCTCTCACAATTTTCTATTCTCTCATTTTTTTTATTTCTTCAACCAATCGGATCCTAAAAGTTGGTTAGAAAATGTATAATCTCTTCTTCAAGGCACACTACCTTTACCTTGGAACAAATAATATCACACGAACACGGACACGAGTATGGACTATGGATCAATTAATTCAATTCAAATTCAACTACTTTACTTTTATCCATTGCCCTGTCTTTCCTTTTATTTATAGTGGTGGCCGGTGGGTGGGATAATCAAAATTCAACCTAATATTGGAAAACTCAAGCATACGGAGCAATGATATACTAGGATTTTTTTTCCTTCCTCTGTTGTTTAGGTAAATTAACTCATGCTCTGAGACTCAGACGGTCTCCCTCACTCACACCATCACCTAGGCTAGGATGGAATGCCTGTTGGGATAAAATCACCGTTGCCTCTACTAATGGTACCAGTTAAGCTAGTAATTTCAACAAAACAAAATATGAGATTTATTGAACTTCAGCCAGAAAATAATATATTGATAATAATAGGACCATAAGTTTAGGTGAGAGAAATTATTCCGACTGGTTATCCAAAACAAAAATCAATTAGGCTGATATTGGATTACTAATATAAACAATCAGTTACCCTTTCTTATGTAAATTCAAGCTAAATAAGTGAACATCTATCTCATAAAGACTCAATAGATAATATACATTGTTTCAAAGGATCATTTTTATTTCATGATACACATTCTCATGGACAAGAAATAACAAAAATCCTTATAAAAAAAGAAAAAGAAATAGACTTTGTTTTAATTTCCCAATATCTTGGGAGATCAACTATTTGCCTTCAAATCTAAAACTGAATTTACAGATTATGCCCTGATTTAATGAGCACCAAATCTAGTCTAGTCTCTAGTACATTCAACTGGGAAAATTCTGGTCAAGTATGTCTTTCAATAATACAGCTCCATCTTGGATCCGATCTGACCTCCAGACCTGAAAATCTGGAGGAAAGTAATCAGCATCATACCAACGTTTTAGGGATGTTAAAGAAAAGGGCCCCTGTATGTCTCCTTGGGGATCTAAGTAATGCCATAACAAGCTTCCCAGCATGTCATCAGGAAATTTCTTTGCAACACTTAATTCTTCGACCTCCTCATCATCACTCAAATCAATCACTTGAGATGTCATTGCCTGCTTTGCCACCATTTCATCAACACACTTATTCTCCTCTGTATTTGCAAGCTGTGTCTCACCATTACTCTTGTTTATGAAATGTGATGGTTGAACTGACTGTTCTTCAATAACATTGTGATGAAACTCTGCAACAAAGCATGATTAATTAAGTAAATGATTAGACTAAAGGATAATTGAGATATCAGAATTTAAAGGATAATCATGACAGGAAAAAAAAAAGAAGGGGGCCGGGGGGGAGGATCCGTTTGTTTTACAGTCTGCCCCTTGCAAATTTAAAGTGCACCATAACAAGGGACAATGGGAAACAATATAATTATAGATATCACCAAAGTGGGTGATAAAAGGGGCTTGTGGCATTCCCTGAAGATATACATTTATTTCCCCTTTTATGGAATTGAAATATGAGTAAGACAGAATGATAGTCTAGAACTAGAATAGAGACTGATTGACTCCTCTATATATGTCATCACTTGCAATTAAAAGATATAACATAACATCACTATCTTGATTCTTGACACTTGCCCTCAAAACTGGAACATGAATGCCCATCATGGTCAGCCTGTAACAAAAATTTGTTACAACTTCCCAAACAAACTAAAATTGCTTTGCAAAAGCTATTTTGGCAAAGCATCAAATTGGTGGTTTTATGGAAAGCAATTTTAGTCACATAACGGTTTCCCAAATTTTCCATTCTCTTTATACCAAACACCAAGATAGTCTCTCTCTCTTCATCCCCTCCTTTTTTCTCCAACCAACCACACAAACAAACCATATCTTATGCAAAACTGCAATCAACCTCAATGTGTTTGGTTTACTCATTTAATCCTACGTTACTGGAATCATTCAAAACTGAACTCATGCAACAAAAAGTGCTAGGCATTTTTCATGATGTAGTTTGGGAATTACATCAGATGGAATGAATCAATGAAGACTTCCATTGCATCACCACAATCTTTGACATAAAAGTGGATTCTCTCATTACTTGATGTCATCTAAGGCATGATCTTTGGAAAACAAGTCATTTTTATTAACATGGGAAAACCAAAAAAGTGAAGTACATCACGGATTCTGGAAGAGTGACTTCCAAATTACATCTGAATGAATTGTATTATAACCAAAGATAGTTTAAGAATAAAGTATTATATTTCACCAATTCCATTTCTTACACAATAGGTCAGCCAATTCTGAAGATCCATGTTAAATAACAACCCCCCACCCACAACTAAAAAAAAAAAAAAAAACCAAATGCAGTCATGAACATTGCAGAAATGTGGTGATCACTGTCACACACACACAAGATTAAAAGACCTTCAAGGAAAGAAATGAATAATCTAAATGATGCACCTGCATAATCAGTGCTATGAAATGTCCAAGCTGATGCAGTTCCATTTGTTGCTATAACATGATTAGGAATTTTAGGAGCTCCACTAAGGATTGATCTAGGTGAACCACTGTTTTCTTGTTTTATATTTTCTGGATTATCCTGTGGTGTAGCTTCTGGTTCTATTTCATCAGCAATTACTTTTGGGACCTCATGCAACAGCCGTGACTGTTCATCTGGATTCTGGAGCAGCTGCTTTTTCTCCAGGTACTGATCAAGCGTAAATCAATTAAGGACATCAAAGATGCTTTGTGGGAAAGTTTACTTACAATTTTTCGTAATGTTCGTTGAAATTCCATCACAAGTTCTCTCTACAAGATACAGGACATGACATTCCTATGGTACATTGCTTTTTGCGATGAAGTATTAAACAAAGCATGGGTATCAACAACATAAAACCACATACATACAGCAGGCACGCAAAACCAGATAATTTTCATGACATTGCTGTGAGAAGATGGTCTTAAAAATGTAGTAGTATTAGGAGAAAAAAGAGGATCCATCCATGCAGATTCAATTAAGACACTTAAACAAAAGTCTGACACAAAATTTCCTTCCATTTTAAGAGAGTCAAAATAGGACGCTCTGGTGGTTAGCGATGCTAAAGGAATCAAGAAATGTAATAATGGGTGAGAAGATAAATTTTAGACGCAGCAGAAAATTATCCTATTAGATATTGTATTTTCTAATGCGATAATGTTAGAACCCAAATAATGCAAACTCCCAAGGGAAAAAAGTATATTATGTTTCTGTTACGTGCAGCATCTCTCTCACCCAAGGGGCCGCCGCCTCCACCCAAGGGGCCGGAGAATCCCATACTAGCCTTAAAGGATCACTTTTTCCTCCAACTATTGCACCTCTGATAGATCATATACCCTACTCCAGTCCCTGAACTCTCATGAGAAAAGTTCCTAGAGACCTAACTCTAATTGGAATCTTGCAAAGCATTACTTCTTCTAACTAAATTATAACTCACCACTTCTAATTGCTTTAACAGAGAACAAATTTAGGAGCCCAGGGTGGCAATTATTGGACCGCTTATCAAATAACATGAACAAGCATAGTACTTAAGCCTTTGTGTTGTGGCTCATAACTGCTTTGGGTAAATAGAAAAATATTAGGTTGAGTCCATGATATTCAAAATGCAAATCCTATGCAAAAAAAAAAAAAAAAAAAAAAAAAAACCCTTATCGTTGATGAGAAATAATATAAAACTCACCATGAATCTAGTCATAAAATTATGTGTTCTGACCATTGTCAGTAAAGTGTATGGTATGGATCTGCTGGGGCAATATATCACATTCCATGTAACCATGTGTTACTAGTAATGGTTCAATCATGCCTTGTTTGTCCATGTTATTGATCATTTATAGGAATGATGCAAAAGTAAACACGGGCAGAGATCAATCACAACCAATATCGACAATGTCATCATTGCTTCCACCCTCTTCTCATCATTGTCAGCTTCCAAAGATGAGTGATACCAATGTAATGGCCAAAAAGTTGGCATCATTTCCAGCATACGATGTATCATAAAAAGTTTCTCAATAAGTGGGTCATACCATCAAGCCTAGCTGCATCCTTTACCATCAAGCCTAGCTGCATCCTTTCTCTTATTTATGAACCACGAACATAATCTTTCTGGGAACACATGCATACTTCAAAATGATGGAAGTAGTAGACCATCAAGTTACAGGAACACAATGCCTGCTCTAACACAAGAAATTCAATAGCCAAAATTCAAATGTTGGGTGCATCCCCCCAACTATTTTTTCAGTAACTGCCACTTCCTTATCTAATATGGGAAACTCCTAGGCTGCGTTTGGATGAAGAATCGGCAAAATTTTTAGAATTTAAAAAATGACAGGTTTTAAATTGACGGGAATTTCAATCCCATCAATTTAAGTTTCCATTGTTTGGATGATCATATTTAAAAATTAGAATATTACAGTAGCTACAATAATGATGGTAATGAATTGGTAATAGTGGTGTTTGGTAACATTCTGTTGGTGTTAGTGGTGGTGGAGGTGTGTTGTGTGTTGGTGACGACTCGCGATAATGGTAGTCATGGTGTAAATAGGTATATGGTTTGAGAATAATAATGTCAGTAGAATTTAAAAATGATCCCTTCCCCCTCAGAATTTGAACTTGCAATTTGATGCTTAATATCTCAAATTCAAAATTCTGCAATGGTGGGTGGTCCAAGAATGTTGGTAGAATTTGTAAATTACTCATCCCCCCATGGAATTTTAAATTAAGATTCAAATGCTTAAAAATGCAAAAATAAAATGCCAAATTCAAAATTCAACAGAATTTTTAAAATAACTTTCCTGCTAAGCCAAACAAGGGAAATCAAAAAAGGGAATTCTCAAATTATAACTTTTGAGTAAATCTCACCTTGAAATCCCACATCCAAGCACGGCATTAAACAATAAGTTGAAACCATAAAACAGGGTTGAATTATATCCTAGTTGAACCAGCAATCTCAGGTTTCAGTTTAGGTTTTAATTAAAACCTAAATACGGATTAAAAGTTCTAAGATACATGGAAAGTTACTTTCATGTATTATCAATCAAATCATAAGAAAAAGTAAATCAATATGGAAAGACAGTCTCAGATATTTAATTTTGGAGCCAACAGTCTTTGGACCAAATGGCATATCCTTCCCCCATAAACTGATTGGGGGAGGGGGGGAGGGATGGGGCAAGGTCATGGGTTCGGCCTGTGTAGGTGTAAGACTTGGATTTGATTTTAACCTTAAAAAAAAATACAAACTCTTTGTTCTATGAACATGTTACCATCATTCAATAAAAAAGCTTCAAAAGAGGACAAAATAATATACATTGAACAAACTAATATTTCATTTCCTAGTCATGAAATCCTTTTATTAACCATTTTTATGTACCACCCACACCACCTAAATGGTTTTGGTTCAATAGTGTAACAAATGACTCAATTATATATTTCAACCACATCCCTTGATTCATCAGTTGAATCAGATTCAGAAATAATACCAAGATAGGCCAAAACATTCAACCATGGTGTTTAATCTAAAAATATCATTAAAAGGATATTCTCTGCGCCATCCTTTTTCATTGGCTCGATCAATGAGGTTTTGTAACATAGGAATTTCTCTTGCAAGCCACTGGA
The DNA here is from genome assembly GCF_001633185.2 of Quercus lobata. Lineage (NCBI taxonomy): Eukaryota > Viridiplantae > Streptophyta > Magnoliopsida > Fagales > Fagaceae > Quercus > Quercus lobata. The sequence goes on along the minus strand of NC_044913.1, from coordinate 37,006,781 downwards.
ACAAAACCACGACAGGATCGAGAAAGTGTCAGTTTGATGATGAATTCAATCAAAATTGCACCAAAAGTATTGAGACAAAATTCACAGTTGAATTGATGAGCATGTAGCCTTACATGGAAGATACCACAATTAATGTCTTAAAGTTTGCCCAAAAAAAAAAACTGCAGTTCAACATGATATTAATTAAAGATAAGAAAGTATTATGCAGTACAGTAATATACTGACAAAGCTTGTAATATGTGCAGTTTGATATTAAAGCACCCAACAATGAAGAATCATGCATAGTTTAAAAATTAATATATTCCTGGACTCTAAGCACAACACCCACATTAGGGAGAAGCTAATAGAACCAATATCCATTATAAATTTTTCGATATAAGAAAATTTGTTCATGAACAATGTGAAGTTCCATTTTTTTTTTTCTGTGAAATGTCTTCTTTTTCTCTTGTAATAATTATGAAAGCAAATGTTCTTGTTTACACCATGTAGGTTCAAAATAGACCAACATGTACATAAGACGCAACATATGAAGGGAATTCCGAACATAGTAAATGCTTGCAAATGAAAAGAGTTGCCATTCAAACATGATATACTTGTTTTGTTATAAATTTCTATTGCAACAGCAAGGAGCTCTTCTATTCAGTTCTATTATACATAATTTCACAAAAATCAATTGTAATTCCATGTTGTCAGCAACATTTTGCACAAATGTTCATATTTTTTAGAACTTAGCATTCACATAGGCTTGTTATAACTCATATCAGTATTCTGGGTTCCTGCCACATCAACATTTCAAGTGAAAAGTAAGCAATTTCCTTTTGATTCTAAGACCTATAGTTCTAGCGATCGACTCACCTCTTTCAAATTGTTTCTCATTATTAAGAAAAGGTAACAAAGATAAAATATGAGCTTGCTTCATAGCAATAGTAATTAATTGTTATTGTTTGAAGTTTAATCTATTTACCCATCTGGATAATATCTTTCCCTGTTCACTTAATTGACAAACTTGGACCCCACATCAAAAAAATAAAAACAATGAGAACATAAGCAAAGAAAAGTGCAAGCAAATCTGATGGCTAATAGTTAATTTTTCAAATACTTAGTACCTACATGTTTTGTAATATCCTCATGCAATATTTGAACCTTTTGTTGAAGCTCCACCTGTAGAAAAGGTTTAAGAACCACATTAATATATTGAATATGAGCAAAAAACTGAAACACCAAATATAACCAAAAAAGGAGAAATGAACAAAAGACTAGAGACAATCAAAAAGGCAACTGATTCTAATGTTTAGCCAAAAAGAAGCTGATAAAGAATCTGCAAATGCAACGTATCCTTTTGCTGTTGGCATAAAGTTTTTTTTTTTTTTTTTTCCTCTTGGTTTATAACTTACATACCTAATGGGGATTGAACTTGTGACTCACATACCGCCTCTTATTTTCATGGTTAGTAGAGGTGTCATTTAACATAAAAGACCCATTGTGTTGTGAAACTTGCCAATCAAAAAACTCAAAAAAAAAGTAAAAAGATCAAAAAATTCATATAAGTTTTTAATTTTATTTTTTATATTCAATAGTTACAACAAGAGAGGGACGATTTGAACCCTGGATATCTCTGTTGGAAACACTAAGAGGTGCTAACCAGTTGGGCTATAAAGCTCTTGGCCAAATAATTCAAATAAGTTAGAGAAACAAAAATATGCATTGACAGCCATCCAATCATATTAGGTCTTCATCAGCACAGGCTTCAAGTCTAAGAATGATTTCTCATAATCTCCAAAACTTTGAGCATTACTCTATCCAAATACACCGCTTAAAACACAATGGAATAGTGTTCCATATGCCGACATTGAGGTGTCTATCCAACTGACTTTGTCAACAAGCCAACAAATCCAAAACTTATCTAGTCATAGCGCACAGCATCTCAAACAAAAACAGAATCATGTCCCCCAGTTTTTTGCCTACTTCACATTGGAGAAGTAAATGATTCGTGGTTTACCCACCCTTCTTACAAATACAGCACCTAATCTACAACAATCATTTGGCACTTTCTCTAGTTGGGGCCTTTGTTTTCTGGATACTCTTCCAAGGGAAAGGGGAACCTTCACTAAAGCACAAAGCTTTTATAGAAAGTTCTAACCTCAAATGCTTACCCTATGGAAGGAATCTGATACTATATATCTTTTCCATCCTGCCCCAATTTGATGGAGTATAAAATGTCCAGAACATATGAAAGTTGCCATTAGCATAATGCATATGGTCAGCCATTGAAGCCTTCTTACGTTGAAAAACATTTCTTACTATTGCCATAACTTTTGCTAGAAAATTCCAAAAAAAAAAAAATTATCTTTGCTTATAAGAACTAAGAAAAAAAAGTACGAGTAAATTATAATTTTGGTCCCTGAAAATTGGGGAAAGTTCAATTTTGATCCTTCAAATTTATAAAAGTTCAAATTTGGTCTCTAAAATTTAAAAAATGGAACAATTTCATCTCCGTCTATGGGGTCAGTTTGATTTTGTCAGTTCAAATTTGGTCCCTAAAAAATGAGGTACCTCAGCATCCCATTAGTCATATAAACAAAAAATATATGTGGAGGGGCCACAATTTTCCCTATTTGTAATTTTAAAGACCAAATCCGAAGTTGTCAAATTTGAGGGACCAAAATCGAACCTACACCAAAGCTCAGTGACGAAAATTATAATTTCCGGTGATGGGAGATGATGGTAGAAGTATGATATCACAGAAGGGGTGGCACTATTAATAAAAACAAAGGGCCCTTCATATTGTGAGTCTGTGCACAAAGCTAAAAAAAAAATTGATATTTCTTAATATCACTAGTGGTGGCTTTACTCACAAGTAAGACACACAGCTCAAAGCCTAGGCAAGGAATTTATAAAATAACTGCTTTTGGGGCACTAGAAAGATGATTACTCATCGGAACCTCACATATTTTCTTTTTTAAACCTCAAAGGGCAAGACTTAAGTATTTGGCCTAGGCAAGGAATTTATAAAATAACTGCTTTTGGGGCACTAGAAAGATGATTACCCATCGGAACCTTACATATTTTCTTTTTTAAACCTCAAAGAGCAAGACTTAAGTATTTGCTTTGACTTTAAGATGTCTTACCGGGGTTCAAGCTTTTTCTAATGCCTACACAAATATTTTCAGAAATTCAGAAGCTCCAAAAATGGGTCACAAATCATGCCAAAAGAAACCAACATGCTATAGGCTTTTGTTATGCGTATTATAAGAATTTTTCCCTTCTCTGTCCGTGAATTATTCTATTACCTCCAAGAATTTAGGGTGCAACAATAAGCACACAAATATGCACAAAGTTCTCATACATGTTCCTAGCCAAGCCAAAATGTAATAATATATAATTAAAATCAAAATTAAAATTCAATAAGAATACTTACAACAGTTGGCCTTTTGAGCAAGCCATCTTTTATTCTCCGCTGCAAATCCTTGCATTCTTCCTGCAATTAACTTTAAAAAGCTAAGGTAGACCACACATACAAGCACAATAGCACAAATGTTTTTTTGTTTGTTGTTGTTTTTGATAGGTAAGTCATGCAAATTTATTAATCAGAAAAATAAACTTTGAGTTCAAGATGATGACCACAAAAGGAACAAAAAAATACTTTTTTTTTCTTAGAAGAATTCAAAACCATTTGAAATATGATTCCAACATCCAACCAAAATTTTAATATTGCATACAGGAACATCCATGTATTTAAGAACAAATCAAAATCAATAGCACAAATGTACATGAGTACATTTTTCAGTGAACAGCATCCAGCGAGCAATACAAATCAAATCTTTTGTCCACACCATAAAGAGCAGTGACACCAGCCTCTGACTTATTACATACACAGTTAAGCCTATTTCTCAAGGTCTCAGAGGATTTCTCCTACCTTAAAAAGAAAGAAAAACCTGAAAGGACACCAACCTAAAATGGGAATTTAAAGCCATGGGATCTAAGAGCTTGCCATCCTCAGGATAATTAATATGATGATCAAGGTTATGCTGTTCAATATACCAGTAAGATATGCCACCCTATCACAACGCCTATAAACACATTTACCCAATGAGATTCCTAAATAAAAGGATACAGAATCCCATTTACCCCACCCATTACCATACTTTCTCCTCACCACAAACCTCCAAGCATCAGTTATTCAAGAGTGTTAGGTTGATGGACAAAGAGGAAAGAAAACAACCGTCTGATTGACTCCAAATGGTTTCTGATCTGCACATCACCACCTCCCCCCCCCCCCCCACCAAAAAACCAAAAAACAAAAACAAAAAATTCCCTTTCTTTTTTTTTTTTTTTTTCAGTTCCCTCTTTGTTTTTACAGAAAAATGACCATGGCAAAGTAACGGCCTTCACTGAAATGCGCAATGAAAGATCTACTAAGGCTTAAGACCAAGTGGACTATCTTTAAAGCAGAAATTTGATAGGTGTTGAAAAGGCAGCCTCCCAGAGACTTCCAACATTTTAAAACTTGGGGGAGCATGGATCCCACCCAAAGTCGGCAATGCATAGGCATGCCCCAAATCCACAACTTAGGGTGAGTTTGGTAAGGCTTTTAGAAATTGGGCTTTTTGAAAAAATTGAGAGCGTTCAGTAAAAGTAATTAAAAAATGCAGTTTCAATAATAACTTCAAACTGCAAAACTAACCAGTCTCTCAATTTCAGAAACAATTACAGCTCACCTATAAAGATGCTGTTTATGGATGACAAAAGGTCCAAAACTCAGTCTACAAAGCCTATTAATGATTTATCTTAGCACTTCTAACCATTCATCTCTAAAGAACCACCTTTACTTTTATGGGTTTTTTGTAACATTTTTTTTTAAAACAAAAAAAAAACTGCTTTATTCTAATTTAGCAGCTAAGAGCAAGAAAACAAATAAACCCAAAAAGCATAAGAATGAATAGGATAAGAAGTTCCTATAAGAGTTGGGGCTCCGAGAAGACTATTGCCTCTGAACTTAGGCGTTACTAAAACAATTACTCACCATAAATCACAGAATAGTTGTGTATCACAAAATCACACAATTTACATCTACACCAGTGTATTTGTAAAATCACAAAATATTTAGAAAAAAAAGGGGTCCATGGATTGGCGTGGGCTAAAACCGAAAGAAAGAAAGAAAGAAAAAAAAAAATCGGTTATGTGGCAATGGGACACTTGTCACTTCTCTTTGACTGCCACCTTACCCTTTATGCAGCAATTGCAGCATACAAGGTGCAGCAAATCCTTTCCCTAATGTGCAAAAAGTGCTGACACAGGCCAGGAGCCTATCAAGGGCTCAATATCATAAAGGAAAGCATGCAAATGCTGACTGACCAGCACATAACTTGATAAACTAGGCTTATCAAGATTAAGCTTAAAGCTCATAGCTTTAAATCAATCTGCAAAACTCTTACCTCAGAAAAATTATCATCCGAAAGCATGGCAACACGGGTGTCTTTCACCACATTGGAAAGTTGGAGGAGGTCTTCTGTATTTGTATCACCAGTTCCAGATGCCTTCTTTAGACCTAGAAAATATATAATAACACCACCATATATTAACAAAATAAGATAGCATATATGGATTATGGACTAACCAAAACATAAACCCATTACACTCTGTATATAGTAACATAAACATAATTGACCACACACTAAAAGCAGTTGGAATGTTGGATTATTTATCAATGGTATATCAATGCGCAAAAAGGAATTTTATTCAGGGACTGTAGTGCTGTTGACAAGAAACGTGATCATTTAAGGAAAATACAAAACAACTATTTTTTGTAAATAAAAATTACTGTCAATTATAAGAGAATAAAAATTAGCAGATCACCTGTAACTTGCACAAGCTGGTGAGAGTTCTTCTGAAGGTAATCGTAAGGGTCAGATTTGATCCTCACATAACTTCCTACTAGCTTACTTTCAGAGGTTTCAGGGTCCTTGAGAAGATCCTCTACTAGAGTCTTTTTCAGGTAGACGAGCTTAATATTGGGAAAATTTATGGCTGCAAATTTGCTTTTTGGAGTTAAATCGATTTTTGGAGTTTCATAAACTTTTTTCTTTTGATGGGTTTTCCTCTCAAAACTCAAAACATTCTCCCCTTCATTGCTCTCAAAAACATTCTCCCTTTCATCAGAGCTGCACAATAAATCATCGTCAGATTCGTATTGATTCTCGGCAAAGTGTGCTCCTAGCAATTCATAAATTTTGTTTCGGTTAATTGCCTTCCTTCCAAAAATGAAATGGAGCCTCTCATCACAAACAATCCTCTTCTTTTTTGAGGGGTGAAGAAGGTTGTTCCTATTAACATAGTCATTTATAATGGCAGTAACATCATATTGAGAGATTTGCTGGCTCGTATCTTTCCCAATCGAACCAAGAAATTCAATGAGCTGTCTCGATCCCCAACCAATAAATTCCTTTTTCCTTGATCTTACCTTCCGTTTTGTTCTCATGGGAGAATATAGCTGCCCATTATATTCCTCTAACCATTCAAATGGTGAAGGTGAAGGTTCAACTCTTTTCTCCATTTTATCAAACGGGCACACACATACACGACTTTTAGTCTCTTGGTATTGGAATGCTGTTATATAGTTCTTCAACTAAACATATGCAGTGTTGATAACATCCTTCATTATCCTCTAATAAACCCAACTCACAACCAAAGAAAACAGAGAGGCAATTTCTGTGAAGCCGAATACACAGTGCACTGCAGTCATTAGGAAAAACCTAAAAAGAAAAAGAAATCAAACTGGGTAGTGAATTTGACTTTGTAAAATCAAAATACACCAATATGGCAAAAAGTAAGTCATTTAGGGAAACTCAAACTGGCAAAGCAAAATGACAGCCTCAATGAAAATCCATAAAAAAAAGTAACTACTTTAATTGAGAGTTCATAATACAACTGCATGTGTACAAATATTATATATATATATATATATATATAAAAAACAAAAAAACATTCAAATTCTATTGTGTTCTATAATATTATTCTAAGCAACATTTTTATGTAACTCCCACAATCCCCAATCCGAGGAAATAAAAACAACATATATGGACAAACAAATTCAATGTTAAAAAATTGAAAGAAAAGTAGAGAGAGAGAGAGAGAGAGAGATACCTGAAGAAGACGAGAAGGTATTGAAGAAATTGGTCTGAGGCTGAACAAACTTTTTCTCTCAGAGACACAGACACAGACACAGACACAGTAGCAGAAGCAAAGCAATCCCTTAAAGCCAAACCAAAACCCCAAAGAATTTACGTTACGGATTCCATTTTCTTTTTCCTTTTGGATTTTTGTTTTACTGACATCGTAAATTATTGTAAGGTCACGTTTGGTGCGTGGTAATGGTAATAGAGTTGGAATAAAATACCATTTAACTTGTTTGGTTCCATTTTCATATTCTCGGAATCTTCGAATACTTATTATTTTAAATAATATAAATAAAAAATTTTAAAAAAATAAAAAAATAAATTGATTGTTAAGAGCATTTACATTAGTTACAGTAACCCGTAAATTTGCCTTGGCACTGTTCATGTTCCAAAGCTACAGTAAAAACCCTCCAGCTTCTCTCTCTCAAACCAATTGATATTTTTTTTTTTTTGCTTTTTTTTCTTTCTCCATGCTTATTTGTAGAGGTTTTCTATTTTGGGTTTAATTAATTTTCTTAATTTTGATGCCGGAACTAAGGAGTCCACGGCCAGCTATTTAAGGTGAGTTTTGTGTAGTTGATGATATTCAAACACTTTTCAATTTACAAATTTATTTCTTTTTATCAAATTATAAGTGGATTTATTTATTTTAGTTGATAATAGAAACATTTTTCAACTTAAAGTTTATGATTGTTTTCATTGAAATTTTGAAGTAGGTTTTGTGTTGTTGATGATATTGAAACATTTTTCATGTTTAAGTTAATTTCTTTCATCAAATTGTAACTGAGTTTTGTGTAGTTGATAATATTTAAACACTTTTCAAGTTTAACCTTTTTTTTTTTTCTCCCCATTAAATTGTAAGTGGGTCTTGTGTTGTTAATGATATTGAAATACTTTTCAACTTAAAGTTCATTTTCCCTCGTCAAGTTGGAAGTAAATTTTGTGGTGTTGATGATATTCATACACTTTTCATGTTAAAGTTAATTGTTTTTAATCAAAATCATAACTTGAGTTTTATGTATACTTGCAGGTAATGTCTTTTAGGAGGAATCAACAAAATGGTCTAAACTTTCTCAAAAAAAAAAAAAAAGGTCTTAAGGGGTTTTCCAACATGAGCCAAGTGATCTAGTTATAATACTTACTGTAAAAGTCCAGATGATCACTTCATTCACATAGGTAAGACCACCTCATCACCAGTTCATCACTATTGTTGAATGTATCTGTGTGTAAGCACTTTTTTTTTTTTTTTTAATAATCGTGTGTAAGCACATGTTACAATCTAATATTTGTTAATTTGTTAATGAGTATAACCCTAACAATTTACACTATGATATTAAACTTTATATAAATAAATACTTACTATGATATTAAACTTTATATAAATAAATACTTGCTTGTCCTAAATTGTTTAGCCTCTATTCCATTTTGAGATGTTCCAAAATTAAGTCCTATTTGAAAAGTCAAACCCTATTATTTTATTGACATTCCGATTATGGCCCTTGAATTTATCAATACTTGTATTAAAATTTGATTTAGAGACTAAGATTGAATTTGGATGAGCCTTGGCTATTATAGAATTTAAATTTGAAGATAAGTTTGTAATCTACATCCAATAGAGTTTGTAATTGTAGAAGTAGTACACCAATAGAATTTGTAATCTACAATTACTTTAAAAATTAAATAAGGTAAAACTTTTTTATTTTTTATATGCACAATTGTTAAAATTTTTTTTATAAATTTATTTAAGGGTAATTTAGAAAAATTTTAATTTTTTTTAAAAGATAAGACATTTAATGATGTTCTCCTACATAGTTGAGTTTTCTTTTTTTAGTAGGCCAAACAATTTAGGACAGAAGGAGTAAATAAATTACAAAACTCAAATTTTTTAAAGACTAAATTACAAATACACCCCCTAAAGTTTGGAATAATTTTGACTTTGCCCCTAGCTTTTCAAAATTTTGATTCATTCCACTAACGTTAGTTCACTTCCGTCAATGTGCTATGCAAAACTATCTCTTAAGTGCCAAATTAATCAAAATAACCCCAAACATAAAGCGTGCAAAAAAAAAAAAAAAATCATAAACATGGAGGGTATAGAATGTAGAACCAAAACAAATGCAAACATAGAGGGTGTCATTAAGGTACAAATCTGGCACTTAACGGACAACTTGGCATGGCACATTGACAAAATGGCGCAAATCCAAACAATACTTAACGTTGACGGAGGGGATCAAAATTTTCAAAATTTAGGGAGAAAAATCAAAATTTCCTCAGAATGTAAGTGTGTATTTGCAATTTAATAACTAGTTAGGAACTTGTATAAAATGCAATGCATGAGAAAGTTCAACAAAATAGAAAATTCTCTAATTTTTTTACTCTAAATTTAAAATTTGATAATTATTAATAGATATTTATATATAGAAATATTACTGCAAATAGTTTGGTAATTATGATAGTTATTAATAAGTATTTATTATGATTGTATTTATTTATAAAAACTATCATATTGCATTGGCAATATTTTGATGGATAGTGTAAATTTAGAAGGTTTTATAATAGAATCCTTACAAAATTTAAACTCATTTAATATATATATAGGACAAAACTTAGGTACAGTACTGTAGATGCTGTTCTTTAGGTTTTTTTCTTAAGATTTAGTCATGTAGCTACTTAACTAAAAAATACACTTCCATATATATATATATATATATATATATGTAGGGTAAAGGGCCTAAATCATATACTAGGCCTTGTGCCTGGGCCGAGAACATGAATGGTCCAAGGAGGAATAAATAGTTATGGGTGATTTCAGTTTAGAGTCTCATAAATAAGGAAGAAGTGGAATGTGGTCCGAGGAGGAATTTCTCCTCGGGTATGATAAATACAGCTCCAATATGTATTCCAACAATCAGGGTGACCTTCCAAGAAACTCCAGTAATAAGGACGTACATCATGAACATACGAGAAGGAGGGGAATCCAAAAATATCTAAGGGAAATATGAGATTGGTCAAACCATATAAAATTATTACAAGATTATTTAGCTAAGAATCATGTTTGACCATATATAACTAGGGTTGATAGAGTTTGTAAAGAAAATCCAACCCTCCATTTTAAATCCCCTTTGAAATGGGTGCTCAGCCGCTCAGCCGCGAAAATCAAGCTTAAAAAGACATCATCATTAGTCATTACTCTCAAGTCTCAACTACTTTCATTTAATGCATGATTGGGAAAAGAAATTTGGAAGCTTGCCAGCATACTTTATATATATATATATATATATATATATATATATATATATATATTTATTTATTTATTTATATCTATTAACTATATAAAAAGAGGCTATGCTGCTATATTGCTTTGGTACTGAGCACTCAATGTGTTTGCACTGTGTAAGCATTGTTGCAGCGGCAACAAATTTTTTTTTTTTTGTGCTTTTTGTTTTTTTTGTCTTTTCCTTTTTCTTTATATACATTTCTTTTGGTTTAGTTAACCGGTACTATAGCTATCGTCCCTAAAGTTTTTTATTTTTATTTTTTAATATTTATGTAAGTTGGTATATATATTGTTATACTGACACAACAAATTTCATAATATTTTCATAATTATTGACCAGAACTGTAGCTACAGTGCCTAAAGTTTTTTTTTTTTTTTCCCAGTAATCGGTTTGTGTGTGTATGTTTTTTTTTTAAATATTTATGTAAGCTGGTATATATATTGTTATACTGACACAACAAAGCGCATGCACTGTAACACTGTAGCTACAACAGTGCTTTTGGTTTAGTTATTGGAACTGTAGCTATAGTGCCTAAAGTTGTTGTTGTTTTTGTTTTGTTTTTTTTTTTTTTTTTTTTCTTTTTAAATATTTATATTTATGTAAGTTGGTATATATATTGTTATACTAATGCAACAAATTTCACAATTATTGACCAGCACTATAGCTACAGTGCCTAAAGTTTTTTTTTTTGTTTGTTTTGTTTTTTTTTTTTTTTTTTTTTTTTTTTTTTTTTTTTTTTTTTTCAGTAATCAATTTGTGTTATTTTTTTTTCTTTTAAATATTTATGTAAGCTGGTATATATATTGTTAGACTAACAAAACAAATTTCATAATATTTTCACAATTATTGATGTGTCAATTTCTTACAAGTCGAAATAAAATAATAAAATATGAGACTATGACTAACCACAATTAAAAATAAATATTTTGAGAAAATGTTACAATACTTATTGTGTAGTACTTTTGCTTTATCGCGAATGTGTCTATGCCTCGTAGCTATAGTGCTTTTGGTTTAGTTAACTGGTACTGCAGCTACTATATATAAAAACGCGAATGCGCTAAATTACTGTAGCTACACTGATTTGGTTTCGTGAGCCACTTTTTAAATTTTTTTTTTCAAGTTTTGAACTACAGTGCCACTTCTACAATAGCTACAGGATTTTTTTTTTTCCTTTTAAATATTTATGTAATCTGGTATATATATTGTTATACTAACAACAAAAATTTTACAATATTTTCACAATTATTGACGTGCACGAATGCGCTAAAGCACTGTAGCTACAGGGCTTTGGTTTCATGAGCCACTTTTTTTTTTTTTTCCCCAAGTTTTGAATAGTAACTACAGTGCCAAGTGGCACTGTAAATACAATGGTTACAAATTTTATTTTTCCTTTTAAATATTTATGTAAACTGGTATATATATTGTTATACTGATACAACAAATTTCACAATATTTTTACAATTATTGACGTGTCAATTTCTTACAAGTCGAAATAAAATAATACAATATGAGACTGTGACCAATCATAACTAAAAATAAATGTTTTGAGAAAATGTTACAACACTTATTGTGCAATGTTTTTGGTTAATTCAATTGGCACGATAGCTATAATGCCTAAAGTTTTTTTTTTTTTCGAAATTTTCACAATTATTGACGTGTCAATTTCTTACAAGTCAAAATAAAATAATAAAATATGAGACTGTGACCAACTATAATTAAAAATAAATATTTTGAGAAAATGTTACAACACTTATTGTGTAGTGCTTTTGGTTTATTCAACTGGCACCATGGCACGGTAGTTGCAGTGCCAAAAGTTTTTTTTTTTTTTTTTCTTTTCAGTATTCGGTTTGTGTTTTTTTTTTTTTTTTTTTTAAATATTTATGTAAGCTGGTATATATATTGTTATAGTGACATAATAAATTTCACAATATTTTCACAATTATTGACGTGTTAATTTTTTACAAGCCGAAATAAAATAATAAAATATGAGACTGTGACCAACCACAACTAAAAATAAATATTTTGAGAAAATGTTACAACACTTATTGTGTAATGTTTTTGGTTTATTCAACTGGCATTGTAGCTACAGTGCCTAAAGTTTTTTTTTTTTTTTTTTCAATAATCGGTTTGTGTTTTTTTTTTTCTTTTCTTTTCTTTTAAATATGTATGTAAGCTGGTATATATATATTGTTATACTGACACAACAAATATCACAATATTTTCAGAATTATTGACATGTCAATTTCTTACAAGTCGAAATAAAATAATAAAATATGAGACTGTGACAACTATAAATAAATGTTTTGAGAAAATGTTACAACACTTACTGTTATCACAATATTTTCACAATTGTTGAGATCTCAGTTTCTTATAGATCAAATAAAAAAAATGCTAAGTCCACAACATTTTAACATTAATTTCTACAGTGCCTAAAGTTTTTTTTTTTTTTTTTAAATATTTATGTAAGCTGGCATATCTATTAAATATATAAAAAGAGCCAAAAGCTCATGAATAGTATTTTTTTGGTTTATTCAATTAGTGAAGTGCACTTTTTTTTCCCCCTTCAAGTATGCCAGTTGGTTTGAGCTTTGTTTTTGTTTTTTTTTTTTTTTTAAGATCTTTATATGTTTACTTTGTACTTGCAATGCAAGTTTACATTGTAAATACACAAAAGTGGTTAATATTATACACATTTGCACAAAAAATGGTAAATATTGTACAAATTTTGTAAATGTGTACAAAATTTGCCAATTTTTTTGTGTCTACAATAAAAATTTACATTGTAATTAAGTACAATGTATACATAGAGATTATTATGAAAATGTTGTGACGCATGTGTTAATTCCTTATAGGTTAAAATAAAATAATAAAATATTATACCGAGATCTAGCACAACTAAAAATGTCTTGACATTTTGTTGTTATTACAATATATTCACAACAATTGAGGTGTAAGTTATAGGTCAAAATAAAATGATAAAATATTGGACTGGGATCTATCACGGTCTTATAGAATGAGATTAACTTTTTATGACATAATTATCAACATTCTTAAAATTAATGTCTCTTTTGATTAATGTAAATCTCTATGTATTTAAAAAATCAAATGATTTATATCTTTATTTTGTGATACAAATAAAATCTAAAATTGATCCTAATCACTACTTTTTTTTTCCATGGCTAGCACGTGCCTTGCACGTGCTGCCCTGACTAGTATATAAATAAAGCCTGGAAAAATGGATCAAAGAGCAAATATTAGAAATTTAGGTCAACTAGACAAAAACCATGGATGGTAAGTCATGTATCCAAGGCTTACCATCATGCACTTTTGGCGTTATGATCATTTCATAAGTATAAGTATTTGTGGGGTGTGAGGGAGTAAGGGTCGGGGGTCAAGTCTCTATAAAGAAACTTTACACACATATACACTTAGATTAAGTTAGAATATAATTTCTATCTTTTATATATATATATATATATATATATATAAATTGTATACAAGGCTAACAAGGTTCCAGCAAATTATACATAGCCCTTCATTATTCCTCATATGAAGCAAATAAATAAATAAATAAATAAATAAAACAAAGTTTTTAAGAACTTCCATAAAAGCTAACAAAACACTCCAATACTTCCTAAACAAAGTTGTCTAGCCATCAAAGGGTTATGAATGGAATTTTTCACTTTCTAAGAATCCAACAAAGTTCCTCCCAATCCCATTGACATTGAGGAATTCTCAAGAGCGATTACTATTAGGTGCATAACCCAAAGTTGGAGTGTCCCACCCACAAATCTCAAATAGAATCCATCAATATAAAAGGAGATTCATGCTCACCTATGCCTTGAGCCTAGCTCAATTAGGGTTGTGCCAAATGGCCCAAACATATTTACTTGTTATCAATATGAAATGTGATGTAATGATGTTGTCCAAACAAAGACAGTATATAAGTCCCAAATAGCTAATCTCATTATTTGTATATAGTAAAATACCATTAGAATAATCAAAAGAGGGCATGAAACAACATTGATCGATGTCGAGTGATTCCTATGGTGTGAGTCTGTGAGATTATGAGAGCAAAAGGGGAGAGAGCATAAGAAAAAAAATTGGGAAATGGGAGAAGTAAAGATCAACTGGAGGTTAAAATGATACTATTTTTTTGAGCCAAAAAGGTGTCGTTTCGTTTTACTAGATTAGAATCACGTCATTTTGTTTCTCACTTAAACCACGTTTTTTTTTGGTCACATGAGCTTTAACCTGGTTAACAAATTTTGTGACAAGGTTTTAATGAAACCTTTTGAAGAACTATGAAGTTTAAATGGAACATTTTGAAACCTTAAGATTTAAATGAAACCTATCAAAAGCTCTAATGTTTAATAATAATAAAAAAAAACTTCACCATTTATTTTTGTGTTTTGGTAATTGAAAATTTGGAAAAAAGAAAGGATAAAATTTGACTATAAACTTGATAGTAGCTTAAGGCTATAAATTTACTCAATATCTTTTTATTAGGTGTGAGTTTTGACATATCACCATTGGACTATATTTTATTCTTATATCCTATATGCTTGCAAAATTTCTAAAAAATCAAAGATTAATAGTTATATTATCAATCAAATATTTAAATTTCAAGTGTTTTGTAGTCTAAAATTATACATAAAAAATAAGTTTATGAATCGAATAGTAAATTAGTATATTGTATTGGCATGAAATTTAACATATGTATTAAAAGTATAAAGAGCATGTAATTTAACGGTTAGGTTTTTAAAATATGTAGTTAAGTTAATTGTTTTAGTAAAAGAAGTAGATTTAGATTATAACTAAGTTTGTAGCTTAATTTTGTCCAAAAAGAAAAAAAAAATTGAATGTGATTGTTGACATGGCATAAGGATGACCATCTTATGCCAGCTATTATTATTTATTTTAATAATATGACTATTAAAAAATCCATTAGACAGTAGACACATCAACATTTTTGTTATTAAGATGACAGGAAGGTAACCTTGAAGAATTAAAATCCTTTATATTTGAAAAGAATCTATTTGATTTTTTAAATTATATTTTACAACTTTAAAAGTATGTAAATTATTATATTATTTAAAATTTTTAAATGAAGTTAGTCGAGTGACACTCCATACACTTTTAAGTTTCATGAATAAAATTTTAGCTTTGAATGGACCCTCTCTAGTTTAAGTGAAATAGGGTGAATCTTGTTCATCAAAATGTAGGACTAGCCCATATAATCAGGGACGGACCCAGGTAGAGGGCTAAGGGGGCCCGGGCCCCGACCCCCACTAGGCCCAAATTTTTTTTTTTTTTTAGCAAGTAAAATTTTCCCACAAAAAAAAAAAAAAAAGGGCTTGGGCCCCCCTAGTTTTTAGCTCTGGCCCCCTCCCAAAAATCATGAACCCTTAGCCCATCATCCGGCCAGGAGCCCATGACCCATGTAAATCTTAAAAAAAAACAAAAAAACTCAGCTTTCAAGTCTCAGCAGTCCAAAACCAAACAGAGAGAGCAAAAAACAAAGGGAAAAAAAGAAAAAAAAAAAAGAAAGGAAATTGAGAGGCGAGAGTGTGAGACAGAGAGAAGAGAGTACTCAGAGATGGACTCTGTAATCGGAGAAACCCATCTTGATCGGAGACCCGTGTCGCTGTGACAGAGAGAGACAAAGAGATAGAGAGTCGTGTCGCCATGACTGATGCTGTGGCCCGTGACGCTTGCGAGACTGGAGACCTGACCCATCTTCATCTAATCATCTTGCTACCTACCCAGTCCAATACCCACGCCGACGAAACCCACACCGCCACGCGAGACCCACTTGCCGCCACCGCTGCCCACGGAGACCCATCACACTCACAAGTATTTACTCTTATCACAGAAATTGAGAATCTGAGATTCATTCACAGAAACTATGTTTGTGCTTGTGGACTTGTGTTGTTTCATGTTTGTGTTTTTAGTTTTTACTGATGAGTGATGAACTGAACTGATGTTTGTGATTGTGAATTGAATCTGTGCTGCCTGTGGTGTTTTTTTTTTTTTTTTTTTTTTTTTGGGGCTTTTTGGCTTTGTGGCTGTCACTTTGCGTTTGTGACTCTCTCTCTTGCATTATATAGATAAGAGAGATAGAGAGAGAGTAGAGTTTGTAGAGATAGTTTTTTCTTTGTTGACTGGTAGTTAGGCATAATAGGGACAAGTGGAGTTGGGCAACGGAAAGTGACAGAAAAAAAAAAAGGTAAAGTTAAGAAAAGTTTTTGTTAGCAGTGTCGGTAGTGGGATTCATTGGGTTAGTGGGTCAGAATTAGAAAGATGGAGACAACACAAAGACACAAAGACATAAATAAAGGCAAAGACATAAATAAAGGTAGACCAACCAAATACAAAGACATAAATAAAGGCAGACCAATGACAAAAAGAAAAAAACAAATCATATAATATAGAAAATTGTCACATAAATTTAAGAGAATAACGGTGATTCTTATATGATTTTTATTTTATTTGTAGATTATGAAAAAATCAACTACAATGCTTGATTTTTTCAAAAGAAAAGGTTCAACTTCAAATTATTCCGAAGTTAATGTGGAATTGCTAACAACTAATGTTGCTATTCCAATTCTAGAAAATGTGGATGTTCCAATTCTAGAAAATGTTGATGTTCCAATCTCTCAAACACAATTTCAAAGAAATATTGAAATATCATGTTAATCAACGTGATGAAATTCGACGGGCTTACATTATAAAAGGTCCGCACCAACCTCCTCTAAATACATTCAAAAAAAGTGGAAAGCACAATTGTAGCTTTCAAGTTTCTTGGTTTGGAAATTATTCAACATGGCTTGAATATTCTCCTATGACAGATGCAGCTTATTGTCTACCATGCTTTGTCTTTCATAATTCAAATGGGGTTGTGGGAAAAAATACATTCATTGTTGGTGGATTTAGAAATTGGAGAAAGGCTGGGGGCAAAGATTGTTATTTTCAAGGTCATATAGGAAAAGATCCTAACTCAGCTCATAGAGTTGCCGAGCAAATGAGTAAGGATTTGATGAATCAATGGCAGTATTTACAAAGGGTAGTTGATCATTTCACTACTGAACAAATTGCAAATAATCGGTTGTAACTAAAGGCCACAGTTTTTATTGTCCGATATCTTGCCTTTCAAGGTATAGCTTTTAGAGGTCGAGATGAAAGTTTTAATTCATTAAATCGTGGGAACTTTTTAGAATCATTGGGTATTGTGACTTTTTGGAATGAGAAGGTTGCTGAAATAATAGAAAAAGCTCCCAAAAATGCAACCTACACATCACCTAGGATTCAAAGGAAATTCTACATGTTTTCTCAGTCAAAGTGAAGAAGGCCATTCAGGAAGAAATTGGTGATGCAAAGTTTTGCATAATGGTTGATGAAGCTCGTGATGAGTCCATGAAAGAGCAAATGGCTGTGGTTTTTGGATATGTTGATGCAGAAGGCTTTATGAAAGAACGTTTTTTTGGACTTATTCGTGTTGTGACACTGCAGCTTTGACTCTAAAGAAGGGGATATATTCTTTATTATCTCAATATTGCTTAGATATACAAAATATTCGAGGGTAAGGATATGATGGAGCAAGCAACATGTGAGGTATGTGGAATGGATTACAAGTTTTGATTTTGAATGATTGCCCATATGCTTACTACATCCATTATTTAGCACATCGCTTACAATTGGTATTAGTAAAAGCATCAAAACAAGTTGTTCCCATTAGTCATTTTTTTCTTACATTGCTTTTTTCTGATCAAAATTGTTAATGCTTCATGCAAGCGCAATGAGCAATTGAAAGTTGCCAATGCTAATGAAATAGCACGTTTGATTGATCTTGAAGAGCTTGAGACAGGAAGTGGACTTAATCAAATTAGCACTTTAAACACGTTGGAGTTCACATTTTAGATCAGTTTCTAGCTTATTAAGGATGTTTACTTCAACTGTTGCAGTTTTACAAAATATAATTGATGATGCAATTGATGGAGAATATTGGGCAGAAGCAGAGTCAGCTTATAAGGGTTTAACTTCATTTGAATTTGTCTTCATCTTGCATCTTGAGAAGGAAACTATGGAGATCATTGATAAACTTTGTTAAGCTTTGCAAAACCAATCTCAAAACATTTTAAATGCCATGCATTTAGTTTCATCTACTAAAGCACTTATCCAAAAATTTAGAGATGATGGGTGGGATGGCTTACTCACCACTGTGATATCATTTTGTGAGAAGCATTGCATTGATGTCCTGGATATGAATGCTCATTATGTTACGAGGCGAGGTTGAACTCGTAATCAACAAGATAACGTTACAATTGAGCATCATTATCAAGTAAATATTTTTTATGCTACAATAGATTTTTAACTACATGAACTAAATTATTAGTTTAATGAAGATGCAATGGAGTTACTTAGGCTTAGTTCAACTTTAGAATCTAGAGAGGCATTAAAATCTTTCAGAAGTAGTGATCTTTGTTTGTTGGTAAATGATTTCTATCCACAAGATTTCATAGATTATGACAAACAAGTGTTGGAGAAGGAGTTTTATCATTTTGAGCATAATGTAGTTTTGGATCCAAAGTTCAAAAAATTGAAAAATTTATCTGAGTTGTCTCAATGGTTATTGAGAACTGGAAATTCAGAACACTACAAACTTGTTTATAGAATAGTGAGACTTGTGCATACTCTTCCAGTTTCTATTGCTACTATAGAGCGAGCATTTTTAGCTATGAAAGTTGTCAAAACTAACCTTCGAAACAAAATGGAAAATGATTTTTTGACGGACTCTTTGATGTTATATATTGAAAAGGATATAGTTTCGACATTTAGTTTGGAAAGAAGGGCAAAAGGCTAATTAATTTGCCTGAAAAGGCCAGAAGCCCATTTTGTCCTAAGAAATAATGATTTTTGGATATTTGTCTTGGTTGATAGTTTATTAATACTATATGGATGCGTCTTTGAAATTTTTTTTTCCGCTTATCTCTGGCCCCTCCAACTAAAAATCCTGGGTTCGTCCCTGCATATAATATATATATTTTTTAAAGGTATAGACTAACGCAATTGAATTTATAAGGGTCAAAATGAAATCACCATATATTGATAAGAACCAAGAATGAATTTTTTATTTTTATTTTTATTTTTAACCAATAGTTTTATTCATACACATGAAAATCGGATTAATCAATTATTGTCACAGCAGCTAATTACATGCGGAGAATTTGATATACGGAATTTGAGCAAATACAATAGAGAAAGGGGCGACAATTATTGGATCTAATTGGTTCACATCTATTGGTATTAGGGGTGGAATAAGCCCAGATGAATCGATGTTTAGAATTTTCCCATTTAAAAGAATTGTTTGGCTGTGTAAATCCCCATCTTTTGCTGTTAAGTGATATTCTTTTCTTGTTTCGTTAACACGTCTAGATCCTCTAACTCGATGCATTGTAGCAAATCTTGTTCTTGGAATTTGAATTTCATGCATACTCGAATTCTTGGTTCCGCCAGAATTATTTTCAGTCGAAACACGCACTTGAACTGTAGTGTTACCGTCTAGGTTGATCAAGAGCAATGTGATTCCTTTCTGCAATAGCGTAAACTCAACACGTTAGCCAACTTTCTTTGTTAGCTTATAATTGTAATTTTTTATTATTTATTAAAGTGTTTATAAGGTGTGGAGGTAAGGGTTGAAGGTTCAAGTTTTTAGGAAGGAGTTTCATACACATATATACTTACATTAGACTAAAATAGAATTTTTATCTTGTAAAAAAAAAAAAAAAATTGAGTTGTTTTTATTTTAATAGTTTACATTTCAAAATTTTCACTTTAACCCTTTAGGTTTGATTATGTTTTCATATTAGTCCTATATATAGTCCATTTTCATTAGTAATTTAACCACCATATTATGTTTAATTTTCTTCCAACATTTACGAAATTTCTGCATTCTACAGTATTTTAGAGCTAGTAATTTTATGAATTCTTAAATGGCAAATTAATATGAAAACATAAATAAATATAAACGACCAAAATAGTCCTAAACTTTATGAGATAAAAGGGTATTATAATTTTTTTCCCCTCTCTCTTACAATAGATTATACTTTTTTGGATGCAAATACTTACCGTTTTCTTTGAGCAGTGAGCATAAGCACGTATTTTATTTGTCCCGGAGAATCTTGTGGACAGAACCTTGTTTCCCATCAAACGGTGCCAAAGAAGGGCACTGTAAAATAAAACAACAATGTTAGTAAGTTTTCATATACATCCTTTTACACTTGTCTTTACTTAAAATTAGCCTATGTAGCAAATTATTTTTACTTTGATCTTATGGTTATGGAAGTTCAAAAAAAGTACGACAATAGCACTCAAAGTGTGTAATTTTAGGTATTTTATGTGAAAAAATTTATAGTGTCCTAAATCTACCTCTTTTTGGGGCTAATTTAAGAAGATGATACGTTATCTTGTAGTAGGTATGTTTAGGAGTATGATTTTTTTAGGTGGGTTTAGGACAAATACCTATAAATCTCATATACATAGCAAAAGAAATACTCCTACAACTTTAGGATCCCATGAACTTAGTCACACATTGCCAAGGCAAGGAGTGAGTAAAGAGCTTGAGACTAATGGGTTTGGGAAGAAAATTTTATGGGTAAGGGAGATGGGTGTAATGCTTCTCATATGGGAGTAAGGAATTTTATGTGTAAGGGGGATAGTTGTAATTAAGTGTGTAACACCTATCACATTAGTCATGTGAGAAGTGTTACACCTATCCCTATATCTTTTTGTCACTTAGGCTGTGTTTGATTCGACTTCAAACGAATTCCGGAAATCAATTTCCGGAAAATGGGGTGTTTGGCTGTGACGGAAAACGTTATTTTCCGGAAATCGAATTCCGGTTGACCGAAATTTGAAGCCTTGACCACGGAAAATGAATTCTGTCTTCATTTTCACTTCAAATGAAATCCGGAAAAAGAGAGAGAGAGAGGGACAATCGCGCGAGAGAGAAAAGAGAGCCCAGATCAGAGAGAGAGAGAGGGACGATCGCGCCGACGAGCGGCGCGATCGACGATCGCGATCGTCGATCGAGTCGTCGGCGCGATCGACGATCGCGATCGACGAGCACAGACGAGCGCGCTCGTCTCTCGTCGATCGACGATCGCGATCGACGAGCGCGCTCGTCTCTCGTCGATCGATGAGCGCGATCGACGAGCGCGTTCGTCGAACGACGATCGCGTTCGTCGATCGACGATCGCGTTCGTCGATCGACGATCGCGATCGAACGATCGCGATCGTCGATCGACGAGCGTGCTCGTCCATCGCGATCGTCGATCGACGAGCGCGATCGTCGATCGACGAGCGCCGCTCGTCGGACGCTCGTCGGCTGCTCGTCGGACGAGCGTTTCGCCGGATTTGATGTATTTTCTGGTAAACTGATTAAACGAACCAAACACCAAAATTAATTTTCCGTAAAATGAATTTTGTGACAGCCAAACACATGAAAACATTTTCCTTTCCGGAAAATAGCATTTCCGGAAAATAGCATATTTTCCGGAAATGATTTTACGCGAACCAAACACAGCCTTAGGCTGTGTTTGATTCGACTTCAAACGAATTCCGGAAATCAATTTCCGGAAAATGGGGTGTTTGGCTGTGACGGAAAACGTTATTTTCCGGAAATCGAATTCCGGTTGACCGAAATTTGAAGCCTTGACCACGGAAAATGAATTCTGTCTTCATTTTCACTTCAAATGAAATCCGGAAAAAGAGAGAGAGAGAGGGACAATCGCGCGAGAGAGAAAAGAGAGCCCAGATCAGAGAGAGAGAGAGGGACGATCGCGCCGACGAGCGGCGCGATCGACGATCGCGATCGTCGATCGAGCGTCGGCGCGATCGACGATCGCGATCGACGAGCACAGACGAGCGCGCTCGTCTCTCGTCGATCGACGATCGCGATCGACGAGCGCGCTCGTCTCTCGTCGATCGATGAGCGCGATCGACGAGCGCGTTCGTCGAACGACGATCGCGTTCGTCGATCGACGATCGCGTTCGTCGATCGACGATCGCGATCGAACGATCGCGATCGTCGATCGACGAGCGTGCTCGTCCATCGCGATCGTCGATCGACGAGCGCGATCGTCGATCGACGAGCGCCGCTCGTCGGACGCTCGTCGGCTGCTCGTCGGACGAGCGTTTCGCCGGATTTGATGTATTTTCTGGTAAACTGATTAAACGAACCAAACACCAAAATTAATTTTCCGTAAAATGAATTTTGTGACAGCCAAACACATGAAAACATTTTCCTTTCCGGAAAATAGCATTTCCGGAAAATTAGCATATTTTCCGGAAATGATTTTACGCGAACCAAACACAGCCTTAGGCTGTGTTTGATTCGACTTCAAGACGAATTCCGGAAATAATTTCCGGAAAATGGGGTGTTTGGCTGTGACGGAAAACGTTTTTTCCGGAAATCGAATTCCGGTTGACCGAAATTTGAAGCCTTGACCACGGAAAATGAATTCTGTCTTCATTTTCACTTCAAATGAAATCCGGAAAAAGAGAGAGAGAGAGGGACAATCGCGCGAGAGAGAAAAGAGAGCCAGATCAGAGAGAGAGAGAGGGACGATCGCGGACGAGCGGCGCGATCGACGATCGCGATCGTCGATCGAGTCGTCGGCGCGATCGACGATCGCGATCGACGAGCACAGACGAGCGCGCTCGTCTCTCGTCGATCGACGATCGCGATCGACGAGCGCGCTCTGTCTCTCGTCGATCGATGAGCGCGATCGACGAGCGCGTTCGTCGAACGACGATCGCGTTCGTCGATCGACGATCGCGTTCGTCGATCGACGATCGCGATCGAACGATCGCGATCGTCGATCGACGAGCGTGCTCGTCCATCGCGATCGTCGATCGACGAGCGCCGCTCGTCGGCCGCTCGTCAGACGCTCGTCGGCTGCTCGTCGGACGAGCGTTTCGCCGGATTTGATGTATTTTCTGGTAAACTGATTAAACGAACCAAACACCAAAATTAATTTTCCGTAAAATGAATTTTGTGACAGCCAAACACATGAAAACATTTTCCTTTCCGGAAAATAGCATTTCCGGAAAATAGCATATTTTCCGGAAATGATTTTACGCGAACCAAACACAGCCTTTAGCCAAAATAGCTTCGTTTGAAGCCATGCTTCTCATATGGGATGGGGCCCACATGTCTCATGTGCCCATTACATATAAAGCCAGGGGGGGACTGGGAGGGGGTTGAGACCAAATTTTAGCCGCTCATTTCCTTTGCCACTTAAATAATAAACCTTTGTTTGATTGCCATTAATTAAATTAAATTAAATTAAATGCTTTTCTTAAAATTAAAAAAAAATTGACCTGTAGTAATCAGGATTTGGAGCAAAGGTGGAAGTGTTGAGTAGGCCATAGTTTCCACCAACCAATGTTTGTCTACAGTATGTTTTGGTATCAAAAGATGATGCCATCCCGAGTTGGTCCAAATACCTGCTTAATTGTTTATTAATTTAATAGAAAAATAAAAACCAATTGAGACTGTAATGGAAAATACTATATAATAGCAGGAGAGAAAGTGAATTAAAGGATATTACCAGAAACTAAAAACAAAAGCATTAGTGACAAGATTATGGCCACTATTATAAGCCCCGCCTGCTTCACCAACCCATGCAACGGCTTGTGTCCCACTATTCTTCAGAATGCTTTGAAGGCTACTAAAGGTCTGCGATGTGCTGTCCAGACTAGAGGGGTCTAGGATTTTCTCAATAAGGTGATCATCAACTCCTATATTTATTGTATTTGATAAAACAATGTCATTATAAATAAAATAATAATGCTTGTCTAAAAGCTGCTTATTTTATTTAAATGTAGTGAGATAAAAAGTGACTTTAACAAATACCAAATATATTAGTTAATTAATTAATTTTAAATAAACCACTTTTTATCTCACTTCACTTTTAAACAAATAAGTTAGACAGAAAATTAATAAACATATAGATGCTTAAGTAACCCAGCAAAAAAAAATATATATATATATATATTTATATAGATGCTTAAGTAAAACAGTACAAATTAATTAATGTACCCGGACCAAGGTTATAAATGTGGTGGGAGACCACTTGAAGAGATTTAGGTGTTTTCTTTATGAAATCTGCAAACCAAGTTGCATCGAAGAATCCTCCTGGTGCCACGATTTGTGGTTTAACTTTAAAACCAGCATAAATATTTTGCACTACGTTTTGGAGAGAATTGATGTCGGATGCATATTGGTCTGCTGAAACTCTTGCCCCAATTCCACTCCCACTCAGTTCATTTCCTGAAAAGGAACAATAATTTTACATAGAATTATCAATTATGCAACCATTGATTGATGATGAATTTAAAAGCTTAAACGCGTATAGAAAAATATGAAATAATTTTACATATACTAACCTCTCAATGTAACTGACTTTTTTTTTTTTTTTTTTGTTAGAAATCTTAATCTAATGAACCTAATATACTACCCTCACCCCTCCCCACCCAGGACCACTCGAACTTGGGTCCTCAAACTCCACAAACCTTTAAGGCTTGGAGAAGTTCCACTCCGCCCAACGTGAGTAGTGGTCTCAATATAACTGACTTTAAATTGCTCTTTCAAAGTAGAATTAGAAATAATAAACTTAGACTAAATTTTATATAAGAGACTTGTTCCTTTTACTAGAATATTGAGTGTTGTTATCTCTAAGAGAAAAGGGAAAACAAAATTAAAGCTTGATACTTATTATTAAGAAAAGTTAATAGATGCTTTAAATGTATTGGTTTAAGAAATATTTTTATAAAATTTTTATGGGAAAAGAGAAAAGCAATTAATTTTTTTGACTATTTTTTATAGTATTTCTCATTAAAGTAGTGTCAAAACTTTTATAAAATGGTTTATTAACAATTGCCTTAAAAGGACTGGCCTGTTAACATGACCACTTATTATTTATTAAGGATCATGCTAACGAGTGCCTTTAGTAATGGTTAACAATCCATTTTAAGAAAGTTTTGATACCATTTTTATTGGAAATGAAAAAGGCTGTCAAAACATAAATATATATATATATATATATATATTTTCATAAAAACTTTCTTTAAATGGATTGTTAATTATTACCCTAAGGGCATCCGTTAGTATTTCCCATTTATTAAAATTGTAATATTCTTTGCACAAAAAATCTAATTCTTATAACATCAATGTCCTGTTCTTTTTTATTACTTTGAAATGAAAAAGTTTGTGTACACAATTTTGATGCCACAATTTTTGTTATAATTTTAATGTAGTTAATTATATGAGGTGAAAAAACAATGGTTGGTCCATATGAGAAGTGATAAAGCAACCACTCATAGCCATAACAAAAATTATGGAACAAAATTTATGGTAATAAAAATACTGATTTGAGGTTTTCAAGATGGAATCCTTGGTCAATAACAACCTTGGCTAATGGAAAAACAATGATGTCAAACGATAATGCCTTTTATATTTCCTACACACAAAGTAGTTTCCCACGTATCTTTCGTCATTACTTGCATCTATCTAAATGCTTTTTGTATTTTCTATGAATGTAGTAGTTTCGCATGTATGTTATATATATATATTTTTGATAATCCATGTATGTTATATTTATGTCCTCTTTAGTCAGTACTTGCATCATTGCATGTATCTAATTGAGTAAATGATAGACAAGGGTAAGAACTGTCCTTAATGTTAAAAAAAAAAATATTACTCACTATATTCTCTTTGTATGTTACACTTTCACCATTTCTCTAGAAAGACTATTAAGCTTAAGCAAATTGCTTCCAGATATACCTTCCAAAATTCAAACACGAACATAGAATTTCTTACCTAGCTCCCAACCATGAATGATATTATAGCCCTTGTTTACAGTATATCGTATAAGAGATTCAGCATTACTGGAATTCCAAGCTCCTACAGCAGAACCTTGGGAATCTATAGTCTTGCCGCTTAGTTCATTGAGACCAAAAACAACTACAGCCCTGGATTTCAAAAGGGAACGCGATGATGTTAAAAAACAGTATAGCTAAAGATTAAAGAATATATATATATATATATATATCTCTTTGAAAAAAAAAGTGTTTATATTATTACTACTAGTTGATTTCTAATAACAAAATTATTACCCGGCTTTCTTGAAGAAAACGCTGAGTTCGTCCCAGCGTGACATAGGTAAGCAGCCTTGAGAGAAACCTAAAAGCTCCGAATTACTTTTTACAAATGGGCTACACGGTTGTCCATTGCCTGTTCTCTCGTATATTACCTTATTTTGTAAGGTCCCACCTAATCTAATTTTGAGGGGAGAAAAAGCTGCAATATATACAATCGAAGTTGTGAGTTCTAAAGTCAACTTGGGGTCCATTAAAAAAAAAGTCATCTTGGATTTTATAAAAAAAAGTTGTTAAACAAGTTTTATTATTATTATTATTATTATTGTGTGTGTTGGTGGATTAAAATTGTGCCAAGTGATCGAGTACTACTTACCTTTGATGGCATTCAAGAATTTTATGTTGTTAAGGTCCTACCAAAACAGAAAGAAACAGAGTATAAATTAGAATAAGGTAAAATGAGTAACAAAGTGAAATGGATTTTCAGTTTTTGAATCTAATAAGTGTACAATTTGTCATGGATACACTAATTTAAAAGTTTAAATAATGTGGCACTCTAAATGCGTTAAAATTATGGAACACAATCACACTCTTTACATCATTGACCATGATCTTGGTTCTCCTAGGGGAGGTGTTTGGGAAAAGGATAATATAAATTATTTGTCAAGGTGGTATTATTGCTTTTGGCAATTACAAACTTATTCTGGTGTTTTAATTTTGTCATGATACAAAGAATGATATGCAGGTGTCAATGAAAATTTACTCAAAGGTGGCAGTCCCTAAAAGTTCTTAGAAGATCTTCCTATGATGTTAGAAGATTAACTTACTAACAAAATATATTTGGCTAATAGTATAGTCGCATTGAAAATGAAAAAAACTCAGTAAAGATGGATTCTGATTTGATTGATAACACGCATAGTGAGGCCAAAAAAAAAAAAAAAACCCATTTTAAAGAAGATCAACTTACTAGATTAAGCAGAGAATCTCTGCCCCAGCTACATGTTCCGTAGTCACATTTCTCAGGAGGCCACCAATCTAGAGTGGCACAGACAAAATCATCATCTATCCTTCCAATTGAAGTTGTTCCATTTATAAAAACGTTGCCTTCAATGACTTTTCCAGGCCCTGTAGTACTCTTCTGTGAAGCCACGGAGATGGTGAAACTGACCAAGGGCAGCCACAAACACACACAAGTGAGAAGATATTGGGAACCCATCATTTAAAACAATATCTTTAGTCTTATTAGCTGCAAGTGCAAGCAAGTATTTATGTACAAAGAGATTTCAATAATTGCATGTAGTGGGAGGAATCGTGAACATGCATATGTGAGAGTGAGAGTGAGAGAGATATATATATTTTAACAACTCAAAACTTGCTGTAATTGAAGGATGAAATGATGTGATGTGCTATTTGCTATTCATTAGTATATATAACCAGAAATTCATGATTGCCTACACCAAATAAGAAAGACCAAGGTATTAATGACACATGAGTATTATATTCGCATGCACGAACTTCTTAATACCAGAGAAAACGAAGGAAAACCTTCACCAGATTAGAAATTAAAGGCAGGTGTACGTACTAGGTAGCCCCTAACAAATCCATACTATAAATATATATATAATCAAGTAAAAGTCTACTACTACAATCGTCTCTCATGTGGCAGGCAGACATATTGGTGTATCTTATTCTTATAATAATCCATAGCCTGACTTCCTTGACTAGTTTTCTGCAAAATATCACCATCACTGTCACCTTCTCAATCATCACAGATAATACATTTATGATACCAAATTCTTATATAGTTTATTTTTTATTTAAAAAAAAAAAAAGGAAAAGGAAAGGGAGGGCCAATTAAGTTCAATGTCTTTTTAAATATCATTCTCTGGAAAGGATTGGTAAGGAAAATTATAGGTGTATATTGTTTGTTTAGGTTTTATCATATAATTAACTAGTCGCCAACCCGTGCGATGCACGGAAAAACTATTAAATATGAGACAAAGTTTAATTACAAAATTAGTTGTAACCTAATTTTGAATAACTTCATAAACAAAAATGATACAAACATATAAAGGCAAAGCAAATAATGATTTTTTTGAATTTAATTAAGAATAGTTGTATCAATAGGAGTCAAGGTTTTATGTTTCAGTTTGGATGTTTCTTTTCAGTTGTATCAAAATAATTACATACAATAAATGATATATCAATTTTTATTAATTGATAATAATAATAATAATATAATAGATGTACATGGCCTAACTCATAATTAAAAATTATAATAATCTACAATAAAATGCCCCAAACAATTTCACAATATTTCTAAATTAGTATATCAACTCAAATAAGAACAATATAATGCATTAGGACTTGGGCTAGAGCCATATCTGTAACATTTATTACTCTAAATTTTTTTGGGTAAAAAAAATTACATATGATACAATCATAAGTGAGACCAAAAATTAGAAGTATTTGATGAAGTAATTAAATTGAAATATTGCACTACCTTCCAAATAAGGATTCTGAGCATCTGTTGATCACCACCATAGTTGGAAATAGGGCTGAGGGATCCACTTGATCTTAGCCAAAAGCCTGAGCACCTGAGCACAGCATATTGTAGCAACAGGTGTTATTATTTGGAGAAGTCTGCAGGCATTATAAAAAACTCATTTCAAAAATCAGTAAAAAGAAACAATAAATAGGCTGGTGCTAGTGGGGTAGTGAAAAACACTAAAATGGGTATAGCTATTAAAATAAAAAAAAAATAAAAAAAAAAAAAACCTTAAATAGTTTAAAATCATGGCATGCTTTTTCACCACACATTGAAAAGTGGTTGCAGCCTTTTTAGTTGGTCCTGTTCCCTCCTATGCTACTCAAATACTCTCTCGGTAAAGTGCCATTTGAGCAAGACACAAACTTGTTTGATTCAAATTCATTCACGCACAATACAGTGAGAGAGAGCTGGGTTGCGTGTGAAGAAGATAAACAGAAGAAAAGAAGAAGAAAATTCAAAGAAGAAGAAGAAGAAAAACTTACATCTATTATATCTCCTAGTGGATGATAAATCTGAGTTTTTCATACTAATGGAGTCATTGGTCTGCGTTTAAGGTGTAAAAAAAAGGGTTCACCTTGCCTTCAAGGTGGCACCGCCAATGCCTCAGCCGCATTGATGCCAATATTCAAAGCAAAGAGAATGAACTCTTTAGGGTTTTGAGTTTGTTGGTGTTATAAAATAGG
Source organism: Quercus lobata (assembly GCF_001633185.2). Taxonomy (NCBI): domain Eukaryota; kingdom Viridiplantae; phylum Streptophyta; class Magnoliopsida; order Fagales; family Fagaceae; genus Quercus; species Quercus lobata. The sequence goes on along the minus strand of NC_044913.1, from coordinate 36,976,933 downwards.
AGTCGGGTTTCACATTTTAGCTTGATGTTTCTTTTTCTTTTTTTATATAAAATTTGAAAATAAATTAGCGTGTGAAGAAGATAAACAGAAGAAAAGAAGAAGAAAATTCAAAGAAGAAGAAGAAGAAAAACTTACATCTATTATATCTCCTAGTGGATGATAAATCTGAGTTTTTCATACTAATGGAGTCATTGGTCTGCGTTTAAGGTGTAAAAAAAAGGGTTCACCTTGCCTTCAAGGTGGCACCGCCAATGCCTCAGCCGCATTGATGCCAATATTCAAAGCAAAGAGAATGAACTCTTTAGGGTTTTGAGTTTGTTGGTGTTATAAAATAGGAGTCGGGTTTCACATTTTAGCTTGATGTTTCTTTTTCTTTTTTTATATAAAATTTGAAAATAAATTAGTGATGTGGAAAATATTTCTTTAGTATATATATAGAAATATAAAATCAAAATATTTGTTTTTTTTTAAATAATGCTGACATGGAAAATTGTGGTGCTAGCAAAAGTTTCGGTTTTATATATATATATAGATTACATTGTTTTAGTTGTACTGTCAACTAATTACTAATTTACAAAGAAACCCTGCAGAACCCCATCCACAAAGTTGCATGTACGTATAATAAATCTAAAGTCTAAACATATATCATTGACTTATGGTATAAAAAACCAGTATGACATCATGTGTGGTTATGATCAAATCTTTCATTTTCAAAACATATGTAAACTTACACAGCTGATACTAGTAAATATGCATTCAGCTACTGGTGTTAGGAAAAAAAAAAAAAAAAGAATTACGGAGAAAATACAACTATATTCGAAGAGTAAGAAAAATGTGGATTTTAATTATTCCGCCTCCCTCGCTGGTTGTAAGGAAAGAATTAAAGAGCTAAAGTTGGGCTTAAATCTAATTTTAATTTATTAAAAGTTAGATACTAAGATTAGTGGATGCACAAAAGAATAAGACGTGTTCCTTTCTCAATGCATAACAATGACACATGTTATTTTTTTAATTAATTTTAATATCCATTAATGGTTTTATTTTTTCACAAAAACAGAATACAAAACAAAAAATCACATATCAAGACTCAAGAGCGCAGTAACCATGGTTTTAAAAATCGGAATGGTGACGGAACCGGAAAAGTAGTGATTTTTGGTTTTTTGGTTCGACCCCGGTCAAACCGATGATGTCATAAATAATTTAATTAATTATTTTAAAATTATAAAATAAATAACAACTCATCAAATATATCCATACAAATATAAAAAAAAATTATAAAATGAGTTTCATATCTTATATTAGATGGTAAAGGGAAAGAAAGTATAAATAATCAAAATTAACATTACAAAAATAATAGTGTAGGGACACGATTTTCGGCCCAGGCCCAAAATGTATGGGATACTGGCCCAGTGAATCCAGTACAATAAATTTGTAGAGAGTGGGTAGAAGAACTAGGCTTTAGTGAATGGGATAACAATTATAATGAGTTTCCAATACAATCAAACAGAAACGAACCAAGTTTGTACAAGAGAGTTTGTTCTCGGCACAATCTGAGGAGCTCTGTTCCAGTATATATTGGATGATAATGGTTACAGGAGTTGTTGAGATTGCTACGGTGCTTTCTCTCTCCTTTTTTTTTTTCCGATCTCTGGGGTCTCTACCCTTATTTATACTACATATCTTCCTTCATCTCTATCCTACACGTGGATAGTTGATAGCTTATGTTGATTCTTGTCCCATCAGCCCCCTTTAGAAGTCTTCTGGGGTGGTTGTAAGGCTGCAATAATACTGTTCAGAGGTCACTTCCTCATCAATGCGGCCAGGGAGTTAGATGGGGTGTATTCAATGCAGTGATAGCAGCTTTTCCTAAGATATTTTGGGATTCTTCTCTGTCTTTTGTTCCTGCAATGCTTATCCATATTTCCAAAACTTCATGGATTGCACCTCTAGATGGTAGGCATCCTTTACGGACCTCGGCCTTGGCTAGCCGAGGACAAATTCATCCTCGACACAAACTCCTAGGCCATTATGTTCAATATTGTCTTCCTTATCCACTAGCATGAGTTTCCTTGGCTATACTTACCCATCCTTGGACGGCCCCTTATCCTTGGCTTGGGCCTTAAGCCCAAAACCCAATTGTATGATCTGGGCCCATGACCCCACAAATAACAATGTTATATCTTTTTTTGTTTTATTTATCATTTTTTTTACAACGGTATTAAGAATAAGTAATTTAATTGTACTTTAAAGATCTATTCTAAATAAGAGGGTGTTTAATTAGATGATAGTAGCCTAAATGTTAAAATACAAATCATTTTTTTATTGTTTAAAAAGTATGTTTGTATTTGTATTCTTTTATTAATCAAAATTAAGTTTTTTTTGGAGAGATTTTCAACCTATGACGTTCGCTCCTGATGATAGTTCTTTATCATCAGACAATCAAAATTAAGTTATTAACATAGTTATTCAGCAAAAAAAGAAATAACACAACCGAACAGTACACACTAAAAATAAAAAATGAAACACCTGGCTAACATGCATGGTTGTACATCTCCCAAAGTACCCAACCCAATTCCCAAGTGCCAACTGCCAAGCATTAATACTTTAGATGCCTTTTATGCCTTTCATTGATACTTGGCTTTTGAGTTTTTTCAGTAGTTCTGTGGGTTGGTTTTTCGCTAGTGCGAGTACGGTAGGTATTCACAGCCTTCTTTTTCTTCCCTCAAAACTTCATATATATTTTTTTATTTTCTCTGTATCTCTCAACTTGAAAGTTGAAACTTGAACAAATATCTCTCAGTCAAAGACATTAGATCCGACTTCCAATTTGCTCATTTTTCTTGAGGTGGTCGGCGATGCTGGCTTGGTATTTTTTTTTTTTTAAGCAGTTTTGTAGCTAAGTTAGAGAACCGTTGAGAAATGGTTTGACCGTTCCGGTTCCGGGTTTCCTGGTTGAACCGCAGTTTTATAGGTTTTTTCGGATTTTTTCATATTTCCGACTTTTTATGATAATCGAACCGGTATGTATACCGGTTGACGGTCGGACCGGTTGAACCGATCGGTCTGATATGATTTTTAAAACTATGACAGTAACTCAATTGACACCTCTTGGTGTTTGATAATGCCTTAAAATGTATACTTGTTATATATTTATGTGGGCGTTTCTACTTTTAGAAAATCATGTGAAAAAAATGAGTTTACAAGAGTTTGTGAGAGAATGGAGGCCAAATTCGAATTAAAGAGGAGCTAAAGGACCATGCTTAAATGTATAAGGAGGTGCAGCTGGAGTGCTTGGATCGTTTACCATGTTTGGAAGTTTCAAATAAGGAAAGAAATCAAAGAGGTAGAATCTGAAAAAGAAAAATCAGATTTGAGTACTGATCAGTATTTGGGCGTATCTTTCTCTTCAAAATTCCAATTGACTCAAGGCTGGATGGGCTAGAACTGTGACTTAATTATCTACAACTTTCCAGTTTTGAGTTTTTCGAAATTCACAATTTTTGAAGGCTGAAATTAACTCACAAGTTGCAGTTGTAAATTTGGACGAAAATTAAATAGTAAAAATTTTTATTTTTCTTTCGACACTTTTACGTTAGGGCTTGGAGGGGAGGCTGTGCAGAACGAATTTGGGGGAGAAAAAAATATTGTATTTTCCTTTCTTTAATGGCAGCCTAAACTCTTTGCTAGGGTTAGGGGTTATGTTTCTTCTATACGGTATGAATATTCGATGTGATTCTTTCTAAAATTTTAGACAATAACATATTTGATTGTTCAATAAGATTTCTTTTGATGTATTAGTTCTTTCATGCTTTCAATAAGTTCAATCATGTTTTTCTTATTATTTAGATGAATTTCTAATAGTTTCAAATAGAAATAAGGTTTTAAAGTGAATGAGTTTTTTCTAAAAACTATTATAGCCGTATCATTAATCTAGATTATCATGCATTCTTGAATTGTCTTAGTTCAACCGAATTAACAATCAATTATGAAATATATATTTTCTTAGATCATAAAGAATTTCATATTGATATAGGGAAACACACCAATGCCTTGGTATTTACATTATTGATTTAAATTAGTTTTTACTATTATTCTTGTTAACAATCACCAAGCAAAAATACTTTTCTTCTTCACCCAAATTGTTGTTTAATTATATTGTCTTTGAATTTACCCTGCACCTTGTGGTTCGACCTCGATAATCCGAGAATTATATTACTACAATCTCCTGCACTTAAGAGTGAGCAAGCAGTGTTTGTAATAGAGACATCCATAATTTAAATAATTACTTCTTGTTGTGACTAATGAATTATTAAAAAAAAAAAAATGCTTCACCAATTTTGAAAGTGATACCCAAAAGGGGGGGGGGTGTGATTCAAAGAAGAGACAAGAAATAGGATTTACACAATATACTAAGCTCACAACCAAGGGAAAAACCACTGGGATACAAAAAATTCATCACCCAAAGGAAATTACCAAGGATACATGATTGAACAGATTCACCACTCAATGGACTACCCAAAGAGATACAAAGTATAACACAAATAATTTTGAATAATAAATACTCTCATAATCTGCTCTTAGTCTAGCCAATTATATATATATATATATATATATATATATATATATATATATATGTATGTATGTATGTATGTATGTATAGTGTTTAGAACATCCCTTTAAGCACGGAGGAACTAAATGACTACAAGATTTCCAAGACATAAAAAATAAGAATGCAAATAAATGATCTAGTATTTCCCACAAAAGCATAAATCAAGATTGACTAATTAAATGCATCAAGACTTGTAAGATTGAATATATAAATGTTGTAGGACCAGTCTTAATGGGCTTTGACTAGCATCACAAACTATGGATGATAAGGCTGGTAGGGATCTCCATGTCCAAATCATAAGATTCCTCTATTTGGGCTTATAAGACAACAAGGGTTGTTAGGCATGTTGTCTCTTTATCTCTATTGTTGGCTCTGATATCAAACTGGTATCAAAGCAAATCTTTCCTATGGATTTATCCAAGTATTTTTTGTTGTTCTAAAATACAACAATTCGTCTACCTCACAATAGAAGATGAATAGAGTATTTTGGAACAACAAAGATAACTTGGATAAATTGACAGGAAAGGCTTGCTCGAATACCAATTTGATATTGGAAAAAAGGGGGTCGATAATAAGGCTGGTATAGACATGGAGGCCTATACTAGTTGTAGACACCCCATTTTGTTCCGACTTATACCCAAGGTCCTCGGTCCCAATGATGAGAAATTAATTCACTATCAAAATAATTAACATCATATGTACAGCCCAATGAGTAGATGAACCCAAAAGTGGCCCTATGTATCCAAGCCTAAAAGCCCATTTCTAACCTAATTTGTTTGAGGTTTACTAAAGGTGCATACATTGGCTAGAAAAATGATATGTACACACCTAATCTATGGCGTACACACCTTCTAGATAGAAGCCTCAAATTACTCTATTTCCATTTTGGTGTGATGTTAGGGCAACTATCTTGATCAATTGGTTGCCCAAATGTCTAACCTAACCATAGAATACCAGTTCCCCTAAAAAAATCCTCACTTTCACCATCCAAAGGGTTGGAAAATTTTTACCCACTAAAACTTTGCCAAAATACCATGGGAAATCTTAAACCTAAATGTTGTAGGCTAAAAGGGCAGAAACAGTGAATTAGACTAATCTTTTAAGACCATTTGGTTAGAAGATAGTCTCATACTCACTAGGATTCAAACTTCTAGTTGGTGTCACACTCAAGCTTGCTAACATACCACTTAAGGTCGTCCAAAATATCCTAGTTAAACTGTTTCAAATCATTGCTTCACACCAAAGCTGCGGTAGTTTATTTTAGCCAAGGGGCTAGTCATCAACATTACTATAAGTGTCATGAGGAGGAGATAATAACATGTTCTGTGGTAACTATATGTTTCATTTCCTTTATTTTTTGTAAATCAGTTTAGAATCCTAAAATCTTCCTGAGGATGTGTATGCATGAAATAATAGGCGTACACATCATTATCTCTGTGTACCCATTCTTTAGACGGCTAGGGTTCTTGTTTTAGTTTTATTTGTTGGAAATTTGTTTGAAGCCTAGGTACGTATGTCGATAGAAGGATGCGTACGCATCTTTCTTATGGCATATGCCAATTTGGGCAGAACCCAAATTTCTTGCATTTTTTTTGTTTGATTTTCTTTAAATGCTATTTTTTATATTCTTTCCTTATTTGTTTTTGTATGCTTTTATATGTCTTCTACCTTCTTTGTTTCTTTTTTCCTTCTTTAGATATACACATGTAATAAAACCTAAGATACTCTAAGACTTTTTCTTTCTTTCCTTCTTTGAACATAAGCCCTAATGCATATTCTCTCTTTTCTCTCATCCACTTTTTAATTCTGATCTCAACTATACAAGAAAATTAAAAGAATCAAAGATAAAGAAGGAAGACTTTCAACTCATAAATGATAATACTTTCTAAAAACCTCAATTCAGTTGTCAATTAGAATTCAATCTCTTTTGAAACTAATTGATGAATCAAACATAAGGAAAGTCCACTTTTAATAGGAATCTTTCAAGATTTAATTGAACATTTAATCAAAGTTTGATTTAGGTTCTTAACTCATTCCAAATTAATAATTAAATTAAAACCTAATTAAAGTAAGGTGTCTCAAAACTCTTCAAGATAATTAAGGTAATTGATTTAAACTAAAAGAGAGATGCTACGTCTACAACATTTTTATAACAAATCACAGGTGGTTAGTTATTATTGGTTCAAATTTGAAACTAACACTAAGATTACTTTTTTACCCCAACAATAACAACTTGCCACTTAGGATTTGTTGTAAAAATGTTGTAGACATATCATTTCTCAAACTAAAATGATATTGTAAAAGTCAAGTTAATTCATTCTTAATTAATCAAATCCATTCATCCCCTGGAATATGTAAGACAATTAATAATGAACCAAGATAATCAAATTCTAATAAAAGGAAGATGCTCAAGAGTTAATGAAGTTTTCACTTCAACTAATGCTTTATTCTTATAAGACTTAAGCATTCATCCTGAACAAAAGCTCTCAATATTGGTTGGTATCCACATGCATGTGCCACAGTCATGCATGATTGGATATACACATGAGCACACTTGGATGTTGTCGAAGTGATGTTCTCAATGCTCACATGTTTAAGGTTTTAGTTTGATTCCATGATATGTTTGTCTCTTTACATGCTTATCTTTTTATATGCTTGTATGATCACATGCTTTACCCTCTTTTCCTTGGTTGCCTCACAAGACATGTAGACCACTCTTTAGCCTATAGATACAAATGCACATCTGCTTAAGCCTTTAGGATAGCTTTCACTCAATCTAGTTTAAGCAAAGATATATGAAGGCTAGCTATGATTAGGCAAGCTTGGGGTGCCTTACCTCTTCCCATCCTATACTCTAACGATTGACCTAGTTTGGTAGATAGGTCCTCAAGGATTCATGTTTTGATTCCTGGACTTATAACCAAGTGGTGACTCCTTAGTCTCTTTTTAAGAGGCTCCGTGTACTCCTAGGTTGGCTTTGAGTCTAAAATCATTTTTAGGAAGATTGAGTACCGCGTATTCGACCTTCGTGAGAAGGAACCGACATGACGACATGTCATAAAAGGGGTATAGTTCACGAAACTTACACCAACCTTATTATCCATAATTTGTGCCGCTAGTCAAAGTCCATCAAACTTGTCCTACAACATTTATTTAGTCAATCTTGTTGGTCTTAATGCATATAATTTGTCAATCTTGAAATAAGCTTTTGTGGGAAATATTGGATCATTTATTTATGTTCTTATTTTTTGTGTCTTGGAAATCTTATAGTCATTTAGTTCCCCCATGCTTAGAGGGATTTTCTAAGAACTATATATATTTAGTTGGCTAGACTAAGAGCAGATTATTAAAGTTATTATTCAGAATTATTTGTGTTATACTCTGTCTCTTTTGGCAGTCTAATGAGTGGTGAGTGTGTTCAACCCTATATCCTTGGTAATTTTCTTTAGGTGGTGAATTTTCTGTATCCCATTGGTTTTTCCTTTGGTGGTGAGCTTTTTATAATTAGTGTGTGTCCTATTTCTTGTCTTTTCTTCTACCTCATTGCTCGGGTTTTCCTCTTTATAAACAAGTCTTGGTGTTTTATGTATGGTTTGATTTATTTTTCGCATTTTTATATTTTTCTTTATATATATATGCTTTAGTCTATTCTTGAATATGAATGCAAAATGAAATTTTGCCAATCAGTGATATTTGGCTAACAACTAGTTTAGGACTAAAAGTGATTAAGTCATAAAATTTGATTTTGGGGTCTAAACATTGTGCTAGGCTTTTTTTTTAAAATTATATAAATGATTTTGGGTTCTAAATAATGCGATAGGTTGTTAATAACGTTTTTTTTCAATTACTTTAATGTTTCTTGTTTTGAAGTCTAAGCAAGGTTTCATGATAGGTTTTCATCATATTTTGAGCTTCCTTGCCATCTGCCCATCACAATTGCATGCCATAATATTGAGAGATGATGGAATTATGGCCATGATAAAAGATTGTTTATTTAATACTTGGAATTTCCAAATTTAGTTGTGATGATGCACAAAAATCGTCAGTGAGCTGATCGTCCACACGACGCCAATGAGAGTACCTGAAGAACAAAGAAACAAAGAACCAATAGAGAGCAACAATGGAGTGCCAGCCAAATACCCTTCAAAGGTTAAGTTAGTGATAGAAGAATCCCCAAGAACTCAGTAGTGTGAGAGCTAAGGATTTTTTTGCGTATCTTGGGTAAGAGGAGACTTGGTACTTATATAGTGGTATAGGGCTAACCAAGATCCCATGAACATAGGATCTTTCCTTGTATGGAGGATGCAGAGTTAGTGTTCCGAGATCTCAGGGCCTTAATTCCAATACTGGGAGGTTATGAGCATGTAGAAGGATTTGTGGACGTGGTGTGCAAGTTATTTCCATGTAGGGATTTATGAGTGGTGTGCATGCAAAGGTTTGTGGGACTCACGGCTCAAGAGTAGACCCGTCGGGCTTGTGTAGTCACCTGCCAGGTCAATGTCTTCATAGTCGGGTTTGTATGCCACCACACGTGGGGTGCGTGAGTCACTTGTCGGGCTAATCCAAGGGGTCCCCTACGGGTCTTCCAGAAGTAGACGGGCACTTGAGGATTTTATCTTGATGAACCTCGAGTGAGGTTCATTCGTTCAGACAGGTAAGGAAAACTTTTCTCTGGACAAAAATGCCCTTATCAAGTTGTATAGTAAGTGTTATACTATTGTTCTTCATTCTTTAAAGAGGAGAGATGTGTCCTTAGATGCCAATAGGCTCCACCTTAAGTGACAGCTGTAAAGTTATCTAACACAAATGCATCTCAATCTCAAGCCAGTGCAGCTATGACATGCAGTCTTGTATTAAAACCCAAAATTGTGTGTAGCATAAGAAAACTATGTTAGTGAAGATTAAGGTTGTCAAAATCGGGATCCTACGTAGGACTGTGGGAGGTAGGTGGGATCGTAGATTGTAGGATCGGATCGTGAATCGTAATAAGATCCTACATTATTTGAGGAAAAAAATATTGGTATGTTAAATAATCACATAAATTATACGTTCATTCATAAAAAAACCAAAAATTTGCATCCATTTGATGTAATTACCATACATCACTGAATCCATTTGTAAGCATCATTTAAAAAGGCCAAAAAACTAAAAACATGACACTTTATTGGGATGTTATTTTTCATTTAGGTCCAATTGACATTCAATCTCTCCACATTAGAATAGCAAAACTTAGTCCATTGGGATATTATTTTTCATTTGGGTTCAACTGAGTCTTTTGTCAAGTTAAAGAAGATTACAAGAAACCAGAATCATTTGGGATTGTCAGAATCATACGATCCTACCGATCCTAAACAATCACAAAGATCCTTGAAAGATCCGGATTGTTTTGGGCAGGTAAGATTGTAAAATCGTAGGATCTAGATTGAGATTTTGACAACTATGGTAAAGATTCTGTTGGTGCATTAGAAAATTTGTTAGAGATGAGTAATTCGCGCTAAGTTTTTTAGAGTTTGTTACATTTTATTTGTTGTATAAATATCTTAATCACTGTTGTAATCATTATTGTAGAAACTAGTAACAGACCTATGTGATGCGTGAGAATAGATAATTATTTCATAGTTATAATATAATATATAATTTTTTCTCTCTAAATTTTGTGGAAAATAATTTTTTCTCCCTAAAAATTAAACAATTTCTAAAATTATATTTCATTTATCTATCTAAAAAAATATATAATCATTTTATTATTTGGATTTTTTAATTGATATTATTCATTTTTTAGGCTGTCCATATTTTTCTAAATTATGTTATTGTACATTATGTTTTCCTAATTTTTTTCCTTGTACAATTAAACTATTTAAGTTTCAAATATATTATTCAAATTTCTCAATCTCTTAAAAGATATTATTATATTTATAATTTTTCTTATCCTAGGAGTAGCTTCAAACCATTAATTGGGTTTTGTTTAATAATATAGATACATGAGATTGAAATTGCATATTTCTTAGACATTCCTAAAAATATTTAAAATAATATGTAGAAAAAAAGTAGACTTTATGTCTAAAATTGAACACTTTAGTTTCTCAAAAAAAAAAAAAAAAAAAATGAACACTTCACCTATCGAAATGAATGAAAATAATTTGTATAACAGTATAGAGAGAATGTGATCAAACAAATAAAAATTGACTACATACACTCTCATTTATTAAGATCAATTGCCTTTAATTGAACATTCATATTGCATTTATTATTACTATACTCCTGTTGAACTTCATCATCTGCCACATCATTATTCTTTTTATTATTTATTTTTTACTTTTAGTTTTTTAACAATATTAAATATATAAATATATTGACTTTACAAATTCATCTTAGACAGTTTTAATTTTAAATATTCATTTACTTTAATTTTGATGTTATAACTAAATAATAAATCAAAGAAAAATTCGATTTAGGACTTTTTTGTTTGGACTTTTTAACAAGCACTTTTATGATAATTGTAAATAGAGTTTGGTTTATCTCTAGTAATTGCGCTAGTTATTAGGTTAATAAAAGAAATTAGAATGACCCGTTCTCAAAAAAAAAAAAAAAAAAAAAAAAAAAAAAAAAAAAAAGAAAAAAAGAAAAAGGAATTGCCCAACAAGAAAAAAGGCAATTGCAAATATGCTTGTAAAGTATACTCTAAAATCTAATTTACGTTATTAAAAAAGCGAAATCTTCAAAAATAGTAGAGGGGCAAAAAGACCTTTTTGCGTTCTTGTGCAGGGGTTGAGGAACGGAACGCGACCAAATATTTGGTCTCTGTTGTTATAAAATTGACAAGGAAAGGGACAGTGAAGTTTGCTTTCGAGTTTGAGTGTTCTCTTTTGGTTAACGTGTCGTCCTACCACACTCCATTCCAATTTCCATACCTTTCTTGTTCACCTCTGCTTCCTTTCTCTCAACTCCAACTCCCATACCGCATACAAAGAATTCAGGTTAATTAGATATGTCTTGTCCCTCTCTCTTTCATTACTACTATTCCTTGTCTTCTGGTTACTCTTATTCTGTAGAAAAAGAAGAAGAAGAAGAAGAATGCAGGTGTCTTCTTTTTGCTCACCCTTTATATCCTTCAACTATACCTCTCATCATTTTGCTTACCCACTTCAATTCACACTTCATTCTTCTCGTAATGCTAGAGTTAGTATAATTGCTGAGCCTCATGCTCATGGCTGCCTCAACCAGCTCCTTCCTGTCTACAATCCTAGAACTACTACTATTCGGAGGAGGAGAAGAAAGTATGGGATTGGTGTGGTCTCTGCCAGTGCTAGTAGTAGTAGCAGTAGTAGTAGTAATGGGGGCTTGGAGCCATTCACAGAACGAGCAATTAAGGCCATTATGTATTCCCAAAGAGAAGCAAAAGCACTTGGGAGAGAGATGGTATTTACACAGCATCTCTTGCTGGGTTTAATTGCTGAGGATGAGGAGCACCACCTTCACCTTCAACATCATTATCATTATCATTATGAGCAACAAGGCTTTCTTGGATCGAACATCACCCTCCACATGGCACGCGATGCTGTTCGCAACATTTGGCATCATCCTCATCCTACTGCTTCTAATAGTTCTAGTGCGGCTCTCCCCTTTTCCATTAGTACAAAGCGCGTGTTTGAGGCTGCGCTTCACTATTCCCGAACCATGGCTCACCATTTCATCGCCCCTGAGCACATCTCCATTGCCCTCTTTACTGTTGATGATGGCAGTGCCACTCGACTCCTCTACAGGTACCCCCCATCCCCTTCTTTCTTTTTTTCTTTAACAAAATATTTCAGAGTGAATTGTATTAATATGCAGCAGCATCATGATTAGGCCAAACTACTCTCTAATATTAAATCCTTAAAATTTTTTTTATCTCTTCTGTGCTCCCCTTTGGTCTAATTTTTCTCCCTAATGAAATTTTTAAGTACTCTGTGCAATGTGGCTGACAGGTTATTATACGATGGCAACCTTCTTAATTTATTGTTCATTATAATGATTCATGAATTTTAGTGTGCACAAAGGTCTAGAGTTGGAATCCATATGCTACAAACTTGCCATCTTATATAAGTATGATATTCAGATTAGGGGCAAATGTCAATCAGTTGGCGGCTGTGGCAATCTTCAGACTTCAGGAGGAGCTTGCCAAAGATGGTAGAAATCCATCTGTGGAATCTCAATGGATGCGTGGAAAATCCATTTTAAGAAAAGCAGCAATTATGAGATCCCCTGAAAAGCCAAGAGGTAACAAAACAAGTCAATATCCTCAATTTCTTTAGTTTCATGATCAATAAGTCTAAATTTAATGACACAGCAAACTTTACAACATTTTTCATAACCGCTGAGGTGGTAGGTTGTGATTTGGTACAATGAAAGTTATGTCAGTTGAGTTTCATGTAAAAGTGATATTGCATTAATCATAATTTGTCACTTCAACCAGTTGTGAAATATTTTGTTTCTACAAAAACGGAAAGCAATGTTTTGTAATTTAAATGTGTCTGTCAGAAAAAACTGCATTAGCACAGTTTTGTGTGGATCTTACTGCCCGTGCAAGTGGAGGGCTCATAGATCCTGTTGTTGGCCGAGAAAACGAACTTCAAAGAATCATTCAGATACTTTGCTGCAGAACCAAAAATAACCCCATTCTTCTTGGTGAAATTGGTGTTGGAAAAACAGCCATTGCTGAAGGATTGGCATTAAACATTGCAGAGGCAAATGTTCCTATTTTTCTCTTGGTATGCTATAATTCTTCTGTTTCTTTACTCTTATTCAGATGCATCTGCTTATAGTTTCATTTTTTTTACAAAAAAAATAAGTGATTAGTTTATTGTTGTTTCCTTAGAAAAAACGTATAATGTCTTTGGACATAGCACTATTAATGGCTGGGGCAAAGGAGAGGGGAGAATTAGAGGCACGTGTTACGAAATTAGTTGAGGAAGTACTGAAAGCAGGTGAATACATTTTTGAAGTTCCATTTAAGAACAGAACTGCTTTTACTGTTGCTCAGTTTTGATATGCTTTCATTTGCAGGTGATGTCATTCTTTTTATTGATGAAGTTCATATACTTGTTGGACGAGGAAATAGGGGTTCTGGTCTTGACATTGCTGATCTACTGAAACCTTCACTTGGGAGGGGTCAATTACAGGTGATTGTTTCTTGTATAATGATATAATCATGCTTGTCTCATATCTTGACATGTTAGTGAGACTTGAAGACCTAATATATAGTCATCCCATCTAAACTGATTATTAAAGCATGATTCTTAAAATCTAATTTATATAAAACTGAAACTTATTGGAAGTACTGGGAATAGATAGTGAAGTTAGGATCAATACTTTTAGGCAACCAAACTCCATGTATGGAATCAGTCACCATGTGGCACTCATGAACAACTGGGATGCCATTTTATCCTGGGCTTATGGGATTAGGCTCACAGCTTGATCAATGGAATCCTTCAAACAGAGGGCCAAATCAAAGAAATATCAATATTATGCCTTTTACTAATCATCTAACCAGTGTGACCTTAGATTTCAAATGAATATAACAGATACAACACTCATGAATCTGTTTGAAGAAAGTTTGCTTAAAAGTGTTTAGTTGGAATTTGTCCCAGATGATGCTTAAAACAGTATCATGGTCGGTTTAGGTGCAAGTGCAACCTAAACAGACTATCATAACGATTTAAGTACAACAAAGGTATATGAATGTTGAGTGTACCAATATGAAGGAGCGATTTAAATGCACTTGAATATCGGTATCATGGTCAAAGTGATGCAGCCAGAGGCAGTGATCAAAGACATGATTGCCCTGGATTAAGTAGCAAAGCCAGATAACATAAAAGGATCAATGTAGCTGACCCCTAGTTGCTGGCTTTTGGGCTTTTTTAAGTTGACTCTAGTGAAAATGTGAAATGTCCACTATCAAACCTTAGTTCTCTAACAATACTCATTGTTACAAGATTACATAGTAAACTTCAAGTTCTTTCTCCTCTTGGGATTGAAATGTAATTGTCGTCAGGAAGAAATCTTTACTTTTTGCTCTGAAGGTGTCATGAGGTGATCAGTGGAAAAGCTTTATAACATCCTCGGATAATTTTTGTTCTTTTTGAAAAATTTAATAGAATTATGAGTTATGACAGCAATGTTCGTTCATGCATTTTTCTGTTCCAAAAGCAATCATTTTATTTTTTCCCCTAATAACTGCAAGTCTCTGAAGGGTATTTGGCAATTTTAAAATTCTAGTATGAATCAGTTTTAGCACTTTCTATATGACTTTTTTTTATCACTTGTCACAAGTCTGTGCAAAGCGAGGGAAAGTTACAGCCCCTTGTAGGAAACTTTTTATTGAATTTAAGAAGGGTAGTTAGAGAAGACTTCACTGAATTTCAAAAGTATTTGTTGTTTTCCTTCAGTGACATTTAACTTTGCAAGAGCAAATTGTTGCATCTTCACTCAAGTATAGCCCTTACTAATTATATTTTTATGTGAGCATAATTGTCGTTGCTAAGATTCATGCCATACGAAAGAAAAATAATTCAAAAAAAAACAGCCAAAGTATTGCAGAAAGAAGCACAACAACAATTGTAATCCAAAGTATTCAACCAAAAGTCATGGCTTGAGAGCTTTGATAGTTGCAAAGAAACACAAAAAATAAAAGAAATAGGTTGCAGCCATTAGAAAAAACAAAGAAGCCTTTTAATAGTTCATAACAAATTAAACCTCCTTGTATACTTCAAATTAAAACAAACCAAATTATATGGAAGGGCAACAGCAAGAAAAACAATAAGCATAATTTTAGATGGAAGAAAACAACATGAGATAGAACAATAAATTAGTACCTTTGGCAGCAAAAGCTTTCCAGTTTTGATGTTTAGTTGCTTTCAAGCACATGGTTTCTTCTGCTTTTAAAACAAAAAGAAAGTGCTTTCTCATGCCATACTTTGTTCTTTTAAGTCGAAGTAGTAAGAGTCTCATTGACTACTTGAATCAAACATATGGTGGGCAACCTGTTAAATATACAATAAGAACTTCAAGATGCCAATACATGTACATGAAAATTTATAGAGATGAAATTCAGATTGGAACTAATTAACTTCGATGAAAATGAACCACATTAGGAAATTCTGGATAACTAATTCCTAAAATGAAAAGAAAAAAGTGTGCAATATATAGGAAATGAAGCGTCTTTACATCACTACCACACAAGGGATTGTGAATCCAAAAATTTTGGATCCCAAAAACCTACTTTTCAAATGGCATTCTCATGAAGGTCTTATGTGATGTCTCTCAATGATTTTAAAACACTTAAGCTGTACCGGCTTTTCATATAGCACGTGCCCACCCCATTCTTCTGTCATTCTTTTGCACACATTGTTCATTTCTCTACACTTCTATTCTATTAGAGAACTCACTAAATTTTCTCCCTTCAACCTATTTTCTTGGAGGAGTCTTCCACTCCCTCTGTCATAATTTTGTTAACTTTGGGTAGAGCCGTTTTCTCTGGAAGTGCTACATATATATACATAGGTGTGTGGCATGGGTTCCTTAACTTCTATCCCTATGATTCCTTCTTTCACAGATATGTCTTGTCTGCATTTCTCTGCAGCCTTTACTGAAGCATCAAATGAAGATAAACCCTCTCTTCACAAGCAATATATGTTTATCAAATTATCTAACAAACCAGATATTGGAAAAATTGATAGGATAATGCTGATGTGGCAAATTTATGAAGTCGACCAAAATTCAAATGCTTCCATTTTAATAATAATAATAATAATTATTATTATTATGTAGATTTGGAGATTTATGTAAAAATATCATATTAGAGTAGTATATCCATCTTTATAAAGATATCTAACTTTTTTTTCCACATATAATAAGTTGTCTTGTATCGTGATTAAGGTGCACTAACCTCCCATTGTTTGCAGTGCATTGCATCTACAACTATAGATGAATACAGGATGCATTTTGAGAAGGATAAAGCATTAGCAAGAAGATTCCAGCCTGTGTGGATTAATGAGCCTAGCCAGGTTGTTTTCAATATTTGTTTTCATCTTACAATATTTATGTTCAGTTGGTTTTTAATTTTTTTCATTATTAAATATGTAAATATTTTTAGGATGATGCAGTTAGAATATTGTTGGGTCTACGTGAGAAATATGAGGCGCATCACAACTGCAGATTTACACTAGAAGCCATAAATGCAGCTGTGTATCTGTCAGCCAAATATATATCTGATAGGTATCTTCCTGATAAAGCTATTGACCTCATTGATGAGGCTGGGAGTAGAGCTCGTATTGAAGCCTTCAAGAGGAAGAGAAAACAGCAAACACGTATACTTTCAAAGTCACCAGATGAGTATTGGCAAGAAATTAGAACTGTTCAGGCTATGCATGAACTGGTAATGACAATGTCCAAAATTAATGTTTACTTAAAATATTCATGATTTGCAGATAACACAAGATTTGTGTCTAAATATAACCAGGTCCTGGCAAGTAAGCAATATGAAGGTGATTATAGCTTGGATGATACCATTGATCTTGTTTCAAAATTCTCTTTGCCTTCCACATCAGATGCCAATGAGTATGACATTTGGCCCCAAATTGTATGAAGGATGAAAACACTAGGCCTGCATTTACCTTGGAATCAGTTTGATACTTAACTAAATTTCTTGTTTTGATTTTTTTTCCCAGACCTTCAATAGTAGGACCGGATGATATAGCAGCAGTTGCTTCACTTTGGTCAGGGATTCAGGTTCAGCAGCTTACTGATAATGAAAGAATGCTTTTACTGGGTCTTGATGAGCAACTTAGGAGACGAGTTGTTGGTCAAGATGAGGCTGTTTTCGCTCTTTCCCGAGCTGTTAAGAGGTTCTGGGCTGGCTTGAAAGACCCCAAAAGACCAATTGCTGTAATTCTCTTTTGTGGCCCAACTGGGGTTGGCAAAACTGAATTAACAAAAGCTTTTGCAGCATCCTATTTTGGATCGGTAAGGCATCAAACTAACTATATATATGAGTTAGGTGAAGTTTCGCATAGTATATCTCTTAGCTAATATTACATTACTCAATGACTATCAATCAAATTAATTTTTTGACACTCCCACTCTTGGATTACGCATTCTCTATCTACTTACACACATGTCAAATTCATATTAATCAGATGTCATTTACTGTTGGACACCATTTCAACCTATATATATAAGCTATTTGGTTCTGGACAACCGTGTATTTTAATCTACTGTTTTGTTACCACTTTTTTGATGTTGGACTTCACATTTACATGTGAAATCCCAAATGCTTCCTTAAACTGCAATTATTATTATTTTTTTCTTTCTAAATTGAATTGTTAATATGATGTACATAGTTTTGATTGATAAGTTATGCACCCGATGCATCTTGAACCCAAAACTTCACCCTCTACCTATGACTTATAAGGGTAGGAGGTGCAAGTTGAGTTAGATGATGATCCATAATAGCCTTTCAGGTGCTGGATATGTGAAGCAAGTTGTATGATTTTTACTGGCAATGGGAATTTTGGGCATTAAGGCTGGTAGGGGTCTAGATTTTAATGTGGAAAAGGGCTAGGAAACATGCAGGGTTTTTTAGACTCATATTCTGTATAATAAGATGGGTATATTTTAGGGCTCAAACTGGTAAGACAAGTAAGAATATCAGATCTGATTCAGAACTGTGAACAGTAGACAGAGGACTGTAGGCTATAGCAGTTCAGGTTTTGATTGATTTGGAAGCCAATCAAACGTAGGTTGTTTAGGATTTCAGGTCAGATTATAGGTTTGAAGGTTGGATGATTTGGACGATAATGTATATATCGCACCTAGTTTTCCCTAACCATTACACCTTGTGTAAAACCTTAAGAGTATATTGATGCAAAATTTTGATGAACTTATTATGTAATGAAACATCGTACGGATTTGTGTGAGCTTTTAATTGCTTCCACTTCAAGTTTAGAAGGAAATTTTCAGAGACTTACTAGGCCATAAGCTCATGTGTTCATTTGTGAGGGGACAAAATTTGGCTACAAACTTAGTTGTAACATAAAGCTACAACTCTCACTTTAAAAATTAACATAGTAACATATTTTGAAAATCTAACTGTTGGATTGCATGTTCTTTATATTCTTAAAGCACATGTAAAACTTTGTGTTAATCGGATTTTATTTGCTATTCGATTTATAAACTTATTTTTATATATAATTTTAGACTACAAAAGCTTGAAATTTAAGCATTTGATTGGTGACATAGCTATTAATATTTGATCTTTTGGAAATTTTGCAAACATGGAGGATATAAGAAGAGAATGTAATCTAATGGTAGATTTGTCAAAATTCATATTTAATAAAATGGTATTAAGTGGAGTTGTAGCCTAGGCTACAATTAAGTTTGTTGTCAATATTAAGCTGCTTGCCTTGGAAACCCTGGCCCACGCACAACAACAGTCAATCAACAAGCATATATCAGTGTTACAATTTTTAAAACTTTATTCTAGCGCACCATGGTAGTATTAAGCAACCACATTTGATGGCCAAATAGACCCATGAACACTTGTTTTTTGGTTCAGTGAGATGAATCAATTCTCTGAACAACCCTATTAAGCATATTGAATAGATGATGAGAAGGTTAGGTCTGCCGAGATGAAACTAATAGATAGAGGCAAAAAAT
This sequence comes from Quercus lobata, assembly GCF_001633185.2. NCBI lineage: Eukaryota > Viridiplantae > Streptophyta > Magnoliopsida > Fagales > Fagaceae > Quercus > Quercus lobata. The sequence goes on along the minus strand of NC_044913.1, from coordinate 36,957,630 downwards.
ACTAGTATAATATTGACAACCTCTACCTTAGAAAAGATTATTCTGATGAGAGTTTTTTTTTTCAGCTGGTGGTGATTCTAAGCAACCATAGCCCATACGTGGTGAAGCCCAGGGTTATTAGTTTTTCTCCTTTTATTTCTTATTTTGCTAACACTTCTGCATCATCCCCCTGGCACTTAAACTGAAGGGGAAAAAAATGATACTAAACCAACTGTTTCCTAACTTAGAAACTTAAAACTATGACTCAATAACAGCTAAAGTAGGATGGGAAGGGCGCCAATTAGGTCCAATACCAAATTTAGACCATAATTTTGAATGATCTTGGGGTGAAGTTTGATTTTCCTAGAGGGTCTAGCAGCATGAGTCAATCTAACTACTTCATACGATAATACCATGGAAACAATGGCTGAAATGAATGAGGAAAGTGATTGAGAAATTAAAACTGGAAAATATCCAAGAGATTAGAGTTGATTTCGTGATTACAACTTAATGCAGTACCACGATCTCAATCTACAAGGTGTCAGCATTAACCATTAAATTTGATTGAGAAATTTAACCATGCATCCAGGGCATTTCAGATGATGCAATAATGTTTTTGCATTCCAATCATCTTTTTATTGAAATGTTTAATCCAATTTGTATGATCCCTGACATTATCCCCTTTGCATTGAAATATTTAATCTAATTTGTATGATCCCTGATATTCATTTTGCAGGAGCAGGCCATGATAAGATTGGACATGAGTGAATATATGGAGCGGCATTCAGTGAGCAAATTAATAGGTTCCCCCCCAGGTTATGTTGGCTTTGGAGAGGGTGGCACTCTAACTGAAGCTATTAGAAGACGGCCGTTCACAGTGATATTGCTTGATGAAATAGAGAAAGCCCATCCAGCTATATTCAACATCCTCCTCCAATTATTTGAAGATGGCCACCTTACTGATTCCCAGGTTTGTTCCTGCTAGTTTGCACCAGTACATGATGCCAGAAAATGGTAGAGATCAAATACTGGACAATTGAGTTCTGCTTGATAAATGGAAAAAAATATGATTAACACTGCACAGAAATTAATTATAAAAGAAAAAATAGTATAATGGAATCTTTCTGCTAATGAAGTAGTGTAATTTTAGCCTTGTTAGATAGTCTTGGACCATTCAGTCTCTAAGGTTTCTTAGAACTTGGTTTAACAGGGAAGAAGAGTATCTTTTAAGAATGCAATAGTGGTGATGACTTCAAATGTAGGTTCTACTGCCATCTCTATGGGTAGAAAGAGCTCTATGGCTTTCTTCACTGCTGATGATAAGTCAACTTCATATTCTGGGATGAAAGGAATAGTAATGAAAGAACTCAAGACATATTTTCGTCCAGAGTTGCTCAACAGGATAGATGAAGTAGTTGTGTTTCGTCCCCTTGAAAAGGCTCAGGTTTGTCACCTTTCATTGACTTGTTAGCTCCAGTGAAGTTAGTTCTTGAAAGGTTGTCATTACTCCATTATGTTTCTAGGTTTTTTGAAAATAATTCAATAAAATAATAACAACTACCTAGCCTTAATACCGAAATTTTGGGGTCAATTATAAATTCTCAAAAAATAACCGGGATTGGCCATGTATTTTTTTCAACTTTACTGCCATTCTATTTTATTTGAAGTCATACTCTGGACTACTTTTTTAATTGATATGTCCCTTTTTACTACTTCTATTAATGTTATTTTTGGTCTTCTTCTACCTATTTTTGTTCCCTCAACTTAAATCAACCCACTTTTTCTTACTAGTGCATTTATAGCAACATGACCAAACCATCTCAAGCGATTCTTCTTCATCTTTTGATCACTAGGGGTTAGTCCTATCTTTAAGTGATTTTCTACTTATTCATTTTAACTTTTCATTTAGCTACATTTATTTTATGAATATGTTGCTTGTTAATAGTCCAATGTTTATTATCAGAGCATAGTTGATCTTGTAGCAATCTTATAGCACTAGCATTTGGGAGTTGTAAACACCCTTCAGTTACTATTTTACAACCCAAGACAACCAAAACCCACCTCATACGGGTTTGTATTATTTGTTCATGGGTTGTAAAGAGAAAATAATTTTTTTAATCTTGTGGTTGTGGGTGAAGAGAAAAAGAGAGTGGGAGGAAAGAGAGAGAGAGAATAGTACTTTTTATTATTTTATTAGTAGTTTATATTATTTTATTGGGTTGTATGTAAAAATAAGAACTGGGATGTTGGGTGAGTTGTGAAATGGGTTGGTAAAATAGATTAAGTGGTACTGTGGTAGTGCTCTTATGATATTTTTACATCCTCGAATGCTAGTACTCTTATGATATTTTCATTTAACTTAATAGGTACTCTATGATCAAATAATACTACTGATCCACTTTTTCACTCCATCTACCATATTCTTATCCTATAATCCACACCCTCTTCAAAATCTCTCTATCACTATGAATTATTGGTCCAAGATATCGAAAGACCTTGCTCTTTGGTATCTTTTGACCATCAAGTATTATTACCCCTTAATCTTTATATCTACTTTTACTAAACTTACATTCCATGTACTTTGTTTTAGTCATATATAATTGAAAGACATTAATTTAGTGATTTTCCAAATTTCTAACTTGGTATTAACTACACTTCAAGTTTCATCAACTTAAACTATATCATTTGCCAAAAACATATACCGAAGGACTTTCTTTTGAATCGATTTAGTGAGTTCATCCATCACTTGTGCAAAGAGATATGGAATTAATGTTGATTCTTGATGTAAACCTATAGTGATAGGAAACTTAGCTGTGATGCCTCCATATATTTGCACACTAATTATAGTTGTGTCATTTGATCATTAATTAACTTAATATACTATAGAGGAACTCTTTTCTTTTCCAAGACCCCACATAAACCCTTTAGGGATTTTATCATATGCTTTCTCTAGGTCAATACAAATTATATTAAGATCTATACAAACCTCTTTATATTTTTCCATTAGACATCTAAGTAAGAAAATAACTTCCATTATAGTCCTAAAGAATAGATCATCCTGACATCAAAAAATTGAAAACACACAAGAATATAGGGATTTAAGTAGTTTTGAATTTTGCTTTCATCAACGGAAAATAGATCATCATGACATTTTACAACTTTATAAAGGGTTTTATGGTCAATGGAAAATATTTTACAAATTTGACCACATTTTACCTACAAACAAACACCTGAAAATGGAAAAAAAAATTTCAAAATTTTTTTTTTCTTCAAAACAAATGGAGGGTTAAGCCTTTTTTTTACTCTCCCTCTCTTCTTTTTCTTCCTCCTTTTTCTCTCGTCCCTAATGCTTTGTATATAAAGAATGGAAACACGATGATGCTTAACACATAGGCGTATTTCTCACGCTGTAATCCTCCTACCACATGCTGACTCAAGCTTGAGGGGAGTGTTAAATTTACTCTCGTAATGTTGTTATCACTATACTATAAATATGTGCCAAGGTGAGTGACTGATTGATTTAATCCTATTTTTTTTTTCTTTCATTCTAGTCTCTATAGTCTATATGTCTCTCTCTCACTCCATATATATATATTCCTCTTCCCCTAATCCTAATGTTTCGTATTTTATAACTCAACCCGAACCAATATTTGAGTTTCTCTACTGGGGGAGAGAGACTCAAATATTATTAGTCAACTTGATTCTAACGAAACTAGAAGCTTGATTTGCACGAATTTGTGCTCATCTAGGACTCGATATTACATAACTCTGTTGAAGTAGCAGTAGTGATTCTGATTGATATACTGAAGTGTTAAAAGTTATTCCAGATGGTGGAGATTTATAATGTAATGTTGGAAGAGGTGAAGCACCGGCTCATATCTCAAGGGATTTGTTTAGAGGTATCTGAATCAGTGAAGAATCTGGTGTGTCAGCGAGGGTATGACAAGATTTCTGGTGCCCGAACTCTGAGGAGAGCAATAAGTCTAATAATTGAGGATGTCTTGAGTGAAGCAATCCTTTATGGAGATTACAGCCCTGGTGACACTGCACTCATTGATTTGGATGCTGCTGGAAATCCCTTTGTGACTCACCATGTTTCTGATTCGGCACCCATGTTGTAACTTGTAATTCTAATTAATTTTTAATTTCTTCATCTAATCTTATAGGCATACACATATGTCCAATTGTTGTTTTTAGTTTAATTAGATCACATTTATTCAAGTGTAAATAACTAAAATTATCAGTATCTAAGAAAAATGAGGGTTTGATTTTGTTGCTATTATTTTATTTTATTTTACGTTAGAGGTCAAGCCTTGGTGTGATGACAAGTGATCACCACAAAAATTCACAGGTTGCAAATTAGCTTCTTAAAAAATTAAAATGTGGTAAGGTTGTACCTCTACTAGATTTTACAAAGTAAGAGTTTTGTGCATTGAGTACGATATTTTATGTTTTGAAATTCAGACCCTTATAATTTCTATGTGAAAGCATGGTACCTTTCATTTTTTGTCTTTCCCGATTTTACTTATCTTATATTAGTGAAGATGCAAGACATAAGGCGAAAATGGGTAAATACCCATTAAAAACAAACTATTTAGTTAATAGGGTCTGTTTACAAACTATTTATAATTTTAGCAACTCGAGTCTCAGAGACTCGATTTTGGGCCCTTAAATCGACTCTTAAAGGCTCGATTTTCATGGGTTGTTCCTGTCTGATGTGGCAGTTTATCCAGGTGGCGTCTACATGGAAATCGAGTCTCTAAGACTCGATTTCCAACCCAAAAATAAAATATTAATGACCACAACCCAAAATGCAGAACCAGCGGAAAAAAAAGCAGAAAGAAAGAAAAAAAAAAAAAAAAGAGAAGAAGAAGAAGGAATGGCGACACAGACAGATCCAGGTCGCACCGCGACCCAGGTCGCCGCGCGACCCAGGTCGCACCGCGAGACCCAGGTCGCCGCGCGACCCAGGTCGCGCCGCGAGACCCAGGTCGCCGCGCGACCCAGGTCGCGCCGCGAGACCCAGGTCGCGCCGCGAGACCCAGGTCGCCGCGCGACCCAGGTCGCGCCGCGAGACCCAGGTCGCCGCGAGACCCAGGTCGCCGCGCGACCCAGGTCGCACCGCGACCCAGGTCGCGCCGCGAGACCCAGGTCGCGCGCGACCCGAGAGGTCGCCGCGCGACCCAGGTCGCGCCGCGAGACCCAGGTCGCCGCGACCCAGGTCGCCGCGCGACCCAGGTCGCACCGCGATCTGGGTTTTTTTTTTTTTTTTTCTTTCTTCTCTTCGCGATGCGATCTGGGTTTTTTTTTTTTTTTTTTTCTTTCTTCTCTTCGCGGTGCGATCTGGTTTTTCTTCTCTGATGAACATTCTTTCTCTGGTTTTTTTTTTTTTTTTTTTTCTTTCTTCTCTGATGAACGCGTTGCTGTGGATTTCCTGCTGCCCTTGTGGTTTTTTTTTTGTTTTCATTTTAAATGTAAATCGAGTCTCTAAGACTCGATTTTCATGTAGGCGCCACGTGGGAAAAGTGCCACATCAGACAGGAACAACCCATGAAAATCGAGCCTTTAAGAGTCGATTTAGGGGCCCAAAATCGAGTTTCTGAGACTCGAGTTGCTAAAATTATAAATAGTTTGTAAACGGATCCTATTAACTAAATAGTTTGTTTTTAACGGGTATTTACCCATTTTCGCCCAAGACATAACGTTTATAATTCATCCTCCACTTACCCCCACTCTCCAATCCAAAACAATAAGGCTTAAAACCCAAATGAAAAAAAAGCTTGAGACCCACAAAATTTTCAAAACCCATAACTCTAAAACTTGACACCTCAAGCCCTAAAATCAATCTAAACGCAAAACCCAAAAAAGTAGAACCTCTGAACCTCAAATACTAAAACATGAATGGAAAATGCCAGAGATACAACCCAAAACTTTAGATAGTAAAACTACAAATTAAACCAACCATACGCTTGGAACAAAAGTCGAGAGAGGAGAGGAGACAGAGGGAAAGGAGACTAGAACAAAACCAACCCAAATTCATTTTTAGTACATTATGTAAATCTTCCCCACTCTTTTCTCCTTCCATCTTCTTCTCCCATCCAAATATAGGGAAAAAACCCCAAACCCTAAAATACATAACCCCAAATAGCAAAACTCAAAATCACAAAATTGGCATAGACTTGTATTAATTTTTTTGAGCTAGTTTAGCATTTTAGAGAAAAGAGAGCGTAGAACGGACTTAATTATAATAAAGAATCAAACTTGTTAAAGCAAACTGGAAGATTAACGCTCTGCAGCATTGCAAGAGAAGAGATCGAAAAGATTAACCCACACATACTTTTTTTTTTTTTTTTGAGAGAGAACGCACACATACTTTAATTAGAGTATCTAGTATTGTTTTGACTTTTGAGGATAAACCTGCCGACATCCATTAAGCCATTAATTATTAATTAAAACGAGCTATAGGAGAAAGACTTTAAGGAACACCGACAAAAAACAGACATACATACAACAACAATTAATAAGTTTATTATAGATTGAGGCAAAGCATGCAGCAATAGTAAAAAACTCTTGATACTTGTTAGAAGTAGTTTATAAGGATCCAGATCGCTAAGTAAGTAGTAACACCTGGTATACTTCTATGGTTCTACATCGAGCGAGGCGACTCCCGCATCATATCACCCTAATTCTATCTTTGCTTTGTACCAAAAACAAAACAGAAAAAGGTACCTTTAATCCGATCACGTGGGTTGAATTCAATTAATTCAAAAATAGAAAAATAAGCTTAGGGTTCTCTTGCTTTATAATTTTTTATTATTACTAGTATTATGTCTGTGCGATGCATGCGCTTAATAAAAAATATTTTGATAATATAAGTAAATTTAATAACAAATAAAATGAAAAAGAATTAATTCAAAATTTAAGATTAAAAAATAAATTGTACTTGTATACTTAAAAGAAATTTAATTTTTATTTCTTATTTTGATATTTAAATAATTTGTTTTAGTGTTGATTTCATTCCAATAGTTATAAGTTATATCAACCTTAAACCAGCATATGTATCCATATGTAACATTCTAAATTAATAATAAATAAAAATATAATACTCTAACTTAATGAAACATTCTAACTTACTAATAAATAAATATAACACCCTAACTTAAAGTAATGTTTATAATTGTATTGTGTTTTAGCCTTTAAGAACACACACACACACACACACACACAATATATATTTTTTATCATTAAAAAAAAACACATATATTAATATTACACATGAAAAAAAAATAATGAATTCAATAATTGAAATGGTTGAAAACAAAATTAAGCCAAAACCTCAATTCATTAATGAAAAAATATCCAAAATTTTGAACTTAAAAAAAAAGGGAGTTAAGTAAAGATAGACTTACATAGAAATTCGGATGGATGGATTCTCTTGTATACAATTTCATGTTTGACAGCAAATTTTGCTTTTAATTAATGAATATAAATTACATGGAAAAAAGCACAAAACAAAAGCCATAACAAATTAAATCCATTAAAAAATATTGATGTCAACAACAAATAATCATGTAATAAGAAATTAAAAAATACAAATATATTGCTTGCCATATTGACTTCTAAAAAAAATACTAAAAGGTGTGATCAAACATAGAATATCAGCCTACCTATACAACTTGTTGATAAAAATCATATTATACATAATAAAAAGGCAACAAATACACAAAATCTATTTAATTTGATGAAAGAAAAAAAAATTACCTGCAAGGCTGTAGGTAGGGTAGAGAGTAGAAAGGAAGAATATAGCAAATAATTGTAAAGTACGTAGTAGAAATAATGAAACACCAAAAAACTGTGTGTGTATATAGTGAGAATTTTAGGTTGTAAAGAAGATGATATGAACAAAAATAAGTAGTTTAGGTGAAACTCAAATGCTTTTTTTTTTTTAATAAGTAGTTTAGGTGAAACTCAAATGCTTTTTTTTTTTTTTTTTTTAAATTTTTTTTAACTTTTATTAGAAAAAGATGACATAAGATGTAAATTTATCCACCAAAAAAAGAAAAAGAAATGAAAAAAAAAAATGCAAGTTCTATCTTTTTCCTTTTACGTTTATAAAGAAACGTAGGAAAAAAAAAAATGCAAATTCGATCTTTTTTTTTCTTTTACGTTTTTTTTTTTTTTATCTCTCTTTTTTATTTAAACTCTATCCTTAGGTAATTCTATACTATTGATTTAGACTTTATTGATAACATTTTAGATAGACACAACTATTATAGTTGTAAATCAAATACTACTTTCTTTTATTACTTAATTTTTCATATTTATCCAAAAAATATGTATATATCTATTTTTAAAATCTAAAAATTTATTTAAATTTTTACAATTTGGTGAAGCCACATAGCGCAATCACGGCGTCTAAGCCTAACTTTTATTATATATAATATAATATGATATAATTTTCAAATAGATATTGTAAGGACACGATTTTAGTGACGAACCTAAACAGTATTGGGTTCGTACGTAAAAGGCCCAGACAATATGATTTGTAGAGCGTGGGCGTAAAGAACTAGGTTAACTGTGGTATCTACCTCCAAGATTTACCCTCAAGCCCGTTTAAGGTTTTAGAGTTGGTATAACGAACGTCTTTCTTTAGTGACTAGTAAAACTCTCTCCCTTTCCCTTCTTACTTTCTTCTCTCTCGTTCTCCTCGTTTCTTTTTCTTCTCCTTTCTCTTTTTCCCGATCCCCCCTTTTTTCATGTTCTTCTTTTAGTTTATATATCTCCCTTGGCGCTCCATCCTCGCCGCACACGTGTAGGTTGGGTTCGGAGGATTTCTTTCTGTCCCATCTGGCACCTCCTGGAACTTCCTCTAGGCAGCTGTAAGGCTGCTTCCCCACTGTTCAGGTATCACTTCCACATTAATGCGGCCAGAGAGTTGGTTGAGAGGTCATTAATGCGGAGGTAGCTGTAGCCTCAGATATTTGTTTGCCTTATCTCTTTCATCTTTAGTCGGCTACTCTATCCTTTGAGATGACTGAATTCTGAGATTTGATCGCAACGAGACCACGTCCTGATCGTCCTCGGACGCGTTCTGCCGAGGACGATGGTGTCCTCGGACGGGTATATGGCCTCCGATGGGCCACTGGCCCAACAATCCTGAACTCATTCCGAATCCTAGGGGCCTATTAATCGAATGATCCCCACAATAGCCCCTCAAAATCCTACTTTTCGACTCTTCAGGAGAAGAGGTGGATTTTGACGTCATAAGCCTGCACCTGTGCGCGTTTTGGGGCATGCCCCTGACGCTTCAGCACCCCGGTTTTGGTAGCATTAAATTCTGACAACTCCCTTGTCTCCCACGTTCGATACGTCCAAAGCACATGTGGTAGTTCCTCCACCCATCTTCCTTTCGCGTCGTCTAGTCTCTTTTTAAGCCCATAGACAATGACTTTGTTAACAGCTTCAGCCTGCCCATTGCCTTGCGGATAAGCTGGAGTGGAATATCTGTTTCTTATTCCCAGTTCTGAACAGTATTTCCTAAAGGCATTGCTATCGAACTGGAGTCCGTTGTCCGAAACAAGAGCTCGTGGGATTCCAAATCGCGTCACAATGTTCTTCCAGACAAACCTCTTCACATCTACGTCCCGGATGTTCGCCAAGGGCTCAGCTTCAACCCATTTAGTAAAGTAGTCTGTGCCGACCAGCAGGTATTTCTTGTTTCCTATAGCTTTAGAAAAGGGCCGACAATGTCCAGCCCCCATTGTGCAAAAGGCCAAGGGCTTGAGAGAGGGTTAAGGACTCCTCCGGGTTGGTGGATATTCGGAGCATATTTTTGACATTGATCGCACTTCCTAACGTACTCCTGTGCTTCTTTCTGCATATTCGGCCACCAATAACCTTGCGTTAGTGCTCGGCATGACAGGGATCTCCCTCCTGTGTGGCTTCCACAAATACCCTCATGCAACTCTTCCAGGATTAATTCCGCTGTCTCAGGAGACACGCAGAGCAAGTATGGCCCAGAGAAGGACCGTCTATATAGCTTTTTATCCTCGGATAACCAGTACCGAGGTGCTCTCCTTCGTATTTTCTCAGCTTCCACCTTATCTTCGGGCAATACGTCACTGTCGAGAAATTTTAATATAGGGTCAATCCAGCATGGCGTCAAACTAGCTTGGCGAACTTGGCAAACCTCCTTTTCTGGTGAAGTGGGAGTACACAAGTCTTCCACGATTATTACCCGAGGGAAATTTCATACTGAGGAGGTGGCAAGGGTCGCTAAGGAGTCTGTGTGGGTATTTTCACCTCGTGGAATATGTAATACGTCAAAAGATTCGAATTCTGTTCGCATATGCCTAACCCGGCTTAAATACCCTTGCATCCTTGGGTCTCTGGCCTCTAACTCTCCGGTCACCTGGCCAACGACCAACTTCGAGTTCGAGAACAGTTTCACCGCCTTTCCACTCATTTTATGGACCATGCTCATTCCCATTATCAGAGCTTCGTACTCTGATTCATTGTTAGTAGCTGAGAACCCTAGTCTGAGCGACTTCTCGATGATAACTTCTTCGGGGGATATCAGAACCAATCCCAGTCCAGCTCCCCGTTGGTTTGAGGCCCCATCCACGTATACCTTCCATACCGGCCCTCCTGGCGCGGATATTACGCCAACCGATCTTTCATCCGTGTGATCTTGATTCCTACTAACTTCCTCAGGGCACTCAGCAAATTCAGCTACCAGATCGGCGAGAACTTGACCCTTCACAGAGGTACGGGGCATATATTTGATGTCAAAAGCACCAAGAATCGTTCCCCATTTGGCGATTCTGTCGGTATAGTCAGCACTTCTAAGTATGGATTTGAGAGGCAATTGGGTCAAGACAACTACCGTATGAGCTTGAAAATAGTGCGGAAGTTTGCGTGTTGCATGGACGACTGCCAGTATGGCCTTCTCTAACGACAGATATCTCACCTCGGCTTCATGGAGGGATTTACTTACATAGTAAACTGGCCTCTGGACGCCACTGTCTTCCCGCATCAAGACGAAACTGACTGCGTGAAGAGCTACCGCCAGATAGGCATACAACACCTCATCCACTTCAGGGCTAGACATAATCGGCGGTTTGGATAAATAGTCTTTTAACTGCTGGAACGCCTCAGCACACTCCTCGATCCATTCGAATCCCTGCCACTTATGTAACAGGCGGAAAAAAGGACGACACCTTTCAGCCGACCTGGAGATGAACCGGTTCAACGCAGTAGTCATCCCCGTTAACCTCTGGACTTCCTTTGGATTTCGAGGCGCTTGCAAATCGTTAATGGCCCTAATTTGATCTGGATTCACCTCAATTCCCCTATGGGTCACCATGTACCCCAAGAATTTCCCGGAACCTACACCAAAGGAACACTTCGAAGCATTCAGGCGCAACTTATGCTCTCTTAATATCCCGAAGACGCTAGTGAGGTCCTCCACATGTTCAGTCACTACCTTACTTTTCACCACCATGTCATCAATATAAATTTCAATACTTCTGCCCAGCTGTGGCTCAAACATTTTCGTCATCATGCGTTGGTAGGTAGACCCAGCGTTTTTGAGACCGAAGGGCATCACCTTGTAATGGTAGTTCCCAATCGGGGTCATGAAAGCGGTTTTTTCCTGATCATCAACGGCCAGCGGTATTTGGTGATATCCTTGAAAGGCATCCAAGAAACTCATCCTAGGGTGGCCCACGGTTGCATCCACCAACTGGTCAATCTTGGGCATAGGAAATGGGTCTTTGGGACAGGCCTTATTAAGATCGGTGAAGTCAACGCACACTCGCCACTTCCTTGTTTTCTTCTTTACTACCACCGTATTGGCCAGCCATTGGGGATAAAAGACTTCTTTAATAGCCCCAGCCTGTTTCAGCTTGGCGACTTCACTTCTAACTGCCTCGGCATGCTCTTTTGATGGTCGTCGAGGGATTTGTCTCCTAGGGGGAATGGCAGGGTTCACGTTGAGCCGATGGCAAATGAAACTTGGGTCTACTCCTGGGGCTTCGTATGGGTCCCATGCAAAGACGTCCACATTGGCCCGGAGGAACTCCAGCAAACTCGCTTTCTCTGGCAGAGGCAGCTTTGCCCCCACCCGGAAGAATTTTTCTGGATCATCAGCGACAATCACCTTTTCCAGATCTTCACACTCTACCCCATTGGTTGGTACGTCTAAACCTGATGCTGGGATCTTTAATTGCTATGATTCATTATCGGCTATAGCCGAGGTTTCTGCCTCAGGCCGATGCCGTATAGCCGCTACTTGGCATTGCCGAGCGGCCGCTTGGTTCCCTACTATCTCCAGCACTTGGTCTCCGGACGGGTACTTCACCTTCTGATGCAGGGTGGATGAAACCGCTTTAAGTGTGTGAAGCCAGGGTCTGCCTAGAATAGCCGTATACGGAGAAAAAACATCTACGACAATAAAATCCACCTCCACCACCTCCGTGCCTGACTGTACGGGCAGCCTGATTAGCCCCATGGGAATGACTAACCTTCCCTCAAAACTGACCAGAGGGGAGTTATAGGTTGTCAAGTCCTGCTGCTTCAAACCTAGCCCCTTGTACAAATCCGGATACATCACATCAGCTGCGCTTCCCTGATCAACCATCACCCTTCGGACATCGTACCCACTAATCCTCAGTGTTACCACCAAGGCATCCTCATGGGGTTGTATGGTTCCCTCCAAATCTTCGTCTGAAAAACCCAAAACCAAGGGCACACGCTTCTTGGCTCTCTTCCATGCTTGAGAACGATCCTCGGCCGGGGATCGGGACACCGACAACACTCTAATGGGGCAAGATCCAGTCCTCCCTGGGGCCGCAAAGATGACATTGATTGTACCCCGAGGGAGCCTTGATGAAGCATCCCCACACACCTCGGAACCTGCTTGGCTCGGCCTTCCGCTGGAGTGATGCAAGAGCTGCCTTAATTTTCCTTCCCGGACCAACTGCTCCAAATGGTCCCATAAATTCCTGCAGTTGTCTATCGTGTGTCCATGGTCCTGATGGTAATGGCAATACAAACTCGGGTTGCGTTTTGTAGGCTCTCCTGCCATCCTGTTAGGCCATTTGAAAAATGGCTCGTCCTTTATCTTCTCCAAAACCTGCTGAACAGGCTCCCGAAATACCGCATTAACGACCCGGGCGTCTGCCGAGGCCGACTGGCCAGCAAAGTCCCTCTTTGGTCGGTTGTTATTATAACGATCCGACCTGAAATCCCTCCTCTCCTGAGGGATCATCTTGGCCTTTCCTTTCCCCTGAAGCTGATCCTCCTCTATCCTTTTGTACTTCTCTATTCTGTCCATCAGTTGGCGCACACTGGTAACAGGTTTACCCGTCAAGGATTTCCTCAAGTCGTGATCAGCCGGGAGGCCGGCTTTGAAAGTAGTTATGGCCACAGCGTCATTCTTCCCTCCTATTTCGTTAAACATCTCCAAGTACCTATCCGAATAGCTCTTGAGAGTCTCGCCCTCTCGCATAGACAAGGTCAGCAATGACCCCAGCGGCAAAGGAGTCCTGCTGCATGTAATAAAACGAGCACCAAAAGCCTGGGTCAGTGCTTTGAAAGATCCAACAGAGTTGGCCCTTAAGCCATTGAACCACCTCATCGCTGTTGGACCCAAACTCGACGGAAAAATCTTGCACATCAGCGCATCATCCCTGGAATGAATAGCCATCTTCTGGCTGTAATAGTTTACATGTTCCACCGGATCCGAATGGCCATCATACAGAGAGAACGTAGGTTGATTGAACCGCCGAGGATGGGTAGCATCATCTATGCCTCTCGTGAAGGGTGACCTGGAAATTTGACTCAAGGCTTTGTTCATGGCATTGTTTCCCAAGCCCCTGCTAGTTGGACTTTTACGCCTACGCCTATGGCGACGCTCCTCCTCATAGGAGAAAGTCTCGCTCTGTGGAGTTCTCGACCTCCGCCTGTAGCTAGTTCCATCCGACTCCCCGGATGATAGTTCAGAGCGAGGTGGGGAACGTTCCCGTCGTGCATGGCGCAACTCTCTCTTCAAATCCGCAATCTCACGTTGCAGATCCCCACCATGCTTCGCGTGGGAAACGTGACTCTTCCCGCGTGTATGGCTCCTCGTGGTATGAGTGGTATGTATGCTCCCCTCCCGGATTAACCTCCGTTCGGGACTCCTTCGAGGACCACCATGCTGAGAGCCCCTTGATTCCGCCTGGTGCAAGTTAACATCATCCTGTTGCAGCCCCGCTGCGGGAGGAGGTAGTTCCACTCCTTCCATCGGAAACGTTATATCAGAGGTTGTACAAGCTAACACAAGCTCTCCCCACAGACGGCGCCAATTGTAAGGACACGATTTTAGTGACGAACCTAAACAGTATTGGGTTCGTACGTAAAAGGCCCAGACAATATGATTTGTAAAGCGTGGGCGTAAAGAACTAGGTTAACTGTGGTATCTACCTCCAAGATTTACCCTCAAGCCCGTTTAAGGTTTTAGAGTTGGTATAACGAACGTCTTTCTTTAGTGACTAGTAAAACTCCCTCCCTTTCCCTTCTTACTTTCTTCTCTCTCGTTCTCCTCGTTTCTTTTTCTTCTCCTTTCTCTTTTTCCCGATCCCCCCTTTTTTCATGTTCTTCTTTTAGTTTATATATCTCCCTTGGCGCTCCATCCTCGCCGCACACGTGTAGGTTGGGTTCGGAGGATTTCTTTCTGTCCCATCTGGCACCTCCTGGAACTTCCTCTAGGCAGCTGTAAGGCTGCTTCCCCACTGTTCAGGTATCACTTCCACATTAATGCGGCCAGAGAGTTGGTTGAGAGGTCATTAATGCGGAGGTAGCTGTAGCCTCAGATATTTGTTTGCCTTATCTCTTTCATCTTTAGTCTGCTACTCTATCCTTTGAGATGACTGAATTCTGAGATTTGATCGCAACGAGACCACGTCCTGATCGTCCTCGGACGCGTTCTGCCGAGGACGATGGTGTCCTCGGACGGGTATATGGCCTCCGATGGGCCACTGGCCCAACAATCCTGAACTCATTCCGAATCCTAGGGGCCTATTAATCGAATGATCCCCACAGATATAATGTGATAAACCACTTTTGGTTTTGGGGAGGAAAATTAGCAGATTTTAAAGGTAGTTTTATTTGTCAAAATTAAAATATAAAAAAAATCAATAATTGAATATTTATATTTATAATCAGTGTAAATCATGGTTTTAAAAAATGGACCGGATTGGCCGGTCGACCGAGAATTGGAGAGTAATTCGGTCTGATTATGCTTAAAAACCGAAAATGTAAGAAAAACTAGATTTAACCGGTAATCGGTTCAACCGAAAAAACTGAAAACTGGAATGGTTGAATCGGTTTTGCAAAATTGATGAAAGAGACCTGAAATGGAGCTTATTTTGCAGAAAAATCTTATTTTTTCTTAGATCTGCCAGTCTAAGTGGGTAAGGAAAAATTTTTTGCTAAAAAAATCTTCTTTTTCCTTAGATCGGCTAGGCTTGAGAGAGTGAGAAAATTATTGAATGCTCATGCATGGTGTTGAAACCAGCCTTTTGGACTGGTATGAGGTATCTACAGCTCTTCGGTGAGACAAGGAATGAGAGGATCTGATGGAGATCTAACTTCCACACAGAGAGAGAGAGAGAGAGAGAGAGAGAGAGAGAGAGAGAGAGAGAGAGGTACTGGAGGACAAAACACTGAGAACTGAAAAAATAAAAGTTTTTGATAGTAAACTGTGTGGGGTGCTAGATTTATGAGGGAAAATTAAAAGAAAAAAAATTATTAAGGAAGGGTATACGTGTGTGGCTGGGAGTGTGATGGTGGGAAAGTGGATTGGTCAAAATAATTGGTAAGTTAGTGAGTTGTCTAATCACCTGACTTTAGGGTTTTTTTTTTTTAAAAAAATTATTTTTTGAATAGATAAATAGTTAAAGTAAGACTATTATTTATAAAAATAAATATATGAAACCTTAATAGTAGATTATTCTTTTTTTGTCAATAATTATTGACTAGAAAAAAAGGTAGTATGCAAAAAAAGAAAAAAAATTATATATTTTATATTTTCTTAAAATAAGTTATTAAAATTCAAAATTCATATAAAAATTATTTAAATATTTAAATTATATTAATTATGACATCATTGATTCGACCCCGTTAGACCATAAAACCGATAATCAGTCTCTTTTTTGGATCTTTGTCCATTCTGGTTTTTTAAAACCATGGTGTAAATTGATAGATATAAAACGATATGGTGGCATTTGGGTCCAGATGAAATGGCATTTTGCATTTGCATTTTTCTTTTTTTCTAAGCCTAACTTTTATAAAATATAATATAATATGATATAATTTTCAAATAGATATAATGTGATAAACCACTTTTGGTTTTGGGGAGGAAAATTAGCAGATTTTAAAGGTAGTTTTATTTGTCAAAATTAAAATATAAAAAAAATCAATAATTGAATATTTATATTTATAATCAGTGTAAATCATGGTTTTAAAAACTAGACCGGATTGGCCGGTTCGACCGAGAACTGGACAGTAATTCGGTCTGATTATGCTTAAAAATCGAAAATGTAAGAAAAATTGGATTTAACCGGTAATCGGTTCAACCGGAAAAATGAAAACCGGAATGGTTGAATCGGTTTTGCAAAATTGATTAAAGAGACCTGAAATGGAGCTTATTTTGCAGAAAAATCTTATTTTTTCTCAGATCTGCCGATCTAAGTGGGTAAGGACAAATTTTTTGCTAAAAAAATCTTCTTTTTCCTTAGATCGGCTAGGCTTGAGAGAGTGAGAAAATTATTGAATGCTCATGCTTGGTGTTGAAACCAGCCTTTTGGACTGGTATGAGGTATCTACAGCTCTTCGGTGAGACAAGGAATGAGAGGATCTGATGGAGATCTAACTTCTAGAGAGAGAGAGAGAGAGAGAGAGAGGTACTAGAGGACAAAACACTAAGAACTGAAAAAATAAAAGTTTTTGATAGTAAATTGTGTGGGGTGCTAGATTTATGAGGGGAAATTAAAAAAAAAAAAATTATTAAGGAAGGGTATATGTGTGTGGCTGGGAGTGCGATGGTGGGAAAGTGGATTGGTCAAAATAATTGGTAAGTCAGTGAGTTGTCTAATCACCTGACTTTAGGGTTTTTAAAAAAAAAAAAATTATTTTTTGAATAGATAAATAGTTAAAGTTAGACTATTATTTATAAAAATAAATATATGAAATCTTAATAGTAGATTATTCTTTTTTTGTCAATAATTATTGACTAGAAAAAAAGGTAGTATGCAAAAAAAGAAAAAAATTATATATTTTATATTTTCTTAAAATAAGTTATTAAAATTCAAAATTCATATAAAAATTATTTAAATATTTAAATTATATTAATTATGAAATCATCGATTCGACCCCGTTAGACCATAAAACCGATAATCAGTCTCTTTTTTGGATCTTTGTCCATTCTGGTTTTTAAAACCATGGTGTAAATTGATAGATATAAAACGATATGGTGGCGTTTGGGTCCAGATGAAATGGCGTTTTGCATTTGCATTTTTTTTTTTCTTTTTTAGCTGTGATTGTTGACTTTTCTGCGTGAACAGTGCACCCGTGCACTGTTCACAGGACCCACAAACATTACTTTTCAACAATTTTTTCATTAAAAATGGTTCACACGGTACTATTCACACATTTAAAAATTATTTTCCTATAGTATTTTCAGTTTTCAGCTGTATCCAAACGGACCCTACATGAAATTTGCAGCAAAAAACTTTACAAATATCCAATAATAGGTTTAATTAGAGTGGGGAAAAAGTGTTTGCCAATAAAAGGACATGTAATATTGAGGCATGAACTAGTTACTCGCCTACGATAGTACGTAACATATATAAATTTTTCCAATACAGTAGATGTAGTGTTTTTTATAATGAAAACTTTATTTCTTGAATTTGATTTAATTTGAATCATGTAATGGACACATTTCGAAAGGAGAGAATCATGATACCAACTAAATGTGTAAGTTTACAACCCCTTTTTTTTCCTAGATCACTTGTAAGTTGTAACATAAGAAGCTCTTTTTTTTTTTTTTTGAAGGGGTGGGGGGGGGGGGGGGGGGGGGTGTGATGAAAACAAAACTTCTATTAAAGCACCAGCAGAAATAGAACAAAATCAGATAGAACAAACAAAACACAACTAAACAGATGCTTCCTTCAATACGACATTTTTTTTGAGGGACTCCTTCAATATGACATGAGCAAAACTTGGGGGCAATGACCCAAATCAAAACATTCAAAGACAGCATGCTTAAGAGATCATTTAGCTAGAATATGAAGAGCCTTATTGGCTTCTCGATAAACCCAACAAAACGAAACCTCATTTAAATAGTTACGGACATTCATAATTGACTATACAAAACAATTCAACTTCCAAGGCACTGCTACCTGCTAAGAATTAATAGCATCTATACAAGAACAACTGCTACCCACAGCTGCGTCACAATTAATCTTGACAACTAGCTGATCAGGTCTTAACCAGATACCATTTCCGTTAGCCAAAATTCTGACGTCATTCGGCACCCTTCTTTGTTTGTGTTCTAGCAACAGCTTTACGCCTGAATCATTGAAGGCTGAAGATTCTCATGAACAACTTTATTCCTTCGTTGCCAAGTGCAATCAATAGCCAAAGCCCCAAAGATCAACAAATCTTCTTTTTGAGCCTTGTCGAATTGAAGACTTAACGGAGGGTCTAGAAGACACTTAATCAACCGAATAGGGGAGAGTAGTTGCGAAGTATCAATTTTAAAGCTCCAGTTGTTACCAAACCAAACAGGGCTCCGCAAAATGACATTGGGTGAATAAATGTAGGGTAGTTTCTAATGATGCCAAAAAATCAGCAGTTGAGCTCCTCGTCTTTGTAGATGGACGAAGTTGGAAAGGTCACTTCTTCAATGTAAACTTGCAATAAGACTTGAAATGAAATGGGGTACACCGGTGTGGTGTTTGCCAAAAACACTCCGATGGTTAAGTTAGAAAGAGAAAAAAGGTGTTTAGAGAGAAATTGACTTTGAGTGGTTTTTGTATGAATTTTTGTGTGTACCTTTTGGATTCTATTGTTCCTTTCTTTTATAGTTTTTCATCGCCTTAATGGACAATGAATTTCTGAATTTATGTTCAACGACTAGTGCGTTACTATATTGATGGTCTGATGTGCACAGCTTATTTGTTACCGTTACTCTGTCTGTTACTCTTTATCATCAATGCGCGCAATATAAACTTTCACAATACAAATGAGCCTAAGAAATTTTTTTTCAAAAGCTAAAAATAAAAGAAGTGTTTCAGCCTTTTAGGGAAGATTAGAAGGAGACGGATCAACAGGAGCTTCGACAGTGACAACAGCACCTTCCGGCCCATCATCTATATGACCAGCTGCCACGCTAGTTGAAGGACGATCCGCCAGAATCTCCTTCTCAACCATCTCCATGTCAAGAGTAGAGAAGTCCAGATCCGGATGGTGCTTGGCCATATACTTGCAAAAAAGTTCAAAACCATCCATGTAGTAATCACATAGCTTGTCTAAATACTCGTCAGAATTCTTGAACTTCTCCACCGCTTTAGGACCGGCCTTTTGAATTTTGAGTTGGGCATCGTCGATCTGCTTATCCTTCAATTTGGAGAGGGCCTTCTTGTTGTTCACCTCTTTCTCCAAAGTCTTCAGATGATCTTGAGCTTTTTCCATCTTGTCAGAAAGGGACTTAACCTTTGTCTTCAGTAATTCATTCTCAAAGAAAAGTGAGTCTACCTTGGACTGGGCCATTGCGATCTTTTCCTCATAATCCGAATATTTCTTCGAGATGTACAGAGATTCACCCAACACTTGAGTGTAAAAAAGTAGAAGAAATTAAAGGAAAAACCTTCATACAAATATATGACGAGGGTAAAAAGCATACTTGCATAATCTTCTAGACATGAGACGACATCAATTCATTCGAAGGCTTGGTTATCAAAGGCTTTAAATCCTTAATGGAAACAACATCATGGTCCCTCACCACAACATAGTCGGCATCGTCCCAAAGGGTTCCAACTACTGCCCTACCTCACCCTTTGCTTGGGGGCATGTCGTTAGTTGGGGTAATCGTCTCCAAGGACGATGTGGGAGAAGCAAGATGTCGGAGAGGAAGTAGAACAGTAGAAGAAGTAGCCGCAAGATCTTCCCCCTTGGACGGTTCATTGTCTCTGCGACGTTTCCTCAACAGAAGGCCTTCTTTCAAACCCACCATCGCCTTCTTCTCTTGGACCTTAGCCAATTTCCCTTTGCTGAATCGGGTCGCCATTCCTAAAAAAAAAAAAAATCATAAAAGGGAAGGCACCTAAAGGCAATGTGACATTTGCAAGATCAACGCGCTTACTCTTTTTTACAGTCTCGACATTGTTTTGATTGAAATTAGAAGGTTTAGGATCAAGGAAGTGAAGAAAAAGAGACTATGCAGAAATGAGTTCATCAAAGTTAGGTATACTCTCAATGTATTTCCTAAATTTCTCTAGATGATGATGATATTGTTTTTTCAGGTGAGGACGAGTAGACCCCGCACACATGTAAAGAATTCTCACAAGGTCAAGAAATAGCAAATACATGCGTACACAAATACATGTACAAAAGAATGAAGGATGCACCAGAATCAGGAGTCCCCTACCTACGAAGCAATTTGGGGGCATTTTCTAGATTTTCACTTGGAGTGGCTTCCCAACCATCACCAGGCATGAAGAAGAAGTTAGTTTTCCACTCATGAAGGGAAGAAGGAGAATCGAAAACTAACCTTGACTTTTTGTCCCAAGGTTTAAATTTCCAATAACCAGGAAGCTTGGACCACCCCAAACGATAAAAATGTAAGAATTTTTCTACCCTAAGTATATCCCCTTCATTGGTAGACATCCAAGTTGTGTACTGGGATCCGCGCAATTGGTTAGTCACGTACTAGGAGCCATGCATTACAAGGAGAGATTGTCACTATAGAACAAGTCCAATTAGGTATTAGGGTTAGGGTTCAACTGTAGGTTGGTATAAGGTACTGAGATTCCTTTACTTGTAACTACTTGTTTTGATAATAGTGGATTCTCGAGAGTGGTGACCTTAAAATCACTCCGTGAGGTTTTTGCCGTGTTGGTTTTCCCTATTCGTAAACAAATCACCGTGTTAATTTAATTTCCACTACACTTAGTTTAATTGGTGATTTGTTTGTGCTACAACGTGCTTTGCATGTAATTAACTTAATTAATTCACTTGGCTAAATTAATTGAATAATTTATCACAAGTGGTCAATTCATTTTTGGCCTATCAGAGATGCCTCCACCTAAAAGTGAGAAAGAAATAAGGGGCTTCTTGGGTCCATTACAATACATTAGTTGATTCATCGCCATGCTCATCTTTACTTGTGAGCCCAACTTCAAACTTCTAAGGAAGAATGAACCACATATATGGAATGATGAGTGCCAAAAAGCCTTTGAGCTTATCAAGGAGTATCTCCTCCACCCACCTATCCTAGTGCCTCCACAACATGGAAAACCCTTACTCCTATACCTTTCCATCATAGGGGATGCGGTTGAAAGTATGCTTGCACAAGAAGACTATGACAAGAATGAGAGGGCCATATACTATTTGAGTAAGAGGTTCCATGATTATGAGACTAGGTACACCTCCATAGAAAAGTCATGCTTTGCACTTGTTTGGGTTGTACAGAAATTGAGACATATCATCTTACCTTTCCAAACATGGGTGGTAGCAAGAATGGACCCATTGAAGTATCTCTTTGAGAAACCCACTTTAAGTGGAAGATTGTCAAGATGGTTGATCTTATTGGTAGAATTCAATTTGAAGTATATGGTTAGGAAAACTATTAAAGGAAGCGTCATGTTAGATTTTTGTGTCGAGAACCCTATAGAGGGGGAAAATGGTAAAGAAGAATTTCCAGATGAGGATATTTTGGATATTGAGTCCGGGGCATGGAAGATGTACTTTGACAAAGCTGTAAACCAATATGGGAATGAGATAGGAATACTCTTGATCACTCCCGAGGATCTCATATACCTTTGGCAATCAAGTTGAACTTTGAAGCAACTAATAACATGGCAGAGTATGAGGCTTGTATTGCCGGAATGGAAGCTCTTCGAGAATTGGGGGTAAAGGAGGCTGAAGTCTTTGGAGATTCAACTTTGGTTATAGGCCAAGCACAAAAGTTGTGGAAGGTGAAGGAGGAGCACTTGAAGCCTTATCAACAATACTTGGAGGACTTGACTAAGACGTTTGACAGAATTGAATACGCAATCATCCCTAGAACTTAAAATCAATTTGTGGATGCTTTAGCTACCTTAGCCTTCATGGTTGAAAGTATGGACACGACCCTTGGAGATTGAGCAAAGTTATGAAGAAGTGCACAAAAGGAAGGCTAAAGCTTGACTAATGACCATAGAGGAAGAAGAAGTTCCATGGTACTATGACATCATGAAGTTCTTAGAACTATGGTCATATTCAGATGGTGCTAACAAGAGAGAACCTCATTCCATTAGGATGATGGTAACACAGTACATCCTATGTGGAGGACAACTCTATAAAAGATCCTATGATGGCATACACCTTCGTTGCTTAAAGAAGGAAGAAGTCGAGAGAGTAATGGAAGAAGTTCATCAAGGAATTTGTGGCCTTCATATGAATGGAAGAATGTTAGCCAAGAAAATCCTAAGGATGGGGTACTTTTGGAATGCAATGGAGACTGATTATGTGGATTGTGTGAAGAGTTGCCATGATTGTCAGACCCACGCCAACTTGAACCATGTACTGCTTAGTGAGTTACATAGCATGACTTCTCCATGGCCATTCTTGGTTTGGGGCATAGATGTGATTGGAAGGATAGCTCCTAAGGCTTCAAATGGGCATGAATACATTTGGTGGCAATTGACTATTTCACCAAGTGGGTGGAGGAAGCCTCCTATTCTGTATTGAAGGTTAAGCATGTGGCTCGGTTCTTAGAAAACAACATCATATGCCGGTTTGGGGTGCCTTAAGAGATCATTTCTAATAATGGTTCCCACTTTGAGGGGAGGTTCGAAGGATCATGGAGTTGTACAACATTGAGCATCACAAGTCTTCACCATATCGACCACAAGCTAATAGGGCTATAGAAGCAGCTAATAAGAATGTGAAGAATATCCTAGCCAAGATGGTAGTGACATACAAAGATTGGGCCGAGAAGCTTTTGTTTACCTTATGGGGTTATAGAACTTCTATCTGTGCGTCGATTGGGGCAACAGCTTACTCTTTGGTTTATGGTAGTGAGGCGGTGCTTCCTATTGAGGTAGAGATACAATCTTTGAGGGTATTGGTGGAAACCAAGGTCGTAGAAGAGGATTGGGCTAAGGCAAGATATAACAATTGGCTTTGATAGATGAGAAGAGGGCTAAGACATAATATCATGCACAAGGGTACTAAAAAAGGATTGTTAGGGCATTCAACAAGAAAGTGAAACCGAGAAACCTTAAAGAAGGGTACTTAGTCCTAAAGGTGCTTAGAGATGAGACTTTTGATCCAAGAGGGAAGATGAAGCCAATGTGGTCTGGGCCTTTTATCATTAAAAAGATCATGTTTGGAGGTGCTACAAGAATCACAGATTTGGATGGGGAAGAAATGCTTCGCCCAGTCAACATGGATAGACTTCAGAAATACAACATCTAGAAAACAAAAAAAAGGAAAAAGCCTGCTAGGTTGAAAACTCGAAAGGGCGGCCTAGGAAAAAATTAAGGCAAAAGAATCTCACTAGATTGAAAACCCGAAAGGGCAGTCTAGGAAAAAATTAGGGGAAAAGACCATGGGCATGATAAAAATTCCTGAAGGGACGTCATGGGCAAAAATTACATGGCAAAGGAAAAAGAAAAGAAAAAAAGGGGGAAATAAATGACAATAAGCAAAGATAATAAAAAGATGATTCTCTTATTGCTCAAATTAAAAGATGATAAGATTATTTTCATTGGGGATTTGGAACATTCCAATCCTTTATTAAATTCAAAAACAAAAACATGAGAATCATAAAAGTGGGGAAAAGTAAAACATGGGGCACATCAAAGTGGTCACTCAGTCCACCTTGCTTTCTTGCTAGTCTTCATATAAGCTTTCCAGAATCCACTTCATGTCATCCTCTAACCATTTCTTGTACTCTGTAGTGGGATAGATGTATCGAGAGGAACAATGTCTTTCGTCACCCTATGGTGTGTACAAGCCTCACTAATCTTGCCTAAGATCCTATTGGTAAACACTGCAGTATGGAAGACACCTTCATCATAAGGAGCTCTTTGACGCTCTCCAAATTGCCTTAAGATACAACAAGTGGAGTAGTATGAGCAGCAATGAAGTCTAACTAGAGTCACAGTAGTCCTTGCAGCAATTATGGACCATGCTTAAGATGTGCCACCACTCCACGACCCTCTGAATGTTGGTCTCCTTGAGGTGACCTATAAGCTCCATGTATGCTTCAAAGCTCATATCATTCTAATGAAGCTGGCGGTCCCTAAGGTGCTTAGGGAGGTAGGTGCTAAGAGGTACTGTGGGAGGTTGAAGCAATCGAAGTGCTTGTAGCCATATCTGAAAAAGAAGAGAGAGAGAGAGAGAGAGAGAGAGAGAGAGAGAGAGAGGAAGGAGTAAAAAGAAAAAGAAGAAGAAGAAAAGAGAGCATGAGTGAAAAAAAAGTAAATAAAAGACGATATAAGGTGCCTCGATGGGTTGAAAACCAAAAGGCAACCCATGCAAAAATTAGAGGGATCTCGCTAAGTTGAGAACCTAGGCAAAAGTTAGGAATTATACCTGAAGGAGAAGAGGACTTCCTGCAAAGAAGCTTGCTTCCTTCCTTCCTATGAAAGGCATCCAAACCATTGAGGGTCTCCACCAAGATAAAGCCCCCTGGGTTACCTCTCTTTAGCTCATAAGCTATCATGCACATCTGAAGGTCCACACAATATGAGTTTTGAACCAAGAAGTACCTTGCAAGAGCACACAAACAAAAGGCACGAAGAAAGTACGAGCATGGCCTTTCACCCTCGGGAAGGGTCGAACTAGAAAAATACTCAAAGACTAACCTAAGGTTAAGCTTGCCAAAAACACATCACCTATTTGCTGTGGCTGTAAGGACACCTAACACACTCATAGCAAAGAAGGAAGATCCCCACCCATGGTAGGGAAGATGAGATCATCAATCTTCGGTTCACCCATGATAGTGCCAAATTCTTCAATAGTGCGGTATAGTTCTATTTTGTTAAAGCGGAACACATGTCGAGAAGGAACCTAATAGTTGGCAGCAGCACGAAGAAGAGGCTCATCCTCCCTAATTTGATGGTATGGGAAGATACAAGAAAGACTGTAGGGAGCGATGTAGTCCTTGAAATCAGGACCAAGTTTCCTAATCCAAGCCGAGGCATTAAGAGGAGAGTTTTTTGCTATTGGAGGACCCCAAAAAAGGGTTCTCTAGGTTGAAAATACGTTGGTGAGGGTTTTGAACTCAAACTACTACTTTTATACTTAAGTAAGTTGGTTAGGGTTTTTCTGATTTGTGGCCCACGTACGCAAAGTCAACCCTGCGTACACAAAGTCAAAGCTGCGTATGCAAGCTCATCTCCACGTACGCACAATGCTTGGTAGAAGCCCATGTTCCCCTGTTTTGAGCAGATTTTTTCACTCTAAAGCATTCCTAAGGGTTCCTACAGCCTAAGGGATCATCAAAGACACATTCTGAGCACAAGATTTCAAGCATCAAAGAAGCAAAGTTGTATAGAAACATACAATTCATCACATATCTTGTAAATTAAATAGCATAAATGTTAAAAGATGTTCTTAAAATACAATCCTTTGTCTCAAACCAAATCCAAATGTTTGCTAAGAGGAATAAGAAAGGTAGGAAAAACCATAAAGCAAAAAAGAAAAAAAAACTATGTGTTGTATGCCTATATATCTTGAACTGTAGGTAATCAATGGTGCCACCTCTTCCTCGGTTGGTAGCTAGGAGTCGCCTTCGAATCCTCCTCATCACCTCCATCATCATCATCATCATCACCACTATCGCCTAGGCGGGCCACTCCTCCAAGACCATATAGCTCCCTTGAATAGTTGGTCACCTCCAACTTGAGATTCCTAGCCAGCCATACCAACTCCTCATGCTTTTAGATAATGGGCTGCAATTCAAAGAAAGAAGGGTTAGTGACTAAAACAAAAATAGAAGAATGGAAAAGGAGAAAGACAAAAGGAGGAAGGACTTACCGCCCGAGTGTTGGGAGGGAAAGGATAGCCCATGACATTAGGATTACAGGGCATTACACACTCCTGAGTAAAGCCATCAATGGGCTCATCGACAGTAGGTCCCCCCTGTTACAATTTCCCACATCAGAATTCATGACAAACATGGAAGAGAAAAAAAGAAGAAGAAAAGAGATTAAGCATACACCTGAACATCAAGGGAAGGCATGAGGCGAGTGATGTTGAACTCCTCATAGTTCAACCCTTTAAGAAGTCGTTCGGCATAGGAAACACCACGCCTCCACGAGTTGTACTCGACATCAGTCATAGAGTGTAGGGCAAGCATGAACTCAGGAGGGTCCATCAGAATCTGTGGGTCATCCCTACCCACTACCTAGCACCTCACCCTCTCCACCAGGTATAACACCCTTAAGCCTGCTCCTTCAAAGGGTTGGGTGATCTTTGAAGCGATGGAAGTGGCAGGCTCCAAGTCTCAAGTAGTAGGAAGGGGCTGGCTGGCCCATGAGGTCCAGTTAACCTATAATGGCTCAAGCTTAGAAGAAAGAAATTCTAAAGGAAATGCATGAAGAAGCATGAACAATTAGAACTCTTAAACTTACCTCATCCGAAGGTAACCTAGCAAGATGGACCCTTACTCGAGGAAACTCCTTCAGAACTAGATTGGTGCTTGGGTTAAAAGGCCATACTTAACAACCCACCACTGCAAAAAGAAGCATAAGCCACATGTTAGATGTAAGATGACAATTTGTAAGATGACAGTTTGCAAGGTGACAGTTTGCAAGGTGACAGTTTGCAAGATAATATAGTTTGCAAGGCTATAAGCTACAAATGAGAATGCAAGAAATGGAAAGTGAACTAAACTTAAGGAGCTTCCAAGGCCCTACAAGTTGCTGTAAAGTGCCCCAGCTAAGAGTGTCGAGAGTCGAGTAAAGATAGGCAAGACATGCCTGCCCCCAGTTGGCCCTCCATGCCCCTCCAAAGTCCTGAAAGAGGGTCAGCCAGCTCGAAGACACTGCTTGTCCACCATTGGCAAAGAGGTAGGCCCCCAACAAGTGAAGAAGGAAAGCCAGTAGCCATACAGACACACTTCTCCATAGTCCTCTATTGGAGAAGCATGTAATCCGACACCAAATCGAAGTAGTGGATGGTCTCAATAGAGTACTTCCTCCCCAACATGTCAAGACCCAGCTGAATGCTCGACACACAGTCCAAACTAATGATGGCCCCTTCGAAGCTAAGGCCGGTCATGCGGTAGAAGTTATAAGGAGTCACCATCATCTCCCGCTCAGCATTGTGAAAGGTGTGGGTAGTATCCCACCATCTCTCAATGAGGCACTGCACCAAGGTAGCACTTGCAGATTTCTCAGAAAAAAGACCAATGATAGGCTTGAAACTAGCCTCCCGGATGTAGGCCTTAGTTTCAGGGACAAGAAGGTTTTACCATTCCACCACCTTGTTGGTGCTCCCCCTACCAACATAAGGGGATGATGACTACAAACAAAAAAGAAGGAGATGACATTAGATTCCTGATTTAAGCAGAATTTAGGGAAAATGATGTTTTGATGCAAGGATGAAGATAAAAAGAAGGATACAGTAATATTTGGGTACAAAAATGACAAGAAGGTGTGTAAGGTTTGCATATGGGAGTGAAACAGATGAAAAATAAGTGAAAATGGGTAGAGTAGGGCTTCTGCCCAATGTCTCACATGCACAGGTCAAAGCTCGTGTACACAGATAGGACCCAGTGTACGCAGGTCGATTCTCGCATACACAGAACCTCAAGAATAGACCTGCATACACAAGAACAGAGCCTCATACGCATGAATCCAAGCTGCGTACATAGGCCCGAGCCCACACATAAAAGAACACAGACAGAAGTAGTTCTTCGATATTTTCAATTATGCATGATCCAAAATCAATCCTAAACATGTTCTTACCCCTCCTAAGTTGTCAGGTTTTCATCTAAATCCATCCCACAACAAAACCTAAGCATTTACATGGCCAAAAACACATTAATACAGAAGATCAGAGAGAAACTTAAAAATGAGAAAAAAGCTTGAAAACTTACAGATTCAGCCATGGGAATGTGATTCTCTGGCCGATATGTCATTGGTGGAGACCCTATCAACCTTGTTGCCCCACTCCAATGGGTGAGATGGAATGCATTGAAAGAAAGGACGTAGGAGGTCTTCTTGGCCTTAGGTGCCATTGGAGAAGATGATGAGAGAATGAGAGAAAATGAGAGAGTGAGAGAGTTTGAGAGAATAAGAGAGTCAGGAAGTAAGGAAAAGAAAGAGGAAAGGGGGGGTTTGTAGAGAAAAAAAAAGAAGAGTTATGGAGAATATGAAGAGATAAGGGAGATGAAGAGAAGAAAAAACGCTTAGTAACCATTGGGAAAAATGAAAAGGCGGGAACACACCTGATGGCTAAACTACGTGTAGTTTAGACCTCACAACTAAACTACATGTAGTTTAGTCATGAATAGTAAACAAAATTTCTTTAAAAAAAAAAGGAGGGACATCTCAAGATTGCCCCATTTAGGCACAAAATTATCAAACGAATCCACAGTGAGTGGCAAAGAAAGTAGAAGACTCTTCCCCTAGTAAAGCATGTACATCCTAAAACCATCCCTAATGGATCAAGCACATCAAGAACACTATCCTTAGTAAGGAAGCAGAAGACTCTTCCTCAATGGTTCAAGCACATTAAGAACACCATCCCCATGGTTGAAGCAAAAGATTCTTCCCCAACGGATCAAGCACATCAAGAACACTATCCTCAGTAAGGAAGCAGGAGACTTTTCCTCAATGGTTCAAGCACATCAAGAACACTATCCCCATGAAGGAAGTAGAAGATTCTTCCTAAGTGGATCAAGCATATCAAGAACACTATCCTCAGTAGGGAAGCAAAAGACTCTTCCTCAATGGTTCAGGCACATCAAGAACACCATCCCTATGAAGGAAGCAGAAGATTCTTCCCTAGCGAATCAAGCACATTAAGAACACTATCCTCGGTAAGCAAGTAGAAGACACTTCCTTAACGGTTCAAGCACATCAAGAACACCATCCCATGTAGGGAAGAAGAAGAATTTTCCCTAATGAATATCATCCCCATGGAAGAGGCAGAAGATTCTTCCCCGATGAGCCAAAGAACATTTAAACAATCCTTAGTGTGGAAATAGAAGATTCTTCCCTAAAGTATCCCCAGTGAGGAAGCAAAAGATTCTTTCCCAGTGAATCCAATACACCAAAAAAAAAAAAAAATCCTCAATGAGGAAGCAGAAGATTCTTCCTCAAAATCCTCAGCGAACCATGAAGGAAACAGAAGATTCTTTCCTAGTGGATCATACATCTACACTATTCCTCAACGAGTCCATCCATACTACTCCTTAGCAAGTTTCTCATCCCCAAGCAAGTCATGAGAGGCAGAAGATTCCTTCCCATGCACATCTACTCCTCAGCAAGTTTTCACCATCCCTAGGGGATCCAACAATCAAGACTACTCGTGCACATGTCCTCTGGGAGTTGAACATGCAAGCATGGTAGGAAAGGGTAGAGATAGTGATAGAGAAAGAGACCAAGGTCAACTCGAGGCAAGAGCCTCACTAGAAAAGATAGACAAAGAAGTGAAGAAGACAAGAGGAACAAGTCACTTGAAGAAGTTTGAGACAAGAGCCCTAGATGGACACCACAAAGACTATATCCTTTTGTTGTTTGTTGGGTTAGCTTGTAAGAGCACCTTTCTTTGTTTTTTTTTTTTTTTTTTTTTTTTTTTTTTTTAAGTGACTCTAGGATAATGAGTCACTAGCCATTTGCTTGCAAGTGGAAAAATAGGTTTTGGGATAGTGAACCTATCGTTACTTGTTTCCTGAGCAACAAAGGTGGGACTTTGGACATACGAATCCCACGCAACTCTTTGGAGTTGCACCCCATCCCATGTATGCGTGATGTGTGTCGTGTGCATGGATTGAGCCCAAGCCGTATGTCGAAACAAAATATTTTGTCTCTTATTCTTTTGATTCTGTTAGCAAAACTCACAAATCAAAAGAGGGGTATCTGTCGACACCAAATTTTGTACCCCTTACAACTTTGGCCCTTGTTCCCCAATGATGCTCGAACTCTAAGGCCCAAGACCATTTTAGAGCCTAATCAGATATCAAATTAACTTGAGAAGTGTTAAAATGGAAAATATCACTTTTTAAATGCACAAAAATATATTTTTAGAAATAAATGACCAAAGTGGCTCTCGACCCACGTACGTGGGTAGCGGCCTACGTACATAGGCCAAAGCATGTGTACGTAGTTAGGGTTTCAGAAGCATGGAAAAGGCAAGTTTTCTGTAATAATGGTTGAGGTTTGGAATGAATCTCACATCGTCTAGGAGCCGTTCCATACCCCTATTTTTCAACTATAAAAAGCCTTACATGGTACCTTTTCAAAAGACACATAAATTCCAAATGAAAAACCTAAGATTCACTAGAAAATAGTGAATCAAATGGGAGTTTTTTACAAAATACCCTCAAGTCATTTTTATTTTATTGGGAACTTTTTTGGCCCCAATCCTTTGAATTTAAAGTTTCTAATCACTGTTTTATTAAATTGTGATAGATTTGACTGAGGGAAACGGTCAAAAATCAAGCCTAGGAGCTTTTGCTTTAAGGTATCCTTTCTTGCTTCCTTTTTCCTTTTCTGTCTTTCTTTTTAGTTTTAATCCTATTTCTTTGCATAGTTTAGGCTTTTATATGTTTGCTTAGGTTAGTTTTGTAGTTCTGTTGTGTTTTGAGCAACCTAGATAGTTAGAATTAGGGTTTTTTGTTCATGCTCTATTTTCTTTTTTGAGTTTCTAGGTTAGGGTTCTTGAACAAGTCCCACGCACGCATGTCATGTGCATGCGTATGTAGGTTAAATCTAGATTCCTTATGTTGCTTGTTTGGTTTGTTTCACATGCTTTCCCTTTTTTTTTAAACCTTTTCATTTGATCATATGTATTTGTGTCTCTATCTCACATGCTTGTTTGTCTTTCAACATGCTTAGATTAGGGTTTTATATTTAATGCCATGAATATGTATTCACATGCTTATGCATAATGCCATAGGTGCTAAGTTGCTGCAAGATAAGTGAAGGGTAAGTCATGCATTAGAAATGTTCATGCATTGGTGATATGATAAATATGCTTGTTTGATGTGTGATTTCATGCCTAAATATATTAGGAAACATGTGATGAATCTATGTCTGCCCACCATGCTTATTTCCTTACCTTGGTATGATATGATGGAGCATGCTTAGATGTATTAGGATTTTGTGATGTGATGAATGCCTAGATGCCATGATTAGATGAACGTTAGGGTTGTGTGTGGTTTTGGCTCTTTATTGCATTATGGATGGATATGTGTTTTGGGATGAAAGATGCTATGTTATATGTTAGATGCATGTTAGTGTGTGTGTGTGAGTCTAGAATACAAGTATTGAATTATTTTTTAATAGGGTTAAGATTAAGACACAATGATGGGAGGCCAACCTTAGGGTTGGACGATTTAGGGTGCCTAACACCTTCCCAAGAGTGTACCTAAACTCTGAACCCATACTCTGGTAATAAGATTAAAGGTCCTTCCTCGAAAATGACGCTATATATATGGTTCCTAGACCATTGCAAAAACTAGGTGGTGACTCCCCCCTTGTGTCCAAAGTTGACCCTATCTTTAAAACCTTCTGAAAGTTCAAATAGTGTAAAAACACCCTTGAACGTTTAGACCCCCAACTTACAAATTAACCAATTCAAGGTTTATGTCAAACAACTAGTGTGCAAAAAATGAACAAAAGCTATAATATAGAATTGGAAAAACTATCTAAGCCAAATTAAAATCACAACCCATAGCAGATAATAAAAGGCAAAGATAAAAGGGAAGGAAGATGCAAACACAAAGACAACACGCGATGTGTTATCAAAGAGGAAATCGAAGCCCTCGGCGTAAAACCTCTCCGCCGCCCTCCAAGCAGTAAACAATCCACTAGAAAATGTAGTTGGGATACATGGACAGCAATAGACCCTTCAAGCCTAATCTAGCCAGTGCACCTAAGCCCTCCAAGCTTCTTGCTCCAACGAGGTTGCGCCGAACCTTTTTCTTTTCTAGCTTCCCGGATTCCGCTACTAGACCATAGCATCAACCAATGTAGATTGGTTCCTTCCTAATTGCTTCCCAGAACACCAAACAGCCCTCTCACAGTAATGAATATGGTGAGAACAAGGTTTTGGTAAAATGCCTCTCAAGGGTTTGACAATGGAGAGGAAGAGAGTTGAGGAATTTGAAGAGACTCTAATGTATAGATTGTAGGTGAATCAATCTTTTTTTACTCTAGGGTTTCTCTCTCAAAATTCTCTCTGGAAGCTCTCTTTCATTTGTGGGTATAAGGGGTATTTATATTGAGGAGAGAGGAGAATGTGAAACGTCAGGTTTTTCAAAACAGGGGTGGCTCGCGGCTTGGCCTCGCGACTTGACTGAGTCGCGAGATCCAGTCGCGAGATAACCGTATGGCCAGTTGTCCTGTAGTGCTCCAGCTAATATGACTGTTCACCTTCTGGCATGCTTGGCACGTGTGCTGCATCTGGCGGCTTTCAGCCGCGAGTCACCCGCGAGATCAAGCCGCGAGTCTCTGTTTTCTTGCACACTCTTGAGCAATCAACACTCTATCTCACTCACTACCCTTACAACAAACCCACCTAAATACAGGGTTACTAAATGCTGAAATACAAGCAAATTTGGCACGGAATAAAGCCAATAAGATGGTTGATTAAATTCAACCTTACACCTTAGATGAATCTCTTGGGACAACTTCAATCTCTTGTGGTGCTTCTGACCGTTCGGGGATTGGTTCTGGTTCAACTATCATCCATGTATGATTTTACCCTAATGCTTGGGTAGCTTGATAACATTCCCTTGCGAGGACTTAGTCTCCTCTAATTTCCCTTATGCCATGGGCTGTAGGGAATTTTACCTTCAAATAGTATGTCGATGTCGCTGCCTTCAACTTGTTAAGTGTTGGTCATCCAAGGATGACATTGTACGTCGACGGGTAATCGACCACAAGAAAATCGATCTCCTTGGAGACTTGTGTAGGATAAGTGCCTCCAATTATGGTTAATTTAATGAAATCTTTAGGGATTATTTTGTCTCCGATGAAACTCACTAAAGGGGAAGTGAAAGGTCGAGGCATTTCTTTGCTTAGCTTCATCTGTTGGAAAACGGGCAGATAGATGATGTTTGTCGAGCTCCCATTGTCCACCAGTACCTGGTGAATATTGAATTCTTCCAATCTGAGCATTATCACCAGCGGATGGTTATGGGGTTGCTTGACGATGCGGACGTCTTTTTCGAAAAAGACGATATCTGGCTTGTTGCACCTGGGCGTCTTTGAAGGCAGGAATTGTGAATGGACGTTGTACACTTCCCTTGCATATGCCTTCTTCCATGACTTAGAAGATCCTCTTGCTACCAATCCTCTTGAGATCATCTTTATATCACCTATGGGAGCCTTCTTGCCCCCGTCTCTTATTCCCTATCTTTCTTGTCCTTCTACTATCGTCTGTGTGGCTTTATCTTTTGTACACACTTCCATAGTTTCCCTTGATGGATCAAGGTCTCTACCTAGTCCTTCAAATGTTTGCATTCGTCAATGCGATGTTTGTGGTCTTGGAGAAATTTACTATACTTGTTCTTGTCTCTTACTTCTGTTGAAGCATAAATTGGTCTAGGCTATTGCAAAGAAGGTTAATCTTTTATCTACATTAATACCTGTTCCATGAGCATCACTAGGAGAGTGAAGTTAGTGAATTTTGACCTTCGATCTAGGAGGTTCCTCTTTTTGTCTATTGTATGCCCAATGCTTCGTGCTTCCTTTTTCCTGTCGGGGTTGTGGCTAGTTCCTCCGTCTCGCTTTCTTTTGGTCATCACACCTTTAGCAGTCACTGCGTCCTCTGCATTCGTATACTTCTAGGCCTTGTGGAGTTGCTTTGCCACTATTTTCGGCAGACTCTTACTGATTGAAAAAAAGAAATCTCCAGGTAGCAATCCTGCTTGGAAGGTTGTCAGGATGACTTGATCCTTTGCTTCATCCACCTGCAGCAGCTCTTTATTGAAACGCATCATGTATTGTCTTAATGACTCTCCCTCTGCTTGGCGGATGTTGAGAAGATGCCTAGTTGGCTTCTTGTGTCGGTGTCCTCTAATGAAGTGATGAACAAAACCCTTGTTGAGCTACTCGAAGTTTGCAATGGTACCTGGGGGTATCTTGCCAAACCATACCCTGGCTGCACCCTTCAGTGTTGTTGTGAAGGCCCTGTACATTACTTCATTAGGGGTCATCTGCAAGAGCATCAAAGTTTTGAATGACTCGATGTGATCCAAGGGATCTCTTGAATTGTTAAAATACTCCAGTTAGGGAAGGCGGACTTTAGTGGGAGAGGGCGATTCAACACTTCAGTGGTGAATGGTGAGTCCGTCCTTTGAATAATTTCATCCAAGTTCTCCACTGCTTTGTCCTTTACTGTATTCCCGAGTTCATCCATTTCCCTCCTCATGTTACGGAGCTCGTTCTCCATCCTAGACGAGTTTTCTTTCGACGCCCTCGTCCTCCTGTTGATCTAGCTATCTGATTCTTCCTTATTGTTGTTTCCTTTGATTCTTCGATGTTCTTCTTCATTCTGGTTCTTAGCAGTCCGCTATTGTTCCCGTTGTGAGATTCAGTGGCTTTTTGTAGTTCTTCATTCTGGCGAGTCAATTCCTC
Organism: Quercus lobata; assembly: GCF_001633185.2. Lineage (NCBI taxonomy): Eukaryota > Viridiplantae > Streptophyta > Magnoliopsida > Fagales > Fagaceae > Quercus > Quercus lobata. Next base: position 36,922,582 of record NC_044913.1, on the reverse strand, counting down.
CACACTGGCTATAAGGGCTTGAATTTGTTGTGTAGCTTGTTCAGAATCCATCTTGTACAACAAGGATCTCTTTTTTCATTTAGGAAAAACAGCTTGGATGATTAGCATTTCCTACAGACGGCGCCAAATTGATGATGCCAAAAAATTAGCAATTGAGCTTCTCGTCTCTGTAGATGGACGAAGTTGGGTTGGTCACATTTTCAATGTAAACCTGCAATAAGACTTGAAATGAAATGGGGGACACCAGTGTGGTGTTTGCCAAAAACACATTGATGGTTAAGTTAGAAAGAGAAAAAGGTTTTTAGAGAGAAATTGACTTTGAGTGGTTTTTGGATGAATTTTTGTGTGTACCTTTGGATTCTATTGTTCCTTTCTTTTATAGTTGTTCATTGCCTTAATGGACAATGAATTTCTGCATTTATGTTCAATGACTAGTGTGTTACTAAATTGATGGTCTGATTTGAATAGCTCATTTGTTGCTGTTGCTCTGTCCGTTACTCTTTATCATCAATACATGTAATAAATATGTAATGCTTGCTTTGATCATCATTATGGAGAGTGATGATTCTAGTTTATTTTTTGACTCATCTATTTCTAAGTCAAAATCCCAAGGCAGACAATTTAAATCATTATCAATAACATACCTGCTCAATACTTCTCTGGTCCGCAAGATGTTGGATGCTATTCACCATAAGAGCATTTTTAGTTTATTGCGTAGGTTTGACTTCCATACTTTTCTTTTAATAGGATCTTCCATGGACTGGGGAAGATTATCAAAGATGGGTTGATAGCCGACTTAACAGAAAATTGTCTATTGTTCGTTTTAATCCAAGCTCATTTATGATTTATTCGCTTGATCATGAGCTCACATGGGAACTTTGTTTATAGTTGCAATCGAAGCTTGATCAAACAATTCACTTATTAATTAAACTCTCATTCTAACCAGCCTTTGACTGCTAGTTTACCAATTGTGACACCATCAAACAAGAGCTCCTAGTTGGGTCCTTTGGGATTGGCATGAAACCGGGCATATCCGGGAGCCACGGGTCCTCCCAAACCAGAATAGACTCCCAGAACCAACTAGTTTATAGGCTCCTTGTTTTAGGATATCCTTCCCATTCTCACTACTCCTCCATGCCCGGGATGCATTCGAAGCTTTAGGTGAATTTAACTAGTTTGCTTTGAGCTTGAACATTGATTCTCTTTATAAAAGAAGACTAACTTTCAAAGTTTAAATGCACGCCCCGCACACAACATGTATATATTATTAAATAGTTACAATTAGAAAAAAAAAATGATTTGAATCTTAGATGTTTTTGTTGAAAACAACAGTAGGTGTCAATTATACTAGTTCTCAGTTGGGTGAATGGTTCCTATATGTTTAAATAGTGTATAAAACACCTTGAACGTTTAGACCCTCAATTTACAAATTACCAATTCAAGCTTAATATCATGTGCAGAAAATAAACATAAGCTTATAACAGAATTGATAAACAATCTAAACTAAATAAAATCACATCCACAGCAGAAATTAAATGGCAAAGATTAAGGGAAGAGAGATGCAAACACAAGGACAACACAACGATGTGTTATCAAAGAGGAAACCGAAGCCCTCGGCGTAAAACCTTTTCGCCGCCCTCCAAGCGGTAAATAATCCACTAAAGAATGAAGTTGGGATATATGAATAGCAGAAGACCCTCCAAGCCTAATTTACCCAGTGTACCTAAGCCCTCTAAGCTTCTTGCTCCAACGAGATTACGTCGAACCTTTGTCTTCTTTAGCTTACCGGATTCTGCTATAACCCATAGCATCAACCAATATCAATTGGTCCCTTCCTAACTGCTTTCCAAGCACCAAATAGCCTTCTCATAGATATGGGTATGGTGAGAAAAAGTTTTGGCTAATGTACCTTTCAAGGATATAACAATGGAGAGGGTGAGAGGAATTTGAAGAATCACTATGTAAAGATTGTGGATGAGTCAATCTTGTTTTTCTCTAGGGTTTCTCTCTCAAAATTCTCTCTAGGAACTCTCAATATTTCATGGGTATAAGAGGTATTTATATTGGAGTGAGAAAGGAATGCGAAGAGTCAATTTTTCCATAATAGAGTGGACTGGCGACTTGGCCTTGCGACTTGATTGAGTTGCGAGTCCAAGCCGCGAGCTAACTGAATGGCCAGTCTGGAATTTTTGTCTTGTAGTACTAAAGCTGTCATGACGGTTTAGGTTCTCTGCATGATTCACTCGTGTGCATCTTCTGGCAGCTTGCAAGCCGCGAGCCACCCGCGAGATCCAGCCACGAGTCCCTGCTTCACTGCACAGTCTTGAGCATTTCTTCACACTCTCTCACACACTACCCTTACATGATTCCCACCTAAACATAGGGTTACTAATTGCTAAATTACAAGCAAATTTGGCACGGAATAAAACCAACAAGATGGTTGATTAAATTCAACCTTACAATCTCCCCCTTTGACTATTTCGTGACAAAACCCTAAGACAAACTCTAGACTTAACATATGAGTTGGGAACAATTGAACAAAACTCACTCACACCTAACTCTAGAATCTATGAAGCTCTTGAATCATAAGAACAAGTATCTCCTGAAACACAACAACATAATTTGATCATTGTATGTAGAAAACTTGTAATGCATATGAAGCAAGCATAATGCGATCAAGCAAAATGGAATAAAGCAATAAACCATGGCTTGACCATACAAGCAATCACTATAGTATAGTGACCACAATGTTCATTCACATATGGAATGAACATCCGGAAATGCAAGCTAATAAGCTTAAATGCAAAGTATCATTTGCATGTCCAACACTCAACCAATGCATAAAACATATATGAATTTAGGAACAAGATCCTACTAGGGCACAAGAGTGATGTACTTAAAGAAAATGCAAAACATTAAACAACAAGTACTACGCTACAAAGCAAAGGTACAAAGATAAAGTATTTTAGATAGCTAAGCATAATTATGAACTATGAGCAAAACAAAAACATAGTTAATATGACACAAAACTCTTTCTCTCTTTCTCATATCACTCCCCTTATCATGAATCATAGGAGCTATGATGAACTTGGAACATATATACCTGTAACCCTTAACACTTGCACAAAACGCATTAGATCCTCAAGGTAAAGCAAGTAATAAAAGGACAAGTAAAATGTAACAAGTAAATTGCAATCAAGTAAACATGATGTGAAACATATGAGCAACTTGATCAAACACCAAAATAGTCATATGGAAATGACTACAATGATCATATAGCAAAGCAAATGATCATCCAAACATACAACCAATAAAACACAATAGCATAAGGATGTATGCATGTTCAACACACAAACATGATGCGATGAGAACAATAAAGCATAACTCAAAACACCATAAAGCCAACAAGAAAACAAACAGAACAGAGTTTTCTAATTAACACAATGTCTTCCCCTTAGTATTTACATCTCCTGTATGGAATATCTCTCCCCCTACAAATGTGCACGAGAAATAGAATTTCTCCCCCTAAGGATGTGCACAAGAGCCATATAGAAATGACAAAACTCTTTGGTATACTACTCTGGAGTATACTCTCCCTCTTTTTGACATGAATAGACAAAGGGGTCAAGGAGAAAAGAGAGCAAGAGATGAAGGTACGAACAATGATAATGATGCATGAGGGGAGCAACATGAATGAGAAAATGAAGCTCGAACCTAAGGAAAAACAAAATTCTACAAGGCATAAGGTAAAAAAGACATGCTAAGATGAAGAAACAAGATATAAATCAATGCATGACAAGGGTAGCAAAGGTGTGAGCAAGGGGTGGTTATGTGCAATGCATGACCAATGCACGGAAAATGCATAAGTGGGGTAAGGTGTGTTGAATACACAACCAATGAACCAAATATGTTCCTAATGAGGAAACATGAGAAATCCCAAAGTTTGGTACTCATCGGAGTCCAAACAAGCGAGAAAATGCCTAAGAGGCATTTTATCAAACACCTAATGTGCACACTATGATCAACAATGTGAAACAATGCATGAAAAACATGAAATCCACCCTTAATACAAGTTCTTTTTACCACAAGAGACCAACATCCAAAGCAAATCATCAAAAGAAACCAATCCCATACAAAAATTTGACAAAAAATAAGTTTTCCCAACTCCTATGATGAAAATCCCAACCAAGAGCACAAAACTCTCCAAAACATAATCTAAGGATCCAAATCAATGAAAAGAGTTTAAAATTACCTTAGAGATGTTAATGGAATGAAAAACCATTCAAATTGATTGGGTTTTGATGTAAAAATATTGAAAGAGGGGTTTTAGAGAGGATGAGAGAGGTTTAAAACAGGTTTCCCACGAAAAACTCTTTAAAAAGTTGTTTCTGGGTGTTTCACGACTGAGCGAGTTGCGAAAATTTTCGCGAGTTACGAGTGAGTCACGAGCGAGTCATGAGTGAGTTGCAAAAGCTTCTAGATGAACTCGTGACTGGGGCTTTGTGACTGGCGAGTTGCAAGGTGAGTCGTGAAAAACTTTTTTTTTTTTTTTTTTTTTTTTTTTTTTTTTTTTTTTTTTTTTCAGTACAGAACATGTTTAAACTATGAAAAACAATGTAAGTACTATACATGCACACAAAGAGTGATAAAAATCACTTCCAAATACATATAAAATGATTAAAAATCTTTTTGGATTGATCCATATATAGATGAGCACACACACATCACATTTAAAACAAGTACAATTGAACAAATGAATAAGGCATTCATTGAGCATTAGGCATGTGTGTTGTGTGTGTATCAAATCTAGAATAGTCCTTAGTCTAGAGTGAAACTTCAATGATCAATTCAATCAAGTCATACATAACTAGTACTAAGTCAAGTGGTTTATCTCAATTATAGAAGTGGACATATATGACCTCCCACGAGAAAATAATTACATATCTTGAAACTTTTCATTTGGCTTCTTTACAATTCATATCATTTGATCTTTTTGAATCAATACATCTCATTTTAGAGATCGATGCCTGAAATTTTTGATATTTCAATTTGATAAACAAGCTTTTGGCTTTTTGGGGCATCATACCATTTCATAAAAGCCGCTTTCCCTTTTTCCTAGTTGAATACTAGTATATGTGACAGTTTTTGTAGCTCATTATCTTTTTTCATTTTGAGATTTACATTGGTTGAGCTCTTTAAGGAAAAACAAAAATAAAAGAGTGGGAAGATATATAGGCACAAGTCTATGCATGTATCAAAACCAACATGACTATTGACTAATCATTCATGACAAGCTTGAAGATCGATTTACAACATTCACACATAGATGTCAAGATTTTTCCCACAAAGATATAAGTGCATAAAGAACAAGCTAAGCTTGTGAATGCATAAAGCCATATGTACGAAGGTACAAGGCAAAACTCACATGTGATATGTGCTTAAACATATATGATCAAAGTTTTTGAAAATTTCACTTTTTATGTGGTTTTGGATTTTTTACTCACACAAAACTAAAACATAAAATTAAGACCAAAACAAAAGCAATGCAAAAAAAAAAAATGCAAGATGCACAAAATGCATGACAATGAAGCATCTAATGCATAAAGGGTCCTACAAAGATCAAAAGAATTAGATCAAGGACCAAAAGAGTAAAAGCTCAACCATAGGAACCCTTCCTCATCCAAACAGAACGATTGTTTGGAATGAGTGTCTCATGAGAAGTGAGACGAGGGTTGGAAGAATGAAAACTAGAGATGCACATAGACAAGGAGTTAAGAGCATTAAACACTTTCTTTAACAACATGCTATTTTCACTCAAATCCGGTTTACCCTTTTTAGCATAACTTCCATGAAGCTCAAGTTTCTCTTTTCTTTTAATTCTTTTAAGAGCATGAAACTTAGAGTATTGATGTCTTAAATGATCAAAGGCACCACAATAGTGACATACAATGTGTTTAGGTCCACTAGGCTTTTTGGGAAGGGATCTAACAACATGTTTTTGTTCTCTCTTCAACTTATGACATTGAGGTCTTATATGACCAATCACATCACAATGGTGGCAAGTTGGAACAAACTTAGATCCATTCAAAGCCTTAAGTTGAGACCTAAATGGAAGCTTAGACTTAAGAGCCTTTCTCTCCACCTTTTGATTTCTTTTGTGTGGAGGAATGTACACCAATTTGCCCTTAGAGGTAGAGCACACAATAGGCACAAAACCGGGTACCATAACATGATTGCAACATATATTTTCATCATTTTTAGCAATAGGTTCATCAATCAAACACTTGGCATGCATTTTCAGAGATTCATTCTCACATTTTAGCTCATTAACAAGTTTGTTAGACAAAACAAGTTTAGCATTTAAGTCCATATTCAAACATTCAAACTTTTTCAGCTTTTCAAGAGAATTTTCAGCAAGTTTCTTATATCTTTCAACCAATTTGTTGGATTCATTGAACTTAGCAATCAAATCATCATTTTCACAAAATAACTTGCTCAAATCCTTATGAAACTTTTTAGCCTTTTTCTTAAAGAGTTTGATGTTAGGAATATCAACAACACTCAAAGATTCATGTAACATAGCATCACAATCATAAGGATCATCACTCATAGAGACATTATCACAAACACGTGGCATGTTACATTCATAGAGACATATAAAGCACTATCCATGGCAAATAACACAAGGGGTCAAGGATCACACTTAGGTATTTAAACCACAACAAGTGTACCCACTCTGATACCAATTGAATGTTCAAATAGTGTATAAAACACCTTGAACGTTTAGACCCCCAATTTACAAATTACCAATTCAAGCTTAATATCAAACAATATATGTGCGGAAAATGAACATAATCTTATAACAGAATTGATAAACAATCTAAACCAAATAAAATCACATCCACAGTAGAAATTAAATGACAAAGATTAGGGGAAGAGAGATGCAAACATAGGGACAACATAATGATATGTTATCGAAGAGGAAACTGAAGCCCTCGGCGTAAAACCTCTTCGCCACCCTCTAAGCTGTAAATAATCCACTAAAGAATGAAGTTGGGATACATGAATAACAGAAGACCCTCCAAGCCTAATCTACCTAGTGTACCTAAGCCTTCCAAGCTTCTTGCTCCAATGAGGTTACGCTGAACCTTTGTCTTCTTTAGCTTACCGGATTCCGCTATAACCCATAGCATCAACCAATATCAATTGGTCCCTTCCTAACTACTTCCCAAGCACCAAATAGCCTTCTCAAAGATATGGGTATGGTGAGAAAAGGTTTTGCCTAATGTATCTTTCAAGGATGTAACAATGGAGAGGGTGAGAGTTGAGGAATTTGAAGAATCACTATGTAAAGATTGTGGATGAGTCAATCTTGTTTTTCTCTAGGGTTTCTCTCTCAAAATTCTCTCTAGAAGCTCTCAATATTTCGTGGGTATAAGGGGTATTTATACTGGAGTGAGAAAGGAATGCGAAGAGTCAGTTTTTCCATAACAGAGTGGATTGGCGACTTGGCCTCGTGACTTGACTGAGTTGTGAGTCCAAGTTGCGAGTTAACTAAATGGCTAGTTTGGACTTTTTGTCCTATAGTACTACAGCTAGCATGACAGTTCAGCTTCTCTGCATGCTTCACTCATGTGCATCTTCTAGTGGCTTGCAAGCTGCGAGCCACCCGCGAGATCCAATTACAAGTCCTTGCTTCACTGCACAGTCTTGAGTATTTCTTCACACTCTCTCACACACTACCCTTACATGATTCTCACCTAAACACAGGGTTACTAATTGCTAAATCACAAGCAAATTTGGCACGGAATAAAGCCAACAAGATGGTTGATTAAATTCAACCTTATAGTTCCCTCTCTCCTTACTGTAGCATAGGGTTTCCCTTCTCTTTTTGAGAAGGAAGTCACGTCCCCTCTTTGATTACTAGTAGGGCTTGAGTTGTTGTTTCCTTGTAGTGGTAAATAGTATGGATGATTTGGCTCAAAGTTGGAAGAAGCTTTCATTGTTTGAGGAGGAAGGAAGGAAGGTTGACCTATCAAGGGATAAGAAGGTGGGCAATTTTGTTCTGGCGATCAAGTTTCTTACTTGTAAGGTAGTGAATATTGAGGCAGTGGCTTAAACCTTTCATCCAATATGGCGAACAAGGAGTCAATTTGATGTTAGCGATGTGGGCAATAACGTTGTCTTAATGGAGTTTAAACTTGAGGTTGATATGGATAAAGTTCTTATGGAAGAACCTTGGTCTTTTGATAGACACCTGGTAGTGTTTGAACATTACGATGGCTTTGTTTTGATACAAGAACTGATGTTTTGTACTATGTCTTTCTGGGTTCATATACATGACTTGCCTTACTCTTACTTGAATAATGAAACTACTCTCAGTCTTGGGGATTCTTTAGGTATGGTCATGAAACCTAAAGATACCAGTGAGATGGTTGAGGGAAGCTTTATGCGAGTAAGAGTGGTGGTGGACATTACGAAGCCATTGTGTAGGGATTGTCGTGTTATATGGGACTAGTCTTTGGAAGGGTGGATTTCGTTCAAGTACGAGCATTTACCGGATATTTGCTACAGGTGTGGGCAGTTATCACATGACGATAAAGATTGTATTTTGTGGATTCAGAGTAAGGGTTCACTATTGACGGAGGACCAGCAGTTTAGACCATGGATTATAGCGAACCAATATAATCTCGTAAAGAATGTGACGATCAAAGTTCAAGGTTTTGACACTCTAGAGTTGGGTAGTAGTAGAAACAGATATATTGTCAGTCTTGGCCCATCTATGTTGAAGATGTTGGTTACTAAGAAAAATCATTCTCTGTCTATAGCAATAGTGGCAAGTCGAATGGATTTCAAGGCATCAGGTTCAGGCACAGTATTGATTCTAGCACTGGTGGCCATTGCAAACCTTTTTTTTGAATTCGACTAGTTTGGATTTTGAGGAGATTATTCATGATATTGATAACTTAATTAACTTAAAATCTGGATTTTTGAATTCAAATTTGGATTTACCCGATCCAGTTGGTGAAATGAGGGAAGTGGGAGATATTCTGAGAACTCGAAGGGCTTGGATGATTAAAAAAACAAAGATAAAGGTGTGTCGAATGTGGATGTGCAAGCACAGCCTGGAGAAAGTATCTTAAGCCCATTTAACTCGGTGGTTAGCTTCAGCATGAGGAGGTCTATAGATAAGAAGGGTAGTAAAATTACTGGGAAGGGTAAAAGTAAAGTTAAAGTGGTGAAGGTAATTTAGAAAAGGCCTAAGAGTGGAACTTGGACTTGGATTACGAATAGGCCCATGTCACTGTCAGAAGAGAATGTGTCTATCATTGCTGGGGGCCCAGAAAGAAATGGTGAAGAAGCAAATATGGTGGAGGTGACTGAAGGTGAACAGGGAAAAATAATCAAAATGGAGGATGAAACAAAGAAGCTTAGTCAGCTATTAACTACTCACTTAGGATCGGTGGAGGTTGTTGGACAACCTTGCCGGGACCAATGAGTTTTTTAAATAAGGTGGAGGTGACCCAAGGGGAATAGGGAAAAAGAATCAAAATGGAGGAGGAAATAAAGAAGCTTAGTCAGCTATTGGCTACTCACTTAGGATCGGCGGAGGTTGCTGGGCAACCTCGCTAGGAGTAATGAGTCTTTTAAGTTGGAATTTTCAAGAGCTTGGGAACTTTAGGAAAGTTAGGGCATTGGAAAAGGTGGTACAACAAGAAGAGCCCATTATTTTCTTCCTTGTAAGGTTGAATTTAATCAACCATTTTGTTGGCTTTATTTTGTGCCAAATTTGCTTGTGATTCAGCATTTAGAAACCCTGTATTTAGGTGGGAATCATGTAAGGGTAGTGTGTGAGAGTGTGAAGAAAAGCTCAAGAGTATGCACTCAGCAAGGCCTTGCGATTAGATCTCGCGACTGGCTCATGGCTGGTAAGTTGCCAAAGCTGGCACACGTGTAAAGCATGCAGAGGAACTGAAGAGTCACGCCAGCTGGAGCACTACAGGAAAAAACTTCTAGTTTGGCCAGGTAGTTAGCTCACGACTCAGACTAGTGACTCAGTCAAGTTGCGAGGTCAAGTCGTCAGACCACTCTATTTGGGAAAAACTGACCTTTCGCATTCCAAACACACACTAGTATAAATACCCCTTATACCCATGTATTGTAGAGAGCTTCTAGAGAGAATTTTGAGAGAGAAACCCCAGAGAAAAACAATATTGACTCATCTACTATCTTTACACTTTGATTCTCCAAATTCCTCTACTCTCACCCTCTCCATTGATACATCCTTGAGAGGTACATTTAGCCAAAACCTTTTCTCACCATACCCATATGTTTGAGGAGGCTATTTGGTGCTTGGGAAGCAGTTAGGAAGGGACCAATTGATATTGGTTGATGCTATGGGCTATAGCGGGATCTGGTAAGCTAGAGAAGACAAATGTTCGGCGTAACCTCATTGGAGTAAGAAGCTTGGAGGGCTTAGGTACACTGGGTAGATTAGGCTTGGAGGTTCTTTTGTTCTTCATGTATCCCAACTTCATTCTCTAGTGGATTATTGATCGCTTGGAGGGTGGCAGAGAGGATTTACACCGAGGACTTCGGTTTCCTCTTTGATAACACATTGCTATGTTGTCTTTGTGTTTGCGTCTCTCTTCCCTTAATCTTTGCCATTTAATTTCTACTGTGGTTGTGATTTTATTTGGTTTAGATTGTTTTATAAATTCTGGTTTAGCTTATTTTCATATTCCGCACGTACATTGTTTGATAATAAGCTTGAATTAGTAATTTGTAATTTGGGGGTCTAAACGTTCAAGGTGTTTTATACACTATTTGAACATTCATTTTTTATGGAGACAAAATCAAATCTGGATTGGATGGTCAAAGTCTGAGACAGATGTCATTTTAAACATGGTTTGATGGTACCTTGTCGTGGTAAAAGTGGTGGTTTAGCATTGTTTTGGAAAGAGGGTATTAAGCTACATGTTCAGACTTACTCTTTAACACACATTGATGTTTTAGTGGATGGTGGGGAGGAGATAGGATGGTGGCACTTAATGGGATTTTACGGAGATCCTGACACTGCAAAAAGACCATTATCTTGGATGAAACTTAGACACTTACAAGGGACGTCATCGCTTCCTTGGTTAGTCATTGGTGATTTCAATGAACCTACTGGTCTTTCTGAGAAAGAAGGTGGTAGTTATCAGCCTAGAAGACAAATGGAAAACTATGTGGATACTATTAATTTGTGTGGGCTTTGGGACATTGGTTTTGTTGGGCCAAAATATACTTGGATATATTAGAACTCTAATGGAACTCAAATAAGGGAAAGACTAGATCATGCCCTAGCTTCACTAGATTAGGTCTCATTATTTCCTTTGGCCAAGCTATTCCATTTATCTTCGGCAGTTTCTAATCATTCTTCTTTGGCCTTACGTTTGTCTTCAGGATCTCACAAATGAAGAATGGGGAAAGCCTTCCATTTTGAATCTATGTGGTTGAAGGATCCATGGTGTAAGGAGGTCGTCCAAGTGGCATGGAGAGAGGGTTTAGCTGCTAGGTCTGAGTTTGTACTAAGCAAGTGCTTGGAGAGTTGTCGAAGTAGATTAGATTCTTGGATAGGATTGAGTTTGGTCATGTGGGCAGAACTATTGCAGACCTGTAGAAGCACTTGGAGTGGTTGGAGCTTTAGCCAGCTTCTCCACAAATGATCAGGTCATTGAAAAATACCAGGATTGAGCTCAATTGCTGGTTGGAAAAAGAAAATGCAATGTGGTTGCAACGATCTTGTATAAATTGGTTTCAATTTGGTGATAGAAATACAAGATTTTTTCATGCTAAAGCTTCAGCAAGATATAGTAAAAATCTTATTGATGGCCTAATGGATTCGAATGATGTATGGCATGAAAAGAAAGATGAAGTTGAGGGTATAGTGTTGGATTACTATACGGACCTTTTTACTTCTAGCAACTCGCAAGATTTTGACAAGATTATTCAAGTTGTCTAGCCGAAAGTCACCCTAAGCATGAACCATGCTTTGTCTCAAGCTTTTACAACAAATGAAGCTAGAGTGTCTCTAAAGTAGATGTACCCGTTGAAAATGCTAGGCCTAGACGAAATGTCACCTCTGTTTTTATCAACATTTCTAGTCAAGTACTGGTGAAGTGGTAACCAAAACGGTCCTTGACTTTTAGAACTCAGGTATATCTCCTCCTAATTTTAATGAGACCCATATTGTACTTATTTCAAAATGTAAAGAGCCTAAGAGAGTCCCAGATTATAGGCCTATAAGTTTATGTGATGTGGTGTATAAGACTGCATCAAAAACTATTGCTAATAGGTTAAAAAAGTGTTTACCATCTATTATCAGTGATACCCAAAGTGCATTTGTACATGGAAGGTTAATTACTGATAATATTCTGGTAGCTTTTGAGAATATGCACCACATCAGCTTGAAGAAAGAGGGTAAAGTAGGGGAGATGGCCCTAAAGTTGGACATGAGCAAGGCATATGACAGAGTGGAATGAGTTTTCTTAGAAAAAAATACGGAGAAATTAGATTTTGAGGCAAAGTGGAGGGAATTAATGATGAAGTGTGTCACCTCAACCACTTATTCAGTGAAGGTAAATGGAAAGCCAAGAGGTCACATTATTCTTAGCAGAGGATTATGTCAAGGAGATCTTCTATCATCTTACCTTTTTCTACTATGTGCTGAAGGCCTATCAGCTTTGATAAAGTCTGCAGTTAATAATGGACAATTGGGGGGTATATCTGTTTGCAGGGGGGAAAAAATTATCTTATCTTTTTTTTTTTTTTGCTAATGATAGTTTGATGCTTTACAACAAATATTATAGGTTTTTGAGAGTGCCTCAGGTCAGCAGCTTAATCGGGCTAAAGCACCACTTTTCTTTAGTAGTAACACTTCAAGAGAGATCAAGGATGAGACTAGATCCAGATTTGGTGCACAAGTCATTAAGCAACATGAAAAATACTTGGGGTTACCATCTTTGGTAGATGTTGACGCCTAGCTTTTATTGGGGTGGAAAATTGCCGTTGGGCCTTCGTTTGACCACCCGCAGTGGCGATGCTCCTGTGCGCGCGGGGGCCCCGTTGGAGGCCCCTCTCTCTTGGAAATGGTATTGAGCGGTGTGCATGTGTGTTGTGTGTGGCGTGGTTTACGCAGGATTTTGGGTGCTCTCTCTCTCTCAGTGGACAAAGGTAGTTCTACCTTTGGCATTATGGCAGGAATCTGGGCCAAATTTTAAGGGATTACTAAAGGTAAGTGGAGTTGCCACCAATCATTGGGTTTTTCTAAGGTGTGATTGGTCACTTGTTTCTAGTTGATTTTATTACCAATCCTAGGTTAATAAAAAAGGCATTTTTCCTAATCTAATTTGGATGGCAAAAATCTTGATTGTTAGGTTCGGAAGTTTGGTTACGTGTAGGGGAAGGTGTTAGGCACCTCACAACGCCTATCCAAGGACAGTCCTTTGTTTTGATAAAACCTTAATTTTCAAAGATTGGCAGTAAAAACATGATTTTGGCACTGGCTTTTGGGGCTTTGCATACATGGGGGCTTTGAGGTTTGACTTTTGAATGGGCGTGGTCCCAATCTATGCTTTCCTGAGGCATTCGAGCACAGTACTAGATTTCCATGGCGAAAATCCAGCGACATATCACCTTACTTTCGCAACGAAAATTAGGCACTGCTTACCTTAGGTGACATGGATTGTGACAATCACACCAGCAGAGGCGAGCAAGTATATATATACATGTATCATGCACAATGCAAGCACACAGAGTAAGAAAGTAAATGCCTACATCCCTAGAGCATGGCCCAAAATATAAGTGCAGGAAAATAAATAGGAGTCGCCATACTCTAGAGACGAGAACGAATGGTACATGGCATGATATACCTAATACAACCCATTTAAGAGAGAAAGGGAGGAAGAAGGAAGGGATTTTAAAGAGTACAAAACCAAAAGGGAAAGGCTAAACTCCTAAATCTACTGAACATTGCCGCTTGGCTTATATCCACCTGCTTGCACCCGTACCCCTTTTGCTTGTGCCTAGGAGACTATGCCCTAGTTCCAAGCATCCTCGCTCCATGTGTGTACATGCAAAGGCAAAGACAAGAAACCAACAGACAGGCAATGGAAGGAAAAGATGCAAAGAGCATATGAAAAGGCATAAAACGGATAAGCATGATAGGCATGGCAAGCAAAGAAGCAAGAAAGCAAGCAAACAAGCAAAAAGGCAAACAAGCAAGAAAGCAAACAAAGGGTGGTGTCTGTGAGGGACAAATGTAGGTTTGGATCAGATGTCCATAACTTTATTGTGTTGAAGCATGGATGACACACTAGCAAGCAAGACTCATGCATGGACATGTAAGCAAGCATGTAAAGATGCATAGAAATCCAACGGGTGGCACAAACAAGCATGGCAAGCATATCATCACACGGAGTGCAAATGGGGAAAGGTGTGCATGAAGCAACCGGCATCATGGTGATGCATCCCAAGTGGTTACATCCAAACAAGGCCTCATGGGCATCGGATGTAACCACACAACCACCAACCCGCTAAGGGCGTCAAGTGTGGCAAAGCCTAGAACAAGAGAGGCTATCATAAGCATAAAGCATAGAAGCAAGCAAGCATAGACAAGCAAATAAGGATGATCCAAATCCTTTGATGTGGGCCAAGGTGTGTGGACAGTGACAATGACCATAGGTTCTAGATTAGGTCCAAACCAATAGGCCAAAACACAAGAAAGAAAGACAAAGCAACAAAAGGGCCACAATAGCACATGGCATGACAAACATAGCCTAGGTCTAGGCGCACAAACATGGCATGGAGCGCACAAGCACATGGAAGATGGCATAAAACATGTAGAAAACATAGATTCAAGCACACAAGCACGTGGAAACATAGATCTAAACATATAGGCATAGAAACACGCATGTGAACATGTAAAAACTTAACACATAGACATGGAAGAACATGGATCCAAGCATATAAGCATGTGATGACAAGGATCTAACCATATAGCATGGAAATAAACAAATGAAATACATAGATCCAAGCAAGGCATAGCCAACAAGATCATACAAGCATATGAGCATGTACCCTAACGTCAACCTAGAACAAAAAGAGGCACAAAACATAGGAAAATATGGCATAAAGCCTAAAGCATGTAGATCTAAACATATAAGCATGTAAGGATGTAGATCTAAGCATGAAACATGGTAAAAAGCATAAAAGCATAGAGATTTGTTGAAGTGGGCCGTGTGTG
Source organism: Quercus lobata (assembly GCF_001633185.2). Classification (NCBI taxonomy): domain Eukaryota; kingdom Viridiplantae; phylum Streptophyta; class Magnoliopsida; order Fagales; family Fagaceae; genus Quercus; species Quercus lobata. The sequence continues at coordinate 36,907,296 of NC_044913.1, read as the reverse complement.
TGGCTTGAATCGCCATAAGCCCAAGTCAATTACAAGTATACCAAATACTTGTTGTATTAGGAGTCCAAGGCAGCCGACCTATGATATATATATATATATATATATATATATATTAGGTTTGAGTTATAGGGCAAGTTGAGAGACAATTCCTAATAACCTAGCAGTAGCCGCATAAGAAGAAGAATAGAGTTTTCTTGTCTTGTGGGTGAGAGAGAGTTAGGGTGTATTGGGATTTGGGTTTCTTGAGAGTGTTATTGTGCACTATTGTATCTCCCTATTTTTTATAGTGAAATTTCTCCGTCGTCTCCGTGGAGGTAGGCAGTTTGCTGAACCACGTAAATTCTTGTGTTCTTTGTGTGTGGTTGTTATTTTCCGCTTATTTACTATTATTGATTTAAGTCCTGGGGTGCTATCTGCACAACAAGTGGTATCAGAGCCAGGTTAGGATTCAATCCTTTGAATACAGTAAAGATGTCAAGCACAAAATATGATGTAGAGAAGTTTTGTGGTAAGGGAAATTTTTCTCTTTGGCAAAGGCAGATAAAGGATCTCCTAATTCAACAAGGAGTTCACAAGGCCTTGCTTGGGAAGGAGAAGAAACCAGAAACAATGAAGGATGTAGAATGGGTAGAGATGGATGAGAAAGCAGCTAGCGCTATTCGTCTCAACCTAGGTGATGAGGTCATTCATAACATCCTAGAAGCAAAGACCGCAAAGGAAGTTTGGGAAAAACTAGAAGGTCTTTATATGAGAAAGAATCTGACGAACAAGTTGTACATGAAGAAGCAACTATATAGTTTGCATATGAAGGCGGGTTCTGATCTGTTGGAGCATCTTAACACGTTTAACATGTTGAACACCCAACTGTCAAGTTTTGGGGTGAATTATGAGGATGAAGATAAAGCGTTACTCTTATTAGTGTCTCTTCCTACTTCTTTTGATTATCTAGTAACTACGTTGATGTACGGGAAAGAGACTATAGTACTCGAGGAGGTGACTAGTGCTCTCTTGTCACATATAAAGATGAAGCAAGATTGCGATGGTTCTCAGGTTGATGGACTTATTGTAAAGTCTGAGTCCAGCAATAGGGGTAGAAGTAGGTCAAGAGGACGAAACTCCAACAGGAATAGATCACAATCTAAATCACGTGCAAAGAAAGACGTAGAGTGCTTTTATTGTCACAAGAAAGGGCACTACAAGAATCAGTGTAAAGAGTTGAAAGAGCATTTAGATGAGAAGAAGAATGGAAAGAAGCCCCTAGAATCAGCTAGTGTTGCTGAAGAAACATCAGATGACAATGAAGTTGGTGCAGATTTACTTTCAGTCTCATTAGGTAACAATGTTCTATTGGAATCTTAGGTTTTAGATTCAGCATGCTCATATCATATGAATCCAAAGAAAGATTGGTTTGACATGTATAAGCCTTACAATGGTGGTATAGTCCAAATGGGTAATGATGCTACATGCCCGGTTATTGGAATTGGTACCGTGAAGATCAAGATGTTTGATGGAGTTGTGAGAGTTCTTAGTAATGTTAGACATGTTCCAGATCTTAGAAAGAATTTAATTTCTTTAGGTGTATTAAATGATTTGGGCTATTCATACTCATCAAAGGGTGGAATCATGAAGATTACCAAAGGTGCTTTGATGGTGATGAAGGGACAAAAATTAAGCACGCTTTACAGATTGATTGGGAACACAGTTGTAGGAAGAGTTGCAGTCACCACTCTGGTGGAGTCCAGCACTGACGACACAAAATTATGGCATATGCGACTTGGCCATATTGGTGAATGTGGTATGTTAGAGTTGCACAAAAGAAATTTATTGAAGGGGGTGAAGACATGCAAGTTAGACTTCTGCAAGTATTGTGTGTATGAGAAGCAGCATAGAGTTAGTTTCAAGACAGGCTCTTATACAAGTAAGGGTGTTCTTGACTACATTCATTTAGATGTTTGGGGCCCAGTATCAATTTCTTCTCATAGCGGTGCTCAGTACTTTGTCAGTTTCATTGATGACTACTCTAGAAAGATATGGATTTATTTTATGAAGCATAAGTCTGATGTGTTTGACATATTTAAAAAGTGGAAAGCATAGGTTGAGAATCAGACTGGCAGGAAAATAAAATACCTTAGAACAGAGAATGGACTAGAGTATAGAGATAAAGAATTCATAAGATTTTATGAATTAGAAGGCATTACTCGTCACTTCACAGTTAAAGGAACTCCACAGCAGAATGGGGTTGCAGAGAGAATGAACAGAACCTTAGCAGAAAGAGCCAGGTACATGAGATTGAATGCAGGGTTGCCTAAAGTGTTCTGGGTAGAGACAGTTAACACATCAAGCTTCATTATTAATAGATCTCCATCATCAGCCATTGATTTCAAGATTCCAGAAGAGGTTTGGTCAGGTAGACTAGTTGATTATTCGAGTCTAAAAATCTTTGGTTGTCCAGCTTATGTGCATGTACAGAGTGGAGAGCATTCCAAATTGGATTCGAAGTCAAGAAAATGTGTATTTCTTGGTTTTGAAAAAGGTGTTAAAGGCTACAAGCTTTGGGATCCAGTCTTAAAGAAAACGGTGACCAACAGAAATGTCATATTTGATGAAGCCTTTATGTTAAAACAGAATGAAGTAGAGACATGTGATGATAGTCCACAGGAGAAATTAACTGTTGAGGTGGAGTTGGATGAGAATAGTTCACCCAGTGATAAAGGTAAAGCTGAGATTGATCCACAGCAGCAACAAGAAGAGTCTTATTCAATTGCTAAAGGTAGAGAGAAGCGGGTTCACAAAGCACCACAAGGATATGGCTTTGAAGACATGGTTAGCTTTGCTCTCATAACTAGCAATGGAGATCCATTGTCTTACAGGGATGTAGAAGAGATGGGGTCACTACAGAAGAATAAGACTTGGGAATCCTCTAGTATGTTGACAAAGTTAGTTCCAACAGATAAGTTCAAGAGTTACTTGGACTTGGTTGATGTTTGAAGCTTGTAAGCCCTTAAGGGCTAAGGTGGAGGCGATGGAGGAGTTTGCTCGTGTAGCTTGATCAATTCAAGCCAAGGTGGAGATTTGTTGAAGTGGGCAGTATGTGTGGCTTGAATTGCCACAAGCCCAAGTCAATTACAAGAATACCAAATACTTGTTGTATTAGGAGTCCAAGGCAGCCGACCTATGATATATATATATATATATATATTAGGTTTGAGTTATAGGGCAAGTTGAGAGAGACAATTCCTAATAACCTAGCAACAGCCGCATAAGAAGAAGAATAGAGTTTTCTTGTCTTGTGGGTGAGAGAGAGTTAGGGTGTATTGGGATTTGGATTTCTTGAGAGTATTATTATGCACTATTGTATCTCCCTATTTTTTATAGTAAAATTTCTCTGTCGTCTCCGTGGAGGTAGGCAGTTTGCCGAACCACGTAAATTCTTATGTTCTTTGTGTGTGGTTGTTATTTAATTTTCGGTTATTTACTGTTATTAATTTGAGTCCTAGGGTGCTATCTGCACAACAAGATTTAAGCTGGAAACACAAACAAAGCAAGAAACATGCTAGGGAAAGCAATAAATCATGTTATCAAGGCATAAAATAGCAAAATAAATGCTAGAAAAAGATTTAAAAGGTTAGGGTTGTGGATGTAGCTAAAAAGATACATTCAAATCCCTAAACCCCAAATCCAAAGTGTAGAACCAAGGAAATGAAGCTTGTGTATAAGAACAATACCTTTATGTTTTTGATGAAGAGAGAAGAATTAAGAAGTTTTGATGTGTTTTTGGGTGTTTTTTGTGTGTTTTTCATATTTGGAAAAAGGGAAAAATGTGTAGAAAAACCAGGTAGAGAGAAAAACCTAGCAAAAAATGGTCTCCTTCTAGTCTAAAGGATGTGTGGGGCTTTTTATAGCCTTGGCACAAATTTAGAGGCGGCAACCCTTCAATGGCTGCCACCTTCAAAAGGCCTCCAATTGGTTTGATCTTGATACCCCTAGAAATATCTTGACTTACTGTTTCTAAAAAGGTATGGATCTTGAAAATCCAATAGTTGGATCAAAAGTTATGGCTCTTAGAAGTTAGGGGTGCATTGATCGGTGCGTTATCCCGGTTTTTGTGATATCTCTGCTGTCTTAATTCCGATTTTGATCTATGAATAGTCATTGGAATGAGAATTTGATAATCTTCACAATGGCGTTGGTTTCAACCCATTCTGACGGCTAGATTAAAATTAAGGTTTTTGGGCCCATTTAGGATTGACTTCGGGTCGAACTTGGTCAAAGTTGTTAAAAATCTTCGAGAAGCTCAGGTTTGATGTAAAACTATGAAAAATGTTGTTTTGTGAGAGTTTTGAACTTGTTTGACCTTCAGTCAAACCTAGGGTTGACCAGGGGCATTTTTGGTCATTTTAGTTGAAAGAGGCACTTTAGGTGCTCCGGTGCCCGGATGGGTTGTGCCATGTCATTTTAGATGTTCTTGCAGCCCCATAGAGAGAAAATAATATTTTTGGACTCTTTGGGGCCTGTCATGCAAATCGAGGGCGGACAAAATACGATATCAATAGTAGGTAGGAGGAAGCAGAGTATTTTCAATGACATTAAGGAGAAGTTGGGGAAGAAGTTGGCTGGCTGGAAGGAGAAGTTATTGTCTAAAGCTAGTAAAGACGTTATCATTAAGGCGGTAACTTAAGCAATACCTTCCTATACAATGAGTTGCTTCAAAATCCTTGATTCACTTTAGAGGATTTGACAAGAATGATTATGAATTTTTGGTGGGGCCAAAGACAAGAAGAGAAGAAGATGGCGTGATTAAGTTGGGAGAAACTATGTGAACCTAAAGCAAAGGGAGGCATGGGTTTTAGGTAGTTAAAACAATTCAACTTAGCTTTATTAGCTAAGCAAGGCTAGTAACTTCAGATGGGGCATGATTCTTTGGTATTTTGAGTCCTTAAAGAAAAATATTTTCCAAAGTGTGAGTTCATTGATGCTCCTTTGGGAAATATTCCATCTTTCACATGGCGTAGCATTTGGGTAGCGCAGGAATTGGTGAAGTATGGATCAAGGTGGAGAATTGGCAATGGACAAAAGGTGTGAATTTGGGAATATAAGTGGCTGCCAACTCCATCCACGTATAGGGTTTCTTCACCCAGATTGTTCATGCATCCTAATATTAGAGTTGGGGAATTAATAAACAAAGATGAAGCTTGCTAGAAAACTGAAGTTCTCACCATGTTGTTCTTGCCTCATGAAGCTGATGTGATTAGAAGCATTCCCATTAGTGTTCGTCTTCTTGAAGACAAACTTATCTGGGTTCTTAGTCCGAATGGCTCATTTAGTGTTAGAAGTGCCTATTATGGGGCCTTAGAGTTGTCTCGGACAGGTAATTATGGGAGCTGTTTTGAGGGAAGCAAAGTGAAGTGGTTTTGGAAGATGATTTGGCGTCTCCCAGTTCCTCATAAACTTAGACATTTCGCATGGAGAGCAAGCCGTGACATTCTCCCTACCAAAGCAAATCTATTACGGCAGTATTGCAAGACGATATCTGTGAGGAGTGTAGATTGGAGGCAGAAATGATAGGTCATGTTTTCTGGTCATGTCCATAACTCGTAAGATGTGGGAGTCATCCAAGCTTGCTTTACCTGTTGGTTTGGAGCAAAGGCAGCTTACATTTCAAGACCTGCTATGGAAGTTGTTAGTGGCAGACAAGAAGGAAGGGTTTGATTTAGCAATTAAGTTTGTTACAGGTGCTTGGTCTCTCTGGTTTAATAGGAATGAATTGAGAAATGAGGGACAGAGAAAGGAAGGGAAGGTTTTATTGAACTGGGCTCTTCATTACTTGGAAGAGTATAATGTTGCAGTGGATGATTCTCAGCCTTCAACAACCCAGGAAGCAGTTGGGGTCGCTTGGACGACTCCTCTATCAGCTACTTTCGAGGTCAATGTCAACGGAGCAATATTCGCAAAACAAAGGGCTGTGGGAATTGGAGTGGTGGTTAGAGATGTTCAGGGACGTGTTGCAACGGCTATAAGCAAGAGGATTAATGAACCTTTAGGGGTGGTGTAAGCTAAAGCGAAGGCCTTTGAAGCATGGTTGCAGTTTGCTAAGGATATAGGCCTTTAGGACTTTATTTTGGAAGGAGACTCACTCATTATTCACAGGGCACTATCTAGTCTGTCCCTAGCTCTTGCTTCTGTGGACTCTTTGATTGTGGGTACGCAAGGCTTTTGTGGAGAGTTTCGTCGTGTTTCATTTTCCCTTGTATGCCGTCAAGGCTAGGACTGAGCACTTGACCCGGCCCACCTGAAAACCGACCCGACCCGATAGGTTTTGGGCGGGTCTAAGAATATTCGGGTCGGGTTTTGGGGTCTTATTTTCGGGTTCGGTTCGGGTCGGTTTTCGGGTCATATAAATAGCTTATTCTGTTTCTGAAAAATAAAAACCCTAACGTTGGTCTCTGAAGTCTCTGTCTCCCTCATCTCTCTCTCTATTCCTCAAAGGTTTAAACCTCATCCTTACAAGCCAGTTTCAAGCTATTTGTTCCATTTGTCTCTGTGTAAGTCATAGAACCTATTTCTTGTTAATTTGTTATCTCTGTTTCTTGTTAATATAGTTGGGTTTTTAATACTTTGGGGTTTTTTTCTATGTGAATATCCTGTTTGGGTTTGATTTTCTTGCTTTTTGTGATGTGGGTTTGGCTTGAATCGTTTTTTTTAAGGACCCATTTCGAATTTTTTTTCAGGTTTTTAACTAAAGAGCTCTTCTGCCTCTCTCTGGGGTTTCACTATTTTGCTTTTTCGCCAAGGTAAAAGACCTCTTTGCCACAAAATCTTTGAAAGCTTTACTCTGTTTCTCTGTTGGATTCGTGTACTTTTTAAGTGTTCTGTTTGCTTTAGTTACTTAAACCGAAGAACCCATGTCCTTTAAGTATGTCATGTTTTTTGCTGGTATATTCACATGTAATGGTTTTGATTTTAGCCAAAAATTCTATTTATTGACATTTGCATATAAATTATGAAAGGGGAAACTATATGTATACCTTTTATTTATTCATCCAAAGAATAAACAAACTTGGAAACTTTTGTGATTGTGAACTCATTAGTGAAGATTTTAATGGAGCAATTCTAGGCGCCAATGTTTGTAATTATGACATTGTGCATGAATTAGTAATTACAAGAAAATTTTGAAAGGTATGTATACCATTTCAAATGTTTTTCTTGCTCTTTTCAGTTTATTTTTTATTTTTTTTTCTAGAAGTCTACTCTCTCTCTCATTAGGATATCTGATGCTAATAGGTTTTAAGATTTGGTCATTTTTTATTTCAGAAAGAGTTTTGATCATTTTACTTTTATTTTTTAATTGCTTCTCTATCTGGCCTGCCCTGTTTCAGAAAGAGTACTTGTGCGCAGATCAGATGCCATGGGTTTTTAAGTTTAAGCTTTAAATGACTTGATCTCTTCCTTTTATTTATTGACTTGATCTCTTCCTTGCCTTGTTTTTAATACTCAATAGACTCTATTTTGCTGCTATGTGTAGAATCATAGAAATATGTTTAATATATTAGTCTAATAACATAAACTAATATATTTTGAATGCTTCTCTTATATCTTATTATAGTTTAATATATTGTCTGTGTATCTAATAGTAATTGTTTCTCAAGTTATGTGAATTACATTTCAGCAAATGGAGAATCTTTAATTCTTGAATAGTAATAATTTTTAATGATTGATTTGTTTTGTGTGGTAATAGGTCATGGATTCAATGGAGCCTACACAAACTGATGTTGCCACTGCAAGACCAACTATGAGACCTCCTCGTCCACCACAGGTGATATCTTCTTCTAATCCTAATAAGAGAAAATCACCATCAACGGCTTGGGACCACTTTGAGAAGTTTATAGATGAGGAAGGTAGAACTAAGGCAAGATGTATATATTGTAGCAAGGAGTATATGGCTGATAGCAAAATTTATGGAACATCTAATTTAAAAAACCATACACCCATTTGTCCTGAATATCTTTATAATGAATTGCATGATGGACAAGACCCCTTGTCCAAGGATGTAGAGGAGGGAAATCTAGTGCCTAGGACTTTTACAAATGTTGTGGGTAGAAAAGTTCTTGCTGAAATGATCATATTGGATGAGCTTCCATTTAGGTTTGTAGAGAATCAAGGATTTAGAAGGTTTTGTAATGTCTTTCAACCTAATTTTAATATCCCATCTCGCTTTACGTTAGCTAAAGATGTGAGTCGAATTTATTTTGAAGAGAAGGATAAGTTGAGAAATGCCTTGAGAGGCCGTAGGCTTTGCCTTACCACTGACACATGGACTTCAATACAAAATTTTAATTACATGTGTCTTACTTGTCATTTTATAGATGATGATTGGAAGCTACATAAAAGAATTTTGAATTTTTGTATTGTCGATAACCATAAGGGAAAAACCATTGGCAAAATGGTTGAATCTTGTTTAGAAGAGTGAATATTGAGGGGATTTTCACCTTGACGGTGGATAATGCTTCCTCAAATGACGTAGCCATTAGTTACTTGAAAGAAGCTACTAATAGGTGGAAAGGTACTGTTTTAGGGAATGAATTTGTTCATGTGAGGTGTTGTGCTCACATCTTGAATCTTATTCTGACCGATGGCTTAACACATCATAATAAGTCAATTGATAGGGTGCGTCATGCAGTTAGATATGTGAAAGCTTCTCCAAATAGGTTACAAACCTTTAAGAGGTGTGTGGAGAAAATGAAAATAGAGTCAAAGGCTATTCTATGTTTGGATGTGGCCACTAGATGGAACTCCACCTATAAAATGTTGGAAAATTCTGAAAAGTTTGAACATGCATTCAAGCGGATGGAATATGAAGATCTTGATTATATTCTACACTTTCGGGATGGGGACTATGATAGGAGACCTCCAAATGAGGATGATTGGGAGACTTGTAGAAAATTTGTTAAGTTTTTGAAACTTTTTTATAATGCCACAAAGAGGTTTTCGGGTTCCTTGTATGTGACATCAAATGCTTTCTTTGATGAGATATATATGATTAAAAGAAAGATAGATCTCTTTTCTAGGAGTGAGGACCATTTTTTGTACTCAATGGCAAAAACAATGAAAGAGAAGTTTGACAAGTATTGGGGGAGCGGGGAGGATTCATCAAAGAAGGGAAATGTGCTTTTGTATGTTGCTGTGGTGCTTGATCCTCAAAAAAAGTTGGATTATTTGAATTATTGTTTATTAAATTTGTATGGAGAGAATGTTGCTAAGATTATCACTGACCTTGTGGAAAATGTATTGAAACGCTTGTATGAGCATTATAATTCAACTCATTCATCATATGTGTCTATACAAAGTGCGAGTGAGATATCAAGGATGGAAGGTGTTGGTGTTGATGTTGATGATGATGATGATGATGATGATCCAAATAGATTTATTGCCTCTCAATACAAGGCTTTTAGGCAAGGAAAACAACCTGTTGGGTGTGTAGATGAGGTTGCAAAATACTTGATGGAGAATATTGAAGGGGAAAATGACAAAACCTTTAATATACTGGCTTGGTGGAAGTATAATACTAATAAGTATAGTATATTGTCTTGACTGGCACGAGATGTGTTGGCTGTACCTGTTTCTACTGTGGCTTCTGAGTCGGCATTTAGTACAGGAGGACGTATACTAGACCCATTCCGTAGTTCACTTGCCCCTGAGATGGTACAATCTCTCATATGTACTTAAAATTGGCTTCAATCTTCAGTGCAAATTTCGCTTCGACAAGCCATGGATGATGTTGAGCTATTTGAAGATTATGGAAAATGTAATGTTCTTAAAATGTATTAACTTGTGCTTTAACTGAAATTTAATATATCTCGTTAGTGCATTAAATAGAATTTAATATATATTGTTGTTCTAAAATGTTTTGAAACTTTTTTGGAAGCGAAGTTAGCTTCACCTTCAGCAGCATCACCTTCACCATCAAGCACTGCTACAAATCTTGACTGATCTGCCTACATATATTGGTGAGTTTTTCTTGGATTCTGTTTGTGTTAGGATTAATTAATATGATATTAGATTATCTCAGTGTGGTTCAACTAGTTGCATCCATTCAGAATTTAAAAGAATATTTCTTTTTTGCAGCAACCCCATGTGTATGAAGCCAAGTTTAATGTTGGAGCTTGAAGAAGTGCTTACATGCAGGATTACTGAAAAGAAACTTTTTTTGACAATTAAGCATTTTGTCCAGCAATGGATTGCTGTAATTTGTTTCACTAAAGCATTTTGTTGTAATGTAAAGCTTTAGATATCTTGCCATAGTTTTTCATTTCCGGCTCTTTAGTGCTTGTGTTGGTTTTTATGCATTTGTTTTGCTTTCTCAAAGTTCTAACACTATTTGGAGAGTTCACAACAGAATGAAATGAATTAGAGTGGATAGGTTATAAATGAATGGAATGTGGAGGACTATATTATTTTCTTTTGTTTGGTGTGTTTTGGAGTTGCATAAGAGAAGGAATGGAAAGAAGAGATATCATACTTGCAGCTCTGATGGTTCAGTGAAGATATTGTTGGTTTTGTGTTTTTATTGTGTATATCCATTTAATAGTCATAAATGTGGCTTGCTAAGGAGATTTTAGCTTTTATTTTCATAATTTATTTTTAAATGATTTGATATTAGATTTTTTTTTTTAATGAGAGATTATTATTACAAAAAAGAATGTAGTAACTAAATGCTCATGGAAATCAAGCAGCTGCAAGAAAAAAAAAAATGTAGTAACTAAATGCTCATGGAAAACAAGCAGTAGGAAAAAAAAAAAAAAAAAAAAAAAAAAAAAAAGAGAGACCCGACCTGAGACCCGGAAAACCGACCCGATTTCAGACCTGATTTTTCTGGTCGGGTCGGATTTCAGAGAGACAAACCCGATTTCTATCGGGTCGGGTTTTCGGGCCACAGCAAACCCGACCCAATATCAGTCCTAGTCAAGGCAATAGGCTAGCTCATCTTCTAGCTAAACATGCCAAGGGCATAGTTTATTTTTTTACTTGAATGGAAGAGAATCCTTGTCTCTTAGAACAAGCTCTTCTCCATGATGAAATTTCTTTTGATTGTACTTAATAATATTTTTTGTGTTTCCTATGAAAAAAAAAGGAGGCGTCAATTGATTTACAAGACTTTTGGCATATGCATATATATTCATTTGTAGTAAAGAAATTGAATTTTTTCCAATACTTGGGCTTCTTTGATTTTTTAACTTTGTTGGTCAATTGGATTTAAATAAAAGGCTTTTTAATATGGAGTGGTGAATGATAGAAACGACCAATCAATCAAGTAATTCATGTTTAACCAACTGTTGCTAATGCAAGTAGGTTGCTGATTGTTGGGTTAAAAAGAATTGACCCCTTACAAATTAATTAATTACCCAAGTTAATTAATTAGATTCAATTACATGCAATAACGTGATAGCATAAAAAAATCACCAATTATACTAAATGCAGCGAAAAATAAATTTGACATAGGTGATTTGTTTACGAATAGGGAAAACCATTGAGACAAAACTCCACCGAGTGATTTTAAGGTCACCACTCCCAAGAATCCACTATTATTAATCACAAGCTGTTACAAGTATAAGGAATCTTATCAAATCCTTTGGCCTATCCCGAAATACCAATTTACAGTTAAACCCTTACCCCAATACCCAATTGGACTTGTATTGTAGTGGTAATCTTTCCCTTGATGCATGAATCCTAGTACGTGACTAATCAATGTGCATAGATCTCAGTACGTGACTAACTCCAGCAACTTGAAAAGGTTGTTGGCTGCAAAATTTTTCAGTTCATCAATGATGAAGATCAGGAAGCTCCTTGGTTACAAAACCCTTGGCGTAATGACGCAGTAGCTTCTTTAGAGAAAATAATGAACTAGAGCACTTTCTGCATGCATTCTTTATCTATAACGTCCTTTAAAATAAGCCTTATATATGTCTAGGGTTGTGAGAAAATAAACCTTATACAAATATTTCAGCTTGGGCTGAAAATTAGATCTAGAAGTTTTGATTTCGTAAGTCTCGACAGAAATAGCTTCTGTCGAGCTTCTGTCGAGTTTCGACTTTAAATCTCGATAGAAAGGATTCTATCGAGACTTCTGTCGAGTTTTAGTGAATAGCTCTTCTTCACTTGTTTCTTGATCAGATCTTCATGGCTTTAACACTTGACTTGAATAACATGTTTCTTGAAGTTTTAAACCCATTCTAGATCTACCCAATTACAAGTAAAGTGCATTTTATCAAAAGATTAGCTAATTACATAAATTATGTCCCTAACACTAATGAAATTGATATTCAAATTAAAAAGTATGTGATATAAACAAAAATCAATAGCTAATCAATGAGTCTTGAAATTAAATAATAAGATTTAAATAATATATTATTATGACCAATCAATTACATTTTGAAATCAATTTTTTTTTTTAATGAAACTTCATTTTTATAAACCACTCCATCATCAATATATCTCATTAATTTTTTTCCTTCTTTTATTATAAATACGATAATTTTGAACATATCCGTTTTATGATAATTTTTAGTATTTTTTATTATTAGGTTAAGACATTAATTAGTTGTTAGTGTAAGCGAAACTCAAATTCCTTATTCGACAACAAAAAAATTTATAATTTTTTTAGTAAAATAAAAATTTTGCCAATTAAATTAACCAAAATCCACAATATATGTCATCAACTTTAAATATAGTATAAACAAACTATAATTATCTAAGTTTGGGGGGGGGGGGGGAAGCAACTATCATCTTTAATTCCAAAAATAAAAAGTTGATACTAAACTTTTTTTTTTTTTTTTTTGATAAGAAAATTGATACTATCTTCATTGCAAGACATAAGAACCATATAATGGTAAAAAGAATATGCTTGAAAGTTTTTTGTTGGGGCGGGGGGGCCTATGGCCCACTTTCCCTCCACTCATGGTGAAACTCCTACAATAACAGAATTTATGTTGTTTTCTAGAAAAAGCAGAGCAGAGATAAAATACAGCGAACTTTCACTTTATTTTTGATGACGAAAGCCAGTGTCAATCGTTACATTTTTAAATAAAATATTTTATATAAAAAAGATTAATTAAAATTAAAATTAATAAAGGCGGTGGAAAATGGGAGACGGGAATAATGCTATTCCAATTCCCAAAGATCAGCGAAAGTTTGGCGCCTCGCAAGAACTTAATTAAGAATACCAACAGACCTCCACCACCAGGTTCCCAAATTATATATATTCAAAATCAAAGGGGACTCTGTTGTGTAGCTCTGATTCTTCTTGTTTTAATAAAAAAATTTTCCAAAATCCTATTTTTGTTAATTACATTTTAGTGTTAAAGTCAATTTGATCTTTACATTTTAGTGACAGTTAATTTACCTTATTGTTTCTTTTGCCTGCACAGTTTTATCTTTGTTTTATTCGGTGGGATTATAATTAGATAATGGGTTGGCAAATCAAATTTAGATTTGAAAGGTATAGTTTTTTTTTTTTCTTCTAATTTTAACTTATCTTTTTTTTTTTCCCCCATAATTCTTATGCTGAGTATATGCTTGCAAATAGACGTGAGGACTCTTCCAAGAAGTCATGCTTAAGTAATAGAGCAGCGGGTGCTCTTGCAAAAATGGGTTGTACTTGTAAACAAACAGAAGCTTTTGTTTATTATTCTAGTTCTAGCCCGCCTCTAGATTCAACTTCCATTTTGGATCTTGATTCCTCTAAGATAATGATTAATATGAATCTTGTTCTAATAAAAAATAATAATAAAATGACATGACATAAGCACCACTCTTGTCATTTTTCTTTTCTACTTTTTATTTTTATTTTTATAATTGGATAGTTACATGTTACAACAATGGGATTGAGACTCTTAAAGCACTTTTTTTTTTTTTTTTTTTGTCCATTCAAATAAATTCATTTTTGTTTGTTCTAAAAAATATATATAGCTTTTGAGTAGAATACTGAATACCACACAAATTTTTTTAATGCCTTTGTATTAGAGGTTTTGTGAAATAGAACTTTAATTGAAAGCATTTATTTTAGTGTTTTAATTGTTTAACAAATTAAAATAAAAGTGTATAATATTAAATTTATGAATTTAATTATAAGGTATGAAGGTGAATTATATACGTTTTTATTAAAAATAATTTTTAAGGGAATTATCAAAGTTTTGCAAGTAGAGTTTTAAGTTTTAACCCCTTGAAATTATTTTTGACGCCTCCAAAAACAAAACCATAGAGGTCCAAAGGCACTAAAATCTTGCCAAAATCATTGTTTTTAACTTATACTAAATACTAGGCACGTGTTGGATAACTTGGATTGACATAATCGCGCAAACAACTTAATTGGTCCTTTAACCATTAAAGTGCTCTCTTCCCTTTTTTTCAAAAGATAAATAATCTTTATCAAGGAGCTTGACTGAGATCGCACTGTCATATTAAAAATCAAAATTAATAACTTGTCTCATCATGCTATGCACTAGAAAACAGTGAAAAATATATTAGAGTTTTCCTAACATCAAAGGGGCTCCAATATCAATTGGCCGGTGATGTGGTGGTGGTAGATGCGATAAGTGATGATGATGTTTCGATATAAAATAAAGGTTTTGAATAAACCTTATCAAAGAAAATTGATAGAATTTAACTTTTGAATTCTTTTTTCTTACAATAAATGAAGGGAGATTTAAACTCAAGATCTTCACAGTGAGAAGATTCAAATAAACTACTACAAAACTCTTAGCATTTAATTTGTGTGTTTTCAATCTAAAAGATAGCATCTTTTCTCTATTTTTATAATGAGATTGGAATGGATCCTCTTTGTTTTACTTTTAAAAGAAAATGGATCATTTTGTGGCCAACATTTACCCTTCAAGGATGTAAGGATATACATGGTATTATATCATTTAGCATTTCATTCATTATCCATTTTATTTCAATAATTATTGAATTATTAAAAAAAAGAAGTAAGAAATGATTGCTAAATTACATAATAATTGATTTTATTGGGTGACATTATGTTAACTTCTAGATTGGTGATTTTTTTTAATCCATAAAGATTAAAACTTGCAGCATTTGTTACATGACCATTGCTCTTTACAATCAAAATACCAATAAATTTATTTTTGGAGTAGGCATAATCAAATTCAAGTACGTTATATAAACCACACAAGACTTAATCATTTTTTTTTCTTTGCTAATAAGGGTATTCAAAATCCTTTGGATAATTATAGGAATAAATCCCTTAAAATAGATCGAATAGCTCTCATGCTAGTTAGGAAAAAAAAAATTATAAATTAAGTTAATTAAAATCCACTATAGTAAAATGTTAGATATCCATCCATTTTTGTTTTAGTTATAATGGGGATATTCATCCATGTGAAATGTAAAAAGTAAAGGGAAATTTTTGTTGGCTAAGAGAGTGAGAGTCTGACACGACAAAGTTGGCTCCACGAGTAATATGTGCGCACTAATATGAACATTAAACATGCTTATAAGAGACTCCATTTACACAAGAAAAGTTGCAAACCTAGCTAAACTATGAACTAACTTATTACCATCCCTCCTAAAGTAATTTAGAAAATGAGCAGCAAGTAACTGAACATCCTCCACCGAAAGACCTGAGGCTGAAAGATAATGATCCTCCCCTCGAAGAGCAGTCATCACAATACTAGAGTCACCTTCCAAGACAACATTGTCAACACCTATCTCCCTTGCAAAACCAAGAGCCATGGCAGCAGCGAGGGTCTCCACCTCCTCAGGACCATAAGCTCTAGGAAGCTTCTCAGAAAGCGAGGCTATAACCATCCCATGACCGTCGCGAATCACAACCCCAATACCTGACTTATTCTCCGCTCTGAAGCTGGCACCGTTGAAGTTGATTTTAAACGAACCATTCGAGGGGGGTACCCATCTAGCTCTGGGGCGGGGAACAGCTGGGACACGGGGAATCTGCTGCTAGAAATTCAGCATGCCTATCCTTAGCGAGCTGAGCAAGCTGCGAGAGAGAGACACTGGATTGGGCTAGGCGAACTTGATTCTGATGATGCCAAATCGTCCAAACAGTAATAGCAAACAACTCCGGGTCCTGATGATTGACAATAATCCAGGACAGCAGCTCCTTGAAGTCCACAAATGACTGAGTACGACGCACACCCCACAACGACAAGTTAGACCGCACAACGTCTAAACTAGAGCAAGACCACACAGCATGAACGACTGACTCCTCCACTTGGTGGCAGCGTTCACAGATCGCCTCCTGCAAAATTGTTCGTCGCATTAAGTTAACTTTTGAAGGCACTGAATTACGACAGGCACGCCACATGAAATTCTTAATCTTATTTGGACAGTTCAAAGCCCAGATTCCGTTCCACAGTTTGGTGTTCACCGGCTCTCCAAATGGGATCAGCTCATTCTCTTCTTTGAGGAAACGATAGCCAGTCTTGCATGAGTAACGACCATTAGATGAGTGGGGCCAAAAGAGGATATCTTCAGCTGAACCACGTGCTAGAGGAATGCGCTTAATCAGTTCGGCTTCCTCAGGGGCAAACAAACCATCAACGAGCTCCTCATTCCAGGTCCGAGTCTCGGCATCAATCAGCAAATCCATAGTGGCATTCTCAAACCCTTCGACCACTGGAGAACAGAGAAGCGGAGGGTGCTTTCTAGGCAACCAGTGATGCTGCCACACCCGAACCTTCCTACCAGACCCTATACGCCACCTAGCACCTCGTTGAATAACATCCCGTCCATATAAAATGCTTTGCCACACATATGAGCCCGATCTTGACTCCTTAGCTTCCATTATAGAGCAATTGGGGAAAAAACAAGCTTTGAAAACCTTGTAAAACAAAGAATCTGTATTATGCAAAAGGCATCAAGCTTGCTTTGCCAAAAGGGAATCATTAAACAAAGCCAAGTCCCGAAACCCCATGCCTCCCACCATTTTTGACTTTGTCATCTCCACCCACTTAAGCCAGTGAACTTTCCTCTGGTCACCACGCTAACCCCACCAGAACTTCTTTATGAGAACCTCAATGTCATTACAAAGCCCCAAAGGTAGTTTAAAGCACCCCATTGCATTGGTAGGGATAGCTTGGAAAACTGATTTGACAAGAACTTCATGCCTTGCTTGAGAGAGTAGCTTCCCTTCCCAACCTTGGAGCTTCTTCCAAACCCTCCCTTTAATATAATTAAAACTCTCCCTCTTATCCCTACCCACCAGAGAGGGGAGGCCCAAATACTTTTCATACTGATGCACATCTTGAACCCCCAGTATACACTTGATAGTAACTTTCAAATCTTTAGAAGTAGATTTATTGAAGAAAATAGATGTTTTCCTCCTATTCACTTTCTGTCCTGAAGCCTCCTCATATAGAGATAAAAGTGCCATGACATTGCTACACTCGTCTGGAGTTGCCCTGCAAAAGAGAAGGCTATCGTCTGCAAACAGCAAGTGAGTTAGTTTTGGACCATACTTGCACAAAGAAAAACCAGTGATATTGCCCACACTCGCCGCATGCCCAATAAGCCCATGTAATCCTTTAGTACATAAAAGGAAAAGGAATGGGGAAAGGGGGTCCCCTTGTCTAAGACCCCTCAATGGGTGAATCAATCCCTTCGGTTCACCATTAACAAGGATGGAATAGGTGGCAGTCCTCACACACAACATAACAAGTCCAATCCAATGCTCATTGAAACCCATCCGCCGCATAATAGCCTCAAGGATACGACCACTCCATCCTATCATAAGCCTTACTCATATCTAACTTAAGAGCCATATAACCTGTTTTCTTTGAATTATGGTGCTTCATAGAGTGTAAGGTCTCAAAAGCCATAAGAACATTGTAAGAAATAAGTCGATCTTTTACAAAGGTCGACTAGTGCTCAGTGATTATGGTGGGCAAAATTTTTTCAATCTGTTCGCAATCACTTTTGAAAATTTTTTATAGAGAACATTACATAAACTGATGGGGCGATATTGATGCACATATTCAGGATTATCAACCTTAGGGATAAGGGTAATAAAGGTATGATTGACAGGATGAGGGAAAGTACCTGAATTCAACCAAGATAAGATAGATCTAATCACATCATCATCCACCATACCCAAAAGTGTTGATAAAATAGGGGCGGCATCCCATTCGGACCCGGCGCCTTCAGAGGAGCCATTTGGCTCAAGGCAATCTGCACCTCACATGCCAAGAACTCCTTAGATAGCTCCTGATTCATGTCCGTTGAGATAATATGAGGAATTCGGTCCAAAACCCCATTGGCTAGTGACAGATTAGAAGATAAAAACAACTCTTGGTAAAAATTAATCAACACCGAAGCAATAGATTCAGGAACCTCCTGCCACTGATTCTGAGTGTCTCTGATACCTCGAATAGAATTCCTTCTATGTCGCTTTGTCGCTTTACTATGAAAGTACTTAGTATTGCGATCTCCTTGACTCATCCACAACACCCTTGAGCGTTGATTCCACATGCGTTTCTCTTTGTCTAGCAAGGAGGAGATTTCAGCTTTCAATTCTCGTACTCGGTCATTACAGCCACTTCTAATAGACTCCTTTTCGGCCTAAACCAATAGGTGCCTAGATTTAATCAACTCTCTTCGGACATTGCCGAAGCAATTTTTATCCCACCAAGCTAGGTCTCGGCCACATCTCTCAACCCTTGTCCAAATTGCATCATCTATGTCATTGTCGTGCATTGATCTCCACGTTGCTTCCACAATATCACCACATCGGCTATCAGAGAGCCACATTTCTTCAAACCTAAAAGGTTTATTTCGCGGAGGAGGATCCAA
Organism: Quercus lobata; assembly: GCF_001633185.2. NCBI lineage: Eukaryota > Viridiplantae > Streptophyta > Magnoliopsida > Fagales > Fagaceae > Quercus > Quercus lobata. The sequence goes on along the minus strand of NC_044913.1, from coordinate 36,888,477 downwards.
GCCTGAGAGAGTCAGAAGAATAGGAACATGATCAGAGGAATCACAACAAAGATGGTTAATCCGTAAACCTAGAAAAAGTAGAAAAAAACCATTATTAGCCAACCCTCGATCTAATCTCTCCCAAATAGAGTGACCATCCCTAAAGTGTCTACTCCAAGTGGAACGTTGCCCAGAGAAACCCAAGTCCATAAAACCACATTCATCTATCACATCTCGAAAGAGTTGCATTTGATAATTAGGGCATTGAGCCCCTCCTAATTTCTCCTCTTGACTGACAATTTCATTAAAGTCACCCATGCAAATCCATGGAACAACAGGGTGGTGGTTAAGGCAATGAAGTTCACTCTAGGCTTCACGTCTCCTTGCCATATCTGGCTCTCCATAGAAACCAGTAAACCTCCATTATTGATCCGAGTTTTTATCAATCCAAGCATCAATAAAATACCTCTTTGAATCTTCCACGATAAGATTGATAGTATCTTTCCAAAACAGAACAAGACCACCTCCCCTATTATCACTAGGTACCACCCATCTATTTTGAAACTCCAAACTACTCTGAACCCTAACTAGCCTTGCTTCATCTGTCCATGTCTCGGATATAAACACGACAGATGGATTTTTTGCCCGTACAATTTCTACAAGCTCCTTCCCTGTTTAAAGGTTCCCAAGCCCTCGACAGTTCCATGCTAAGCAATTCATTGATTCTGCCGGGGTTGCTTAATAGCCTCCACCAATATAGTAGGTATTTCTCTATCACTCCTCAAAACCTGTTGACGTTTGCAAGGTAATAGGGAGCAATCTTCCTCAGGAACAAAACTACGCTTTCCATTCCCATTTTTGCCAAGACTGAAGGAGTTAAGCTATCAACTGTAGTCCTAACTAATCGGGTCCAGGTTGACATTTTGGTAGGCCGAATAGATGTAGAGGATATCTCCCCTCTGTCCAAAGGAATGCGAGGTAAAGGTAAAGGAGCCTCCACTCTGTCCACAGCCGAGGAAGTAACCAACTGAGGAGTTGAAGGATTGTCAAACTTGGTGAGCTCTTTGTCAGTATCCCGAAGCTGAGATTCAAAGTTATCACCTTTAGAATCTTGACTATCTATATCGAGACATCCCTCATTGAGAAGAACAGGCTGAAAGGCTTCATAAGGGACACTTTCAACCTGCTCACTTTGCATGGACGTAGGAGTTACCAACACTGGAGCTACATTCCTCATTGGTTGAATATCACATGGCTGCCCCACTCCAGCGTTTGATGGAACAACAGACGGACTAGAACTCATAGCACTTTCCATTGGTCCTTGCCCACCTCTAGGTTCACTACTCGGACTCCGAACCTGCCTCTCAAGCTTCGACTTATAATACCTAGGCATAACCACAACAAACTTCCAAGATTGTACAAATGCCGGTGCCCGTAAACTAGGTCCGAATTGTTGTTGTTTTGTCTTTAGGGTGCCCTTACTTGCAATTCACACATCACAGTCTTTATCGTCATGGTCAAGGAAACCACACCAATAGCATATATTCGGGAGACGTTCATACTTAAAACTGACCCACACTTGTTTGCCATTATCAGTGGAGATGAGACGGCCTTTGCATAAAGGCAAAAAGACGTCAATGGTAACCCTAATCCGGATAAAACTCCCACCATCATGCACTAGCGTATCCGGGGTGTGAACAACTTCACCTAGGGCATCACATATTTTTTCTGCCACCGCTTTGTTCCTATATCTGATTGGTATATCATGTACTTGCACCCAAAAGATAGCTTTGTTAAATTGCAGGTCGTGAATCAGAACATCATTATCGTAGCGGTTCATCACTATCAAACGCTTGTCGAAACTTCACGGCTCACTAGATAATACTCGCTCCATATCTGGCTTATTATCAAAGATAAACAAAATCTTATGGTCTTCTTGATTTTGAATTTTGAAGCTAGTTCGACAGCGCTAAAGGGGGTTGAAAGTGTTGGCGATAGCATCTACATTCAAGGCTCATTTAGTTAGGAACTTCGCCACAATGATGAACTCTTGGGTACGTTATTCTTCAGTAATACTACATCCTGGCCCCTCTTGATCAGACAGAGTAAGTCAACTCCAATGACTAGACAAGTCATCCATAAGAGCATAGAAAGTATCAACCACAAAAGGGAGATGTTGCAAAGGGAAAAGAAGAACGAACGGAGAAGGAGGCAAACCAACTGTTTCACAGTCCTCAAAGGAAAAGAAAAACCACCAACGCAAGGATTAACCAGGTTAACCTAGACGAAAAACCTTCACAAGGAAGGACACCCGTTCTACCGCCTACTAGAGACAGAGAAACCCTTTTTTTTACTCACCAAAACTTGAATAAACCAAAATTCGTTCAAAACAACTTAATCAGTTACGCATGCACCAAGTGAAGTATAATAAGAAAATAAGATGTCCTAGCCTTTTTTATTTAATTTTTGAGGTACTAATAAAATGTCCTAACCTGACCACGTACTTGTGGCATCTACAGAATTTGCGTTAGGGGAGGTTCAACTCAACTAAAGGTTCTTTCTTTTTTTCTCTAAAGTTAATTATGACCACAATTTATATATTTATTTTTAAATTAGAAAATTTCAATTTGTATTTTCACACACTTACACATGTATGTATATTTTTGTGTGTATATATTGACTACTCCATGGACCATGCCAAGGGTCAAAGGGACAATTATATATATATATATATATATATAGGTAAAAAAAGAAAAAAAGAAAAGAAAAAAAAAAGAAGGTGATAAGGTTGTTTTCGTTGAAGAGATTCAAAGTATGACACACAAGGAAGCCGACAACTCCTCTGAGCTCGTCGGCTTCCCATAAGTGGATGGGACCCAATACAATGACACCACAAAAAGACAACAGCCCTGTAATACCCAACGATTGTCTCTATGAAGCTGACGAGAAGTTTCAAACAAAGAAAGAGACTAACGAGGTGAGAAGGCCAATGGGTCCAGCGTGGCTTGTCTTGGTCTCCACGAATATCTATGCAAGGAAATACCTTGCATCACATGATTAACCCTAATCAAAGGAATCTCTACAAGGAAAGGATCCCGCAAAATGTGTGTATTAATGAGGATCTTCCCTACAAGGAAAGACCTTTTTCGCCAAGAAACGAATGTCAGCTGCACACTACTATAAAACCCCAAAGCCCTCACAAATCAAGGTATGCGTAATTCTCCTAACTTTGGCACTCTAGAGTTGTAGAAATTCTCTCTAACTTAACCTTTAGAGGATATTTGGCCAGTACCACACCAGTACTCTCTGCAAGGTCTTCTTTGTTTCTGTTTTGCAGGTTTTGTCTAAAGCACGTGAGAACCGTGTGGCTCACTGACGATTTTTGGTATCATCAGTTGGCGCCGTTTGTGGGAAAGAAAAAAATAGCAACCATATTACCACTTCCCAAATAAAGAGTTGTATGGTACTCAATTGCTTGATGGCAACCAACAACAATAACGGAGATGAACCACGCACTACTGCCCTTGAAAGATAGGTTTAGACCTTAGCCGCGGCTATGGAATGCCTTACTAAGCAAAACCACGACCTATAAGAACAACTACGCCAAAGGGATGATGTGCCCAATAGTCACGGAGAAGAGCAAGAGGGCACCAACATCGAAAGGAGGGATCGAGAAGGACTAGAAGGCAGGAATGCTCTGAGCAGACAAGAGCGATAAGATACCAGTCGCCCATCTGTCACAGATACAACACCACCGCATATGGTCGCAGAGATGCAGATGATGAAGGAGAGGATGGACTTCATGATGAACGCCTTTAAGGGGCGGTTGTCAAACGACCTTGACGAGCTGGTCCACCAGACGGACTCGCCATTTACAGCACCCGTCACTTCATGCCCCGTTCTTACAAAGTTCTGTATGCTGCAGATAGAAGCCTATGATGGGTCAAAGGATCCCTTGGACCGCTTAGAGTCATTCAAAACCCTCATGCACTTACAAGGTGTTTCAGATGAGATTATATGCCAGGCCTTCCCAACTACATTGAAAGGTCTCGCTAAGATATGGTTCAACAGATTGACACCCAACTCCATTAGTACCTTCAAAGAGCTAAATGCGCAATTTGTATCGCAGTTCATAGGGGGGCACAGGTAAAAGAAATTCACTACATGCCTGATGAGCATCAAGTAGCGAGAAGATGAGACACTAAGGTCCTACATAGCACATTTCAACAAAGAAGCTCTTTCGATAGACGAAGCTAATGACAAGATACTTGTTACTGCATTCACCAATGGTTTACGGAAGGGGAAGTTTTTGTTCTTCTTATACAAGAACGACCTAAAGACCATGTTAGATGTACTTTATTACGCTACTAAGTACATGAACGCAGAAGACGCGCTACTAGCCCGAGAGGAGAAACCCAAGAAGAGGGAAAGGCAAGAAGATGCACGGCAGGAAAGGGGATAAAAGATGATTAGAACCATGGACTGACAGGAGGATAGGCACTCCAAACCCCCCACTGGAAGGTTTACTAACTTCACCGCTGACTGCCCCAATTGATTAGGTATTGATGCAGATCAAGGATGATACGACCTTGACGTGGCCTTGCAAGTTGAAGGGAGATCCTAGTAAGAGTTCCAAAGACAAATATTGACTTTTTCATTAGGATCACGGTCACGACACATCTGAATGCTATGACTTGAAGCAACAAATTGAAACCCTAATTGGACGAGGGAAACTACAATGGTTCGTCAGTAAGGAAAGGGCATACCTACCACAAGAGTAGGCTACATGAAAGGATAACGAGCATCCCAAGCCATCCTTAGGAGACATAAGGATGATTGTAAGGGGTACCACAGCTTCCAATTTGTCCAGAAAGGCACATTAGACTTACCTAAGGATGGTTCAGAGCGTCTAGTTAACGGGTTTTGTTCCTAAGATGGCACGGGTCAACAACCCCATAATTGGATTCTCAGAGGAAGTTGCTCGACGTCTCCACCACTCACACGATGATGCACTCGTTGTTAGCATACGGGTAGGGAATTACAACACTCACCGGGTCTTAGTTGATAATGGAAGCTCTGCTAATATCCTCTATTACCCGGCGTTCCAACAGAAAAGGATCGAGAGAGAACGGCTTTTATCGACCAATGCACTGCTCGTTGGATTTGGAGGAACGAGAGTATACCCCCTCGGTGCGGTCACATTGCCCATGACAGTTGGTGATTACCCTCAACAAATTACTAAGGATGTTACATTGTTGTCGACTATTCGTTTGTTGTAGCCATACTAGGCCGTCCTACCCTCAATTCGTGGAAGGCCGTAACTTTGACCTATCACCTGATGATCAAGTTCCCTACCGAGTACGAAGTAGGAGACGTACATGGAGACCAAGTAGTAGCATGCGAGTGCTACATAGTGATGTTAGAAATGGACGACCACTTGCAGACTATGAGCATAGAAGAGCAACGGATGGTTGCAAAGCCCGTTGAGGGGTTGGAGGAGATACTTCTCGATAACTTTAGACCTGAGTGAATGACTAGGATCGGTACCCTCACCAGTCTGCCAATCCGTCAAGAACTCATAACATTCCTGAGAGAGAACCAGGATGTCTTTGCCTAGAGCCACGAAGACATGCCTAGGATCGACCTTTCAATCATGGTTCATAGGTTGAATGTATCACCCTAGTTTCCCCTTATCCGTCAAAAGAAGTGAGTGTTTGCCCAAAAACGAGACAGGGCTATAGCAGAAAAAGTATGCAAATTGAAAAATACAGAATTCATCAGGGAGGTATACTATCCCAACTGCCTAGCCAATGTAGTGATGGTCAAGAAAGCCAACGAAAAGTCGAGAATGTGTGTAGACTTCACAAACTTAAATCAGGCGTGCCCCAAAGATAGCTACATACTCCCGCAGATCGACGTCCTAGTAGACTCGACAGCAAGACACCGGTTGTTGAGTTTCATGGATGCGTTTTCTGGTTACAACCAGATTACGCTGGACGAGGTTGATCAGGAGAAGACTTTTTTCGTCACTAGCCAAGGCCTCTTCTGCTACAAAGTGATGCCATTTGGCCTTAAGAACACGGGTACAACATACCAAAGGCTTATGAACAAAATGTTTGCACATTAGATTGGGAGAAATGTCCAAGTTTACATAGACGGCATGCTAGTGAAAAGCCAAAGGGAAGACGACCATTTGGACAACCTCAAGGAAACCTTTGATACCCTCCGCTCTTACAACATGAAGCTTAATTCGAGTAAATGTGCATTTGGGGTGACGGCTAGAAAATTCCTAGGGATCATGGTATCTCAAAGAGGTATTGAAGTCAATCAAGATAAAATCCGGGCCATAATGGAGATGGCGCCACCAAGGAACATAAAAGAGGTACAAAGCCTCAACGGCAAGGTAGCTTCATTAAATAGGTTCGTGTCAAGGTTAACGGACAAGTGCCTACCTTTCTTTCGCATGCTGAAGACTTTGAGTGGACGGTTAAATGTCAGCGAGCTTTCGAGGATCTAAAAGCATACCTCTCTTCCCTACCGTTGTTAAGTCCCTTTAAATCGAGGGAAGAGCTATTTCTCTATCTAGCTGTCTCCTCGACTACCGTCAGTGTGGCCTTAGTCAGAGAAGAAGACAGGGTGTAGAAGCTCGTATATTACACTAGCCAAGCACTCCGAGGCACAAAGGAAATGTTTCCACCAATGGAGAAGCTCACCTTCGCTTTAGTTATCGCAGCCTTTAAGCTCATGCCATACTTTGAAGCCCACATTATGGTTGTTCTGACAGACAAACCTTTACGAAGAGCAATGAGTAATCTTGAAGCTGTTGGACGGATGGCACTACGAGAAATTGAGTTAAGCGAATTCGACGTGTAATACCGCTTACGTACTGCCATGAAGGGACAAGTGGTCGCTAACTTCATTGTGGAATTCACCAATATGGAAGGCCAGGGGGCAGAAGAGCATCCTCAATGGAGTATCCACCTGGATGGATCGTCTAACAGGCTAGTTGGCGGAGCAGGTATAGTACTCCGCTCACTGGACGGGGACGAGATCGAGTGCATGGTTCATCTCGACTTCCCTACGACCAACAATGAAGCGGAGTACGTGGCTCTAGTGGCAGGATTGGATCTCGCCAAAGCAGCAAAGGCCACAAGTGTGGTTGTGTATTACGACTCTCAGGTGGTCACAAGTCAGGTGAATAGTGACTACGAGTGCAAATGTGAAAGGATGAAGAAATACCCGAAGCAAGTAAGGAAGCGGGTGGGTGACCTTTAGGCCAGGTTTGTTTAAATCCCAAGGGAAGAGAATGAGTAGGCCAACCACCTTGCCAAAGCTACATTAGCTGAACACATGCTCATCCCCGATAAGGTACTTTCTTTTTTTCAGCTTTCACCTTTGATAGATGGCATTGGTGTGCAGGAAATAGACTTAGGAAGCAACTGGACCACACTGATAGTTTCTTACTTAAAAGACATCACACTACCTGACAGTAAGGAGGCCGTAAGGAAACTAAAGGTTTAGGTGGCACGATTCGTTTTGATAAAGGATGTCTTGTACAAAAGAGGCTTCTCCCACCCGTACTTAAGATGCTTAAGCCTCGAGGAAGCGGATTATGTCATGAGAGAAGTCCACGAAGGGATCTGTGGGAACCATTCAGGGTCATGATCATTGGTGCACAACTTAATTCGGGTAGGAAACTATTGACTTACCATGCAAAAGGATGCCTAAGCCTATGTCAAAGCACAGCCAACAGAAGAGCTCACTTTGCTGACGGCCCCGTGGCCTTTTGCTTAATGGGGGTTAGACATCATGGGCCCATTTCCAATAATGAAAAGACAACTAAAGTTCTTAGTGGTCAGTATAGATTACTTTACTAAATGGGTGGAAGTTGAAGCCCTGGCTGCCATTATGGAGAAGAACGTACGATGCTTCATCTAAAGAAACATCATCTGCAAGCACGGGATCCCTAGAGTCTTGGTCTTAGATAACGGAAAGCAGTTTGACAAATACTTGTTTAGGGATTTTCGCTCATAGTTGGGGATCAAGAATCACTACTCCTCCCCTGCCCACCCTCAGGCCAATGGATAGGTTGAAGTCATGAATTGATGCTTGCTCAAAATCATTAAGACTCGACTCAATTCGAGGGAGCAAAAGGTATATGGCCAGAAGAGTTGCCAATTGTACTATAGGTGTACAAGACGATGGCCAGAACACCTACAGGAGTGAAGCCGTTATCCCAGCTGAGGTCGGACTCACAAGCTACAGAGTGGAGAACCATGATGAGAGTAGGACTGACGAAGCCATGCGCCTACAGCTTGACCTAGTAGACGAGGTCAGAGCAACAACTGAACAAAAGTTAGCATGATACCAGAACCTCATGGCCAAGCACTACAACTCCAGAGTCAGACACAGAGATTTCCAAGTTGAAGACCTTGTCCTGAGGAAGGTGACGGTCGCCACAAGAGATCCCTCTCAGGGAAAACTAGGACCTAATTAGGAAGGACCCTACAGAATCACTTTGTGGCAAAGGAAAGGCACCTATCATCTGGAGACACTTGACGGACAGAAGTTGCATCATCCGTGGAACACCGAGCACCTAAAGAAATACTACCAGTAGATGACAACATGTTGACCACTCCTCATTTACAGTTTATTTCATTCTAGTTATTATCTATAGTACTTTTTAGCCCAAAGGGCAGCTTTTTAATTTTTCAAGAACAATTTTTCTTATGCACGTGTTTATCATAATAAGAGGAGTTATTCAGAAATATCATGCGCATATAACATTTCTACAAAACCACGTCTACAACCAAATCTTTAGGCGAATGGATGCACCAAAAGGACACGTTAAAATTTATACAAGTCCATGAATGGATGGGTGCACCCAATGGATGCCTTGCAACTTGTTAAAGTCCATTAGTGGATGGATACATCCCAAGGGATGCCTTAAAATTTATACAAATCCTTAAGTGGACGGGTTCATCTCAAGGGATGCTTTGAAATTACTAAGTCCCTAAGTGGACGAGTTCATCCCAAGGGATGCCTTTAAATTACTAAGTCCTTTGATGGATGGACTCATCCCAAGGATACCTTAAAATTACTAAATCCAAATGGATGGGTACATCCAAGTAGACGGGTTCATCCCAAGGATACCTTGAAATTCACTAAGTCCTTAAGGGGACGGGTATACCCAAGGGGACGGGTATACCCAAGTGGACGGGTTCATCCCGAAAATTCACTAAGTCCTCAAGAGGACGGGTGCATCCTAGCATGTATACTAGTCCCAAGGTAGACAGACAAACACATGTCTCATAATTAGGAACCAACACATGGCAAAAGCATACTCAAAATGGCAAAACTAAAAGCGACAGATGTAATAACAAAATATTAAATAAAGGAAAACGTTTACAATAAAGCCCAAAAACAAGAGGGCATTTTCTATTGTTTGAAAATAAGCCGGGTTACATAAAAAATTAGAAATTGAAAAAAGCTAAGTAGGAGGAGCATCCAAGGCAGACGGGTTCTCAGCGTTCTGGGTAGAAGGGTCTTCAGCAAATGAGAGCAAAGGAGCAATGGAGCCATCAAGAATGGGTTGAGCAAGAACCATACTGTCGTCTTTCGAATCCTGCTCCTCTACATGAGTGGAATTATCGAACTCTTCGTCGACGGTGTCACCACTCCTCAGGTCGTCAGCAGTAGATGAATCCGACTTGCTTTAAGCAGTCCACGAAACCGAAACCATAATAGATGCCATATGCTTCAATAAAGGGTTGGGAATCCCATAACTCCACCACGGCGTCAGCCTTCGCCTTCTTCATCTGTTCACAAATAGAGGCCAATTCCATCGCCAAATTGGTCTTCGCCTTTTCCGCTTCCTCGAACTGATGGGTCTCTTCTGCAAGCACTTTAGTCTTAGTTTTTAGCTTCTAGTTAAGGGTACGAAAGACCTCCGAGTATTGAGCTCGCTCCTTGTTTTCAATCTTCTAGCGCTTACGAAACCGTCAGATCACCCCCTCGCTGGCAACGCACTTATCTTGAAGCACCTTCATATGCACCAACGCTTGAGATCAAAACAACTGTCAGTAAAAGAATGGAGAAATAATGCAGTAACATAGTCTGAGAAAAGAAAACACACCCTAGACAGATCAAAGAGACCCGACGTCCCTAAGTCCTTAGTCGTTTATCTAGCACAAGGCTTTAGATCCGTCTCCTTGATGATTGATTCAACCATCTCTACGGCATGCTCCTTGTGCGTAAGTAGAAGACCGACAACTCTTTGAGTGACAGGACACTTCCCTGTCATCAACCCTTTGCCAACTCCGTGGCTAGGTTCAGGATGCAACGGTAGCTTTGGTTGCTTGTCCCTAATAGGGGTGGCCGGACCTTTCTTATGTAGATGGTCATCCTTCCCCTTGTTCTTCCTCTTCAACTTCCCCTTAACGATGGCCTTGAAGGCCGACGTCGAGACCCCCTCTTTCTGTTGCTGTTGCTTACGAGCTGCAGCTGACTGCCTCACCAAAGCCCTCTGCCTCCTTGCTTCCATTTTTGCCAAAGATAAAGGATGGATGTTAGAAGAGTAGATGTTAGTAAAAAAATGCGGCAAGAAGTGGGCAAGAAAGTAAAAACTTAGGCCGACGAGAGTAAGTGTTCAATTTAAGAGCTACTGGGGTTGGTTTAGGACCACCACAATAGGCATGGAATGTGTCTAGAGTGACAAGGTCCTTCCACTTCCTTTGGCCGAAGGGGATCTCTAGCACTCGACAAATGAAAGCCTCCTGCTTGTCGGTTATTTGCAGATGGATGCAAGCTAAAAGAAGAAAGAAACAAATGACGTTAAATACATAGCAAATAAATAAAGAAAGGGTAAAAAGCAGACGATACCAAACCTGAATCCTTTACAATACCTCAAGTATTGTCAAAACCATGGGGCATGCTATCCCACTCCTCTCGTCTGCACACCCAGTCTGTCCCTTGGACAAAGAAATACCTATTCTTCGAATTTCTATTTGAATTAGGCATGTCCGACACTAGCCTGAGTGAAGTCTTCCTCTCTAGAAAGTGGTAGATCCCCTAGGATGAAGAGATGTGGTGGGGTTTATAGCAATAAAAGAACTTGTTGAGAGTAAGCTGATGGTTACCACTGTTGAGACGACTCCAAAGTACTTCAGCTACTATAAATATTCTCCAAGTGTTAAGAGCTATTTGGCTGATGGATAAGCCCAGATAGTTGGCCAATTGACGATGTAATTCCGTCAGTGACAATCTCAATCCCGCCGCGAACATGGCGTCGTACATGCCAATTTCCCAATTGAAATGTTCTCGAGGATTTGGTAATGGTAACGAAGCTTATTGAACACCTGGGAGGGCATCGTTGAATAAAAATCATTGACGGTGCATATCGTAGAAAGGATGAAGGGATCGGCACCACCGTCCTCTTGACTCCCTGGATCTCCTCCTTCAGAAGGTGTTCCCTCATCGTCCTCATCATCCTCCTTATCCTATCTGTCCTCTTCATCCCTTTCTCCCTCATCATATTCATCCCCCTCAATGTCTCCCTCGTCCTTTTCCTCATTGTCATCACTCAAAGATTGGGTGGATGGCTCCCTATCTAGAGATCGAGGAAAATCTTCCCCAGGCTCACACCCTGACAGAAAGACATCATCGTAGCCCGCATCCTCGCGGACTAACGATGATAGTTCACTCATTGCTTCCCTATTTGACATCTATCCACCTACAAGCGATAAAGATATTTTTCTAAGAACCTATCTTGACGGGTCTCAAAACATAAAAAGGGGGACATATTGCAAAAATATAAATAAAAGCGAAGAGGAGAGAACATACAAAAAAATGGAGGAACTAAAAGCAACAGTTGCTCTAAAGATTGAATGTGGAAAAGTGATAGGTAGCTTGGATGACGGAACGACAACTACCTTTCTTAAGGCTCCCAAAGATGAAATAAGGAAAAATGGGAGGAGGTAAAGGACTATTTATAGGAAGAAGAAGCACAAGAAACGAAGCGACACTTTTGATCAGAAATGTGGTCAACCAACTAGCGCCACGTGTCTCCTAGCATTTAATGAAGGCTGCCCAAAGGAAATTAATGACACCCTTTTTTCAAAAAATAATAATATAAGGAAATTGCAGTTAATAATTGCACTCTTTGACCAGTCAGTTGAAACCGATGGAGCTATAGAATAGGGGGCAATTGATAAGGGTGTTCTCATTGAAGAGACTCAAAGTATGACACACAAGGAAGCCAATAGCTCCTCTAAGCTCGTCGGCTTCCCATAAGTGGACGGGACCCAAAACACCGACACCCCAAAAGCAATGACGGCCCCATAATACCTAACGGTCGTCTTTATGAAGCCGACAGGAAGTTTTAGACAAAGCAAGAGACTAATGAGGTGAGAAGGCCGACGGGTCTAACGTGGCTTGTCTTAGTCTCCACAAATATCTATGCAAGGAAATACCTTGCATCACATGATTAACCCTAATAAAAGGAATCTCTACATCCCGCAAAATGTGTGTATTAAAGAGGATCTTCCCTATAAGGAAAAGACCTTTTCCGCCAAGAAACCAATGTCAGCTCCACACTACTATAAAACCCCAAAGCCCTCACAAATCAAGGTATGCGTAATTCTCCCAGCTTTGGCACTCTAGAGTTGTAGAAATTCTTTCTAACTTAACATTTGGAGGGTATTTGGCTGGTACCACACCGTTACTCTCTGCAAGGTCTTCTTTATTTTTGTTTCGCAAGTTTTGTCTAGAGCATGTGAGAACTGTGCAGCTCACTGACTATTTTTGGCATCATCAAAAGAAAAATACTATCTCACACGTATAATATTACACATAGTATACACACTTATTAGTTATAAGAAATTGGCTTGGGTTTAGTGTTTTTATGCAATTGACCTATTAGAATTTGAACATGTGTTAAATAATTGTCATGTGTCCACATCTCAATGGGTCTCAGTACGCTTGCGCATTGCACCCAAACTTTGTCTCACCTACAAAAACTAAGGAAAACGTGACTTGATGGTGTGATATGTGAGTGAAATAAACAATGGTTAATGAAAAATGACTAGTGGGATGATTGTTATGCTAATTAGGGGTGTCCAACTCAACCGCAAACCCAATCCACCCGGTAAATCTGACTGGAACCGGGTCGACCGTCGGCCAACCTGACTACTCCGGTGGTCGACGACGGGTCTTTTTTTCCAAAATCCAATCTGGTTAGTTCAATCTCAGATCTTGTCCCCAAAACCCGAAAAAAACTGAACTGACCGAGATCCATAACATTTACCAGCGAGATCTCAATTAAATCCATGAAATCTCCACCGGATTTGGTGAGATCTCGTCATTTACATTTGCTTAACTAAGACTTAGATCCGGTGAAAATATTTTGGGTTTTGCTTAAATCTCGTGAGTTTTGCTCATATTTGTGCCGGATTTTTTGCTCAGATCTCGTGAGGTTGGTGCAAATCTGGCAACTATTTGATTTTTTTTTACTCAGATCTCGTGAGTTTAGCACAAATCCAGTGACTATTTGATGTTTTTTGCTCAGATCTAGTTAGTTTTGCACCAATCCGGCTCAGATCTAGCGAAAAATACAAATCGCCGCCCAAAAGGAACCTCTGACAGCACTTTGTCAACTTCAACCGACCCGACTGCCGATCTTTCCAATTCGATCCGACCTGACCCATTGTTTTTGCGGTCGGCGGCGGGTTTTCTATCCGAAAACCCAATGTCATCGGGTCGATTGCGTGTAGGGCACAGACCCGACTCGGATCGACCCATGGACACCCCTAATGCTAATTGCATAGTCTCATTTTATTTTTTTAACTTCACGCAACAAGATGTATAAGAACATTGGTTTTGTAGAGTATTAGATATTAAGAGTTAGGGATTACTTGGTTCAAAATATTAGATTACTGAGATATTAGATATCTAGAATCACACTTCTATAAACATTGGATTCCCACGTTTGGTTCCTACGTTACTTTATCGTCATATTCTGGAATACATACATGTGTCATGTGTGTGGGAGAAAATGGGCAAATGCCCCTTTCAAAAAACAAAAACCTAGCATTTTGCCCCCTTTCCTAAACTAATTAGGGAAATGCCCATGTTATAACTCGATTGTCTAAAAATCGAGTTTCAAAACGCTACTATAGGGTCCTTAAAACGTCACTATAGGTACGGGCGATTAAACTTTAAAAAAAAAAAAAAAAATTGCATGGAACTCGAGTTAATGGAGCTCAAGTTCAGCTATAGGGTCTTAAAACGTCACTATAGGGCTCCAGAATTTATTTATTTATTTATTTAAATTTTCAGTTTATTATAACCCAATTGTCCAAAAATCGAGTTTTAAACTGAAACTCAATTTTAGAAAATCGAGTTTCAAAACAGGGGTATTTCTCTAATTAGTTTGGGAAATGGGGCAAAATGCTAGAACTTTTTTTTGAAATGGGCATTTGCCCATTTTGGCCCATGTGTGTGTATATATTTATAATATATATGTGTATGTATAAATTCGTTTGTGTATGAATCTTAATAATATATATATATATATATATATATAAATGTGTGTGCTTGTGTGAATATTGTTGGCAAATCCATTTGCATCACATACAAAACGTATATACAACAAAAGACAAAAATGATCTAGTTTATCAAAATATTTAATCATAAATCTTAGAATATTGTTGGTAGAATATATACATTGATGCAGTCAATTACAAAACAAAAGAAAATACTTGATCTTTTGAGAACACTGATATTCATCTCTATTTCCCAAGAATCTAAGACATGGGCTACATTCTTGTCAGTAACCCTTGAAGGAGAACTTTTCTTTTTCAAAAAATTATATGTAAAATCTGTAGTAGCATTTTTTCTTTTTAAATAAAATAACCATTACTAAAACATTACTGAGTGATAACTAATCTTTTTAATAAATGAATTATTCTTTTGGACTTTTAGTTTGTGGACTAAGATGAGACCAAAGTGATAAATAAAACTTTGACTCTAATGAGCTCTGCGCATCCTGTCAATTACTCTATTATATTAGCATTCAGCTTCTACATTAAAAATACCCATACTAAAACAAAGTTATACAATTACTGTCACTTTGTAAATCTCTATTTTTAGCTCCTTGAGTTCCTAGTTTAATAATCTTTTAATTATTCTTATATTTATGAAATCTAATTTCATTAAATATAAATTTTAGTAACTTTTTGATAAAGAGGTTGATCCCAACACTTTGAATTTCCAATTTCCATTAAACTTATTTGAAGGGAATGTTTCATGTCTCTCTAGAAAGAGATTATGAATTATGTCTTAAGAATGTGTGTTCCCACAACATTACATGTCATTGCCCAATGTACTAAGGTTCTGACCAAGTAAGATCTCACTTATGTATAGTTGTATACACCAAAGAAACCAACATTTTATGTTTGGGTTCACAATCCTTTTAGGATTGAGAGTATGAAAAATAGAAGCTGTGAAATTTATTATTCAGATAATAGTAGTTAGTAGAATAATAAATCTCATAGTAGTCTAGTTCAATGTATCTTATACATAAAACTTACATACTTAAGACACATCAACATATTAATTAGAAGTATTCACTTCCTTGATTAAGACAAATAATCTTAATTGATAAGTTATAGTCTTCATATATAAAATGCCCAATTTCACCATTGGCTATAAACTAGGGTTTATAAATTTATAATGAACTTGTGATTTAGATATTCCATATGGAAATCTTATTCCCAGCCTATAACATACAATAAATCTCATAAAAAATAGTATAATGTCAAAATATTCATGCTAAAGTGATCTTAGAAAATAAAACAACCTTTATTATTTAATGGATAATGTCATACAATTGGGTTTTATGGCAATTGTATGTGTATACTCAGTTTATTATTTATGTACTTTGTAATGTTGTAAAACTCTATCTCGCATACGCATCCACTTATTTATTTCTCTTATCTCTTTTTTTTTTTTTTTTATTTATTTATTTATTTTTTTTATTTTCACATTTCTCTTCCCTATTAAAACTCCCTATATGTACACGACTAATTTTAGATTTTGAAATGTTTTTCATTTTAAAGTGATAAAAAGTATAGTCATTCTAATAAAAATTATGTAGTATTTGTAATTATTTTTAATTAAAATTGAAAATTTTTCCTTTTTTTTTTTTTAAATAAAAACTGTTAGGACATATGTGAATCATGTTAGGAACATATGTCATTTAGAATTGACTAATTCTTTGACAAAATGCACTTTACTTGTAATTTGATAGATCTAGGATGTGTTTAATACTTCAAGGAACAAGAGTTCAAGTCCAAGTATTAAAGCTATGCAAATCTGTTCAAGAAACAAGTGAATAAGTGCTGGATTTTAAAGCTCGACAGAGCTATTGAGGTTTAAAAGGCTTGTTTAGCCCGATGCTCGACAGCTGCTCGATAGATAACCTATCTATCGAGATTTACGAAAATCAGTTTTTCAGATCTGATTTCACACCAATCTGTGTATATTTTGTTTAGGCTTTCTTTTCTCACAACCCTAAACATATATAAGAATTATTTTAAGGGCCATCACAGCTGATTTAACTTAGTGCAAAAGTTTTTCACAAGCATATTGTGACCAGAGACATATGTCCTAGTTCATCTTTCTCTTGATGAAGGTACTACGTTTGTACATCGTAGGGTTTTGTAACCAAGGAGTTTCGTGATTTTTATCGTGTTGATGAACTGAAGAACTTTGCAGCCAACATCCTTCTCAAGATGGTGGTTAGTCACGTACTTGGATTTGTGCATCAATTGGTTAGTCACGTACTGGGAGCCATGCATTGAAAATGAGAGATTGTCACTACAGAACAAGTCCAATTAGATATTGGGGTAAGGGTTCAATTGTAGGTTGGTATAAGGTACTGGGATTCTTTTACTTGTAACCCTTTGTTTGATAATAGTAGATTCTCAGGAGTGGTGACCTTAGATTCACTTGGTAGGGTTTTGCCTCGGTGGTTTTTCCTTTTCGTAAATAAATCACCGTGTGAACTTTATTTTCCACTGCATATTAACTTAGTTAGTGATTTGTTTGTGCTACCATACATATTGCATGTTAATTGAATTAATTAATTAACTTGGCTAATTAATTAGTTAATTTATCATAAGGGGTCAATACATTCTTGGCCTATCAAAAATAAAATTTTATTTGAGAGAGTTAACAATTATCCAATTTAACTAAAATAATTTCATCTAGTCAATTGAATTTGCCAACTCGCCGAGTTGAAACAGTTAAGATTTTCAATCAACCCGCCAAATTTGTAGGTTGGCGGGTCGACGACTGATTGGAATTTTCCAACCTTGCCATTGGCGGGTTTGTTAAAAATATTACCCTCAACTTGCCCAATCTGACCCATGCACACACATATAAATATGTGTGTATGTATTGTGAAAACGTATGTATGTACATGTAAGGTTATTTGATTGATTTTACAAAAAATCACATTTTCATCTATCTTATGGGAATCTTAGATTATTACTATTTAACCTGATGATTACTTTCCCACTAAGGGTCTGTTTGGGATCTGCTTATTTTACTAAAATTGAAAACTTTTTCCTGAAAATACTGTAGATAAAGGTAAAGTTAACTGAAATAGTATAGTGGGACCCATGAATAATACCAAAAAGTGCAGTAATGTCCATAAATAATAGCAAAAATAAGTTGGCAAAAATAATTTTTGCCAAATCCACACTAAGTACGTAAATGTGATATTTCTGAAAAGTGAGAATAGTCAAAAGTTGTGGCTGGAAAAAAAAAAAAAAAAAAAACAGAGAGAGAAAATGCGCAAGGATGAAATGCAGATGTCATAAGTCAGATCCAACCAGATACTGAGTACATAAATGTGATATTTCTGAAAAGTGAGATTCCACTAAATGCAATATATAATTACACTGTTGGAAAAGTTATAGGAATCTTATCAAGATTCCACGAATCAAACGCCACCCAGAAATGAAGTTACAATTATATAAGTGTATTGTATGTTTAATTATCGATTCAAATAGGAGAGAGAGAGAGAGAGAGAGAGAGAGAGAGATGGAATGGAGGAAATGTTATTTGGATGTGATCCTTGTACCATTAGGTTTTCTCTTAACCATTTCCTATCATCTTTATCTATGGCATAAGGTTCGGACACAGCCTTTCACAACTACAATCGGAAGAAATGCACACGGAAGACGTTTCTGGGTCGGAGCCATGATGAAGGTATCACCTTAATTTCATGCTTTCATCTTTTTTATACAACAATCCTAACACGTCCAATTTGTTCTCTACAAAATCTTTTAACTCTGCTGATCAGCTTTCAAACTAAAGACTAACTTATAACTAATACATCTATTTTCAAATCTTCCATCGATTTCCAAACCCAGTACCATGTTCTCACATTGAACTTTCTTTGATTATCACTGTCTGTTTTAGACAACTAATTGTGGCCTTAGAAAACCAAATCAACTGGAAGAATTGCTATCCTACTCTCAGTCTTTGATAACCTACTTATTATATCTTTAGGTTTTTTGCTCTGTTTGTCATTCATATTTGAATCCACATCATCTGCTAATTGAGACTGAGTCTTTCCAAAATCCTGAAAAGTTTAACTCTTTTGTATCTATCGATCTCATGGAATTGTTTGTTTTTAATTAAGAAGAATGTCTTCATAAAATTGAGTAAAAATAAGGCATATATATCAACTAAGGATAACATGACCGTGCCCAACAATACCTAAATTATGCCAATTATCATATCAACTAAGGACACAGATTTTAAAATAAATAAATTATTTTACTTTAAAGAAATGATTCAGATTTTAATATTGAGTGGAATTAATAATAGTCGCATCGTACGCTACTTTGTGACCAAAAGTTGGCAATAAAGATTCCTTCTACCTATTATGCCAATTCTCAAATCACTAAGGGCATCTTTATTTCCTTAGCAATCTGCTTCTATCTGTCACTATAAACTTCAAATCATTATAGTTATCAGAATATTTAGGAATTTGGCATCGCTTCTACCATGTGCAGATTAGATATATATATATATATATATATAATCCAAAGAGCTCACAAAAGTCCTTTATTATGAACAAAATACCCGCCCGCCCGCAAGATATTTCATTTTTTTTCCCCTTGTTTTTAAAAGGCTATTTCTCATGCTTCTCTCTTTCTTTCTCTCATTCATCTTTATCTTTAATTTGCTGCCCGTCATCTCTTTGGATTAATTATCAAACAGTTTGCTACCTCACAGTCCTCAATTATCATTGCTCAAAACAGATAAACTAGCCTCCATATATGTTTCACGTCTAAATTTTTCCAAATATCATTCACTTCACTTCCATATGAGGCTTTTGTTTAACTAGCGCCCGACGGCACAAGTTAAGATGTATTTAACACTCTCTTAAATTATGTATTTTTATTGTTGTCATTAATAAAGTTCAATGATGCACAAATGTCAAGATAAATACATATAATCACAATAAATTTGTGTTGGTAAACTAATAAATTATTGACAATTTTTTTTTTAATACAAAAATATATGTTATAAGTTTCTCAAAAAAAAGAATAAAAAAAAAGAAAATTATAACTCATCAACATATATTTATGGGCTTGGTTAATGGGTGTTCTTAAGGTATTTGTTAATAAACCATTTTATGAAAATTTTAATATCACTTTTAATGGAAATATATAAAAATTTGTCATAAAAATTATTATTTTTTCCAATAAAAAGTTTATAAAAATATTTTTTAAATCAAGACTATTAAGGCATCTGTTAACTATTTTTCATTTTTCATTTTTTTTCTTAAGACACTCATTAATATAACCTTATTCCAAAATATATTGAGATTTAATATTTAGTTAATTGCAAAAAAATTCTTTTCTTTGAGCTCAAAATTACATATAGTGGATGTCAAATGAAAATGAATTATTGTAATGCCCAAAGGTAACATGGCCCATAATTTTATGAAAGTGGCTCAATAATACCATCTATTTCTGTGGTGTGTGATGTTGATTGTAAACGTTTCTTTATTTGCACAATCACCACCATCTGTTAAAAGTCGACCCTTTATCATTGTTTTATATTGAAAACAAACAGCTAGAGCCAACCCTTATCACCTTTATCCACAACTAGGATAAAATTTGTTCTCCACAATAAACTTGAAACACCATCATCGCATCTAGGGTAATTAAAAATGTTTCATTAATTATAGTTTCCAACATGGAACTCTCATTTTATCATTATGTGTTAATTCTAAATACTTTCAAGATGCGGGAATGAATGTGATTGATGTTTCTTTAACAATATAATAAATAAATTTTATACGATTGATGACAAATCAATTTTTAATATTTATATAGTAAAATGCTATAAGTTCTATTAAATATGATTTTTAAACTCATATGACAAGAAGTGTAATGAGTGGATTTTAGTGACATATATATTAAGTGAGTATCTGAATTATTTTTATGTTTTGTGATCGGTGACACCTTAACTAATTGTAAAAGTTATATGCTAAAATTAATTTGTAGCAATCCTAACAGCATTAATTACTCATGGAAAAGTTTGCAATGGCTCACGTATGTACGTACTTAGCAATTTAAACCCTTAATTTGCAGGACATTGATAGGAAGAATATTGTGGCAGTTCAAACCCTCCGGAACTTGATCATGGGTTCAACCCTGATGGCTACTACATCAATCCTGGTCAGTGCTGGTCTAGGAGCAGTAATGAGCAGCACATACAGTGTGAAAAAACCTGTCAACGACACCATTTATGGGGCACATGGGGAATTTATGGTGGCACTAAAATATGTAGCACTCCTCACAGTTTTTCTTTTCTCATTCTTCTGCCACTCCCTATCGATTAGGTTCTTAAATCAAGTGTGCATCCTCATTTGTGTCCCACAAGAGCCTATGTGCATGGTTACTGCAGACTATTTGACTGAGCTTTTAGAGAAGGGTTCTCTTTTAAACACTATTGGCAATAGGCTATTCTATGCGGCAATTCCTCTTCTACTTTGGATTTTTGGGCCTGTCCTAGTTTTCTTATGCTTTGCTGCAATGGTGCCTGTGTTCTACAACCTTGACTTTATTATGTGTAACTATGGGCAGGGAAAGGTGGAGGAGAATGGAAATAAGGAGTTTGTTTGATTGATTGATCAGTATATATATATATATATATATATATATATATAAGAATATCAATTGTAGCCAAAGTTAATATATATATATATATATATATATATATAATAAGAAAACAGTGTACGTACACTACACTGCTCGCTCGCTCGATCCCTGTAGCACTACTACCTTCTTATGCAAGAACAAGGTAGAAGTTGAGGTTGTCGGTCCATATGTATATGTCGTTTGGCAATATAAGGAACTCTAATTTGTCCATATATATATGCACACAACTTGTCTGAATAGCTTTTGGGCTCATAAATTGGATGGTAGCTTATTTGTCTACTTTAAAGCTGATTTACTTATTTTAAGTCACTTTCTTTTTTAATCTCTGTTTTAACTAAGGGTCTAACAATAAATAACACCGTCAACAACTAACTACTCCTATAAAATGGTTCTGAAAAAATAAAAATGGACAATAATTTGCAAGAATGGAAATTAAATTAAGCTTAGATTCATGCAAAAATGAAAAAATTAAGAAAATTTTTTTATACGAAAATCTCTTATCTCAAATTTTTTTTTGATAAGATTATCTCAATATTCTTAGTTTAATCAAATCGACATAGTTAATTTTATAGAATATGAGAAGTCCTCTCTTTATAAAAATCCTTCTGCTCCAATGACCTGCATCACAGTTTTTCTCTTTCTTTCCTTTTTTTTTATTTAAACAAATATATATCTCTTTTTGGTTGTTGGTATGTATTACTTCAGAATTAAAGTACACGATCAGATTTTCCAGAATCCTTAGGTCCAGATAAAGATTTTAACTAGGACTTGTCGTTATTTTCTTTGAAAAATATTTGATTTGCTAACTCAAAGCAAAGAGCTTTAAAATCGTTTTCCATTAAAAGTTGGATCCACTGGTTCGGTCCCTACTAAAAGTCATGCTAAAATCCCAGCTTGACAGTATTTTTAAGATGCAACCAAAAAAGAGAAAAAGCATTCGGTTTGGCCTCCATTGAATCTTGTTTTCATTTTTTTTTTTTTTTAACAGAAACCAATAGCAATCGAATTTACATTAGTGGAGACCCTTTCACAAATAATGACAGCCATAATTACAACATGGAAAAGTCAAAAGGAAAAATAATAAGACGTCGGACAAATTTTAAATTCTTGGAAATCCTATCATCATCAATGAGACATCCAATAACTTGATTTTGAAAATGGCATCTTTTTAGATTCTTTAGGATTCATTTCCGTCTCGATTTTGAAGGCACTAAATCAGTTTTCCAGATTCCTTTTTATATATATATATATATATAAATTTTGTTTATTTTAGTATAAAAACCTAAATTTTATATTTTACATAATTATTTTTTTTTAAAACACCCATTTTAGTGTATCTAATATACACTCTATTTTATAATAATAATAATAATATTATTATTATTATTATTATTATTATTATTATCTCTCTATTTTATTCATCTCTCTCTCATATCCCAAACCCAGATACTCATAGACGAAGGCAAGGTGACATCGGTAGCAATAACAACAACGACAAATCCGTAGTGGTAGATTTGACAACAGACTGTCGGTTTTTTTTGCTGGGTTTTTCATAAGTTTTTTGTTGGGTTTGGTTTGGTTTTGATTTTGGTTTATTAGGTTGATTTTGAGTTGAGTTTGGTAAGGGTTTGGGTTAATTAATGGCCTGTTTGGAAGTTTAAAAAAGGAGGGGGAGTAAAGTAGAGGGAGGGAGAGTAATTCAATTACCTTGTTTGAAAGTTTTTTAAGGAAGGAGGGGGAGGAGTTTGGAGGGGTTTGGAGGGGTTTCAATCACCTTTAACCCCTCATTTTTAATTCCCCCAAATTGAAGAGATTTGGAGGGAGAGTAGAGTAAATAAATTATTGACTAGATAAATTTCTCAATTTACCCTTTCTAAATTAATAATAGACCAATGTTGCAAGTCCTTTTTCAAATAGGGATAAATTTGTCTATTTTAATCATTTCCTCTCCTCTCCATCCTAATTTTTAAAACATCTAAATAAGGGGAAATGCTAATTACTCACTTCCCCCTTACTAATTTTAAAAATGTCCAAACAAAGTGGAGGGAAACCATTTCCCTTTACTCTCCTCCCTACTACTCTCCCCCCCTCTACTCTCCTCTACTCTCCTCCCTCTCTAAACTTCCAAACAGGCCATAAGTTTTTTGGTGGGTAGCGGTGGTGGTGGTTGGGGTCAGACAAGAGCAATGTGTGAGAGACCGCGCCCTCGACTCCCCTTTTTTATGATGTTGGGCCAAACCCACATGAATGGGTGGAGTCGTGTTATTGTCTCTCAAAATGGAGGTTCGACTGATTATGTTTTCCCCCTTAGATTAAGAGTTTTACAATGGAGTCGCCACTTATTTAATTATTGGAAAAATAAGGAAATCATAATTGAAAAATTCCACATTTTATTTATTTGAAATTGAATTTACATTGATCATAGGAAATTACATGGCTTTGGTCTTAGATACAATCAAAGATAAAGTATATGGTTTTGTTTCCTAATTACAATCTAAACATCGAAAATTACATGGATAAATATTTGATCTACTAATTCTTGATCTAAGCTCGGAGGCTATGTTACAAGGTGGAAATGTGTTAGGCACCCACCTTACCCGGTGAAACCGGTCTTCTAGACTATGGTGGCCAACATTCATATCACATCATCTAATATGTCAATCAATTTACATGTTGAATTTAATGTGTGTGCATGTGATAAACCTTAATTCAATTTATCAAGCATGGCATTTGGATTGAAAAATAAACTCTAATGAATGTGTGTGTATGGTGATATCCTAGATTCAAGAATTTAAAAGAATTATTAAACAAACAACTTTTTCATGTTTTTTTTTATGTGAATTTAAGATCAAAACTAGTGTTATGCATGAACATGTGATGAACAACCAAGAACATATGAAGAACACATAAAAACATTTAAGAATATTCAAACATATTCAAGAGAATTTAAATAGTTACTATCATGCTTTAATTCTAAATTCTCATCATGGTAACACAAAAAATAAGTTAGAAAAAGAGATTATACTTTCATGCAAGATCCATATGGTGGAGGAGGAAACT
This sequence comes from Quercus lobata, assembly GCF_001633185.2. Taxonomy (NCBI): domain Eukaryota; kingdom Viridiplantae; phylum Streptophyta; class Magnoliopsida; order Fagales; family Fagaceae; genus Quercus; species Quercus lobata. Next base: position 36,864,193 of record NC_044913.1, on the reverse strand, counting down.
CTTGGTAGATGTCCTAAGGGTGGGAAAAAAAAAAGTTAGGAGAGGAAGAGTGAATCTCACTCAATACCTTGAGTCTCAGGAAGACCAAGATATGACAAGACTACTCAACTTCACTAGAATTCAAGAGAGGGGTTTTTTTTGTGTGTTTTTCAAAATGAAGGAGAGAAGGGGTTTATATAGTAGTGGTGAAGAAAATATGAATGGAATGCCATTTAATGAGGGTTAACAAAGAATCATGAACTTAGACCTCATTTTAGCCTTTAGGGAAATTTGGTGCATTAAATGTGGAGATTGATGAGAATGAGGAGTAAACAAAGTTCGGTTTTCCCATAGCTGCTATAACAGCTTGTAGAGCCAATTTTGAAAAATCATATCTGACTCAATTTTGATCGGAATTGTCTCAATCTTATGCTCAAATTAAAGCCCCAGATGTCTAGTTTCTAGGAAAATTAACCTCATTCACAGATTCAAAATATTATGAAAGATATCGATGAAATGGTGAGCAGAGGTTATTTGTTAGAAAATGGTTTCAGCACAATTAACATTAATATGTCCCAAATTAGCTCCCAATTAACATTAAATGGCTCCAATCACTCTTATTTTAGACTTAATTGGTTCCAAATTTACTCTAATTAAAAGATAATTGCACAAATTACTCATTCAATAATTAATGTTTAACTATCTAGTTAATTAGGTGTGTGCAACCCTACCATATAATGTAGTCCCAACTAATCAAATTATGACACATCATTGATATTAAATTGATTATACTTATAACCAATTGAAATCAATTGTTCATAATCACATATAGTCGGACTCAATTTGTGATGGTGCATCTCAACCATTAAAACTTGATTTAATGATAACTTTCAATTTGGTGGTCCGATTAGGGCTTATGACCAGTCAATTTGATTGTTACAACACCAAGATCATTTTGGTAAAATTAAATTAAGGATCTAATGGCCAGAATCAAGATGCATATTTCCAAAGCAAAATTACCATTTTACTCTCTAGGTGAAGTTAAATGCGGGTTGGAAAATGAGATGTCAACACAATGGTGAAAGAGATAAAAAAAAAAATTAAAAAAAAGTATAAATGGTGTTAGTGTATAGCTTAGAATAGTTTAACTCATTGGGATTAACCCAGTATATTGTACTTGTAGTTTACTCCTATTACTTGTACTATACATATACCTAGCCTATATAAGGCTCTCTATTGTACATTATTACACACACATCAATATACAAACTATTCAGTCTTTCTCTCTTACTTTATATTGTTAACATGGTATCAGAGCCATTTCTCTGAATTCCTGGTTCCTGTGGACATCTTTGGCGTTCTTTTGTTGCCCTCGCCTTCATCTAGTAGTCACTGTCAAAAGCGAGTCACCGCTATCACACCCACAGCTCCTAAAACACTCGAATTTCGTTAGTTTTGTTGATCAAATTGCCAAAGTCAAGGCACATATTGACAGATCTTCCGATCCCGAGCAAAACCCAACAAAGAGCTGCTAGAAACCACCTCACACGCACCCCCACGCGCCATCTGAAGTTTCTGCCTCACGAGCACACGCTCCATGCGCTGTCCGCCTCTCACACGCGCCTCACGCGCCAGGAATAGGGCCTTCACGTGCTTCCCATGCACCCACATGCCTGCTCCATTTCACGTACTACCACATCAGCCCTAGGGTGATGTCATACTACCACGTCAGCACACGTCAGCATCCTGAGCTGTTGACAGAGCTATTGACTTTGACCAGACTGTTGACCGTTACTTTGACCAAAGTCAAAGTTTTTCAACAGGACCTATCTTGCTTAGTTTTTCACGTAGATTTCGATTTTGGGCTCCGTTTCTACATTTGAGGTCTCTAAATCTCATTTTTTGGTCATTTTCTTCATTATGGCTCAACAAAATGAACGAGATATCATACGTCCTATCACTATTATATTGGATGGTCCTACTAGCTATCATGCATGGTCTTAGAATATGAATGTTTTTCTCAAGGGTCGTAAACTATGGAGATATGTGACTAGTTCAATTCCTAAGCCAATACCAAACCCTAAGTGCAAAGCCACAGCTGCTAAAGAATCTTCCAAGACTGCTGTTACAACAGATGATTATGAAGAACGCCTAAAGGAATGGGAGAGTATTCAGAGTAAGATTTTGTCTTGGTTTACCAATACCTATATTCCCTCTATTCATAATCTTCTTCATTGTCTTGAGACTACTAAAACTGCTTGGAAATTTTTGGCCGATCGCTATAATTGTACTAATGATTCAAGTTTGGAGTTCTATATTGAATCAAAACTTTATCAAATGCGCCAAGAGACAGGTCAGTCTATTTTTTATTTTTATTCTTAGACTTCTACTATGTGGGAACAACTCTCTGCTGCAAATCCTCCACTAGTGTGTTTTAAGGACATTGAGCTCTTTGTCAAATATCAGGATCGCCGTAAATTTATGCATTTCATGATGGGTTTACGTGAGGATTTTGAGCCTACTAGGGCTTCTCTACTTAGCCGATCTCCTACTCCTTCTCTTGATGCTGCAGTCAAGGAGCTCATTTCTGAGGAGAACCGTCGAACTACTCATCACATGTCATCATTTGATCATGTATTGGCTACACCCTCTCCATAGCCTCTCATTGTTGCATTCACTACTCCTCCAGGAATAAACTCTAGGCATCCCATCTCTCAGTCTTCCAAAGGTACTTGCTGTGAGTTTTGTAGTACCAAAGGCCATGACATCTCTGTTTGTCGCAAACTGCAGAAATTTATGCAAGAGCAGAATAAAGCTTCTCTTCCTCGGGCAGCTGCTGTATGTCCTTCAGATCCATCGGTTCCTACAGGTCCATCTATGGCTTCCTCACTTACTACAGCTGATATTGAGGCAATTGTTCAACAGGTTTTATCCCGCACTTCCACTGCTCTTTTTGTCACCTCAAGTAAACAATCTTGGTTTTTTGATACTACATGTAACCATATGACTCCTGATAAATCCCAATTTTCTGATAAGGCACCCTTAGAACATCCAATCACCATTTACATTGCTGATAGAACTCCTATGTCTGTTAGTCATAAATGAACAATTTCTTCTTCTTGTTTATCCCTTAGTGACACTTTTCATATTCCAAAGTTATCCCTCAATTTGCTTTCTGTGGGTCAACTTTGTGAATTAGGCGTAAATCTTCTATTTACTAATCATGGCGTGGATGTGCAGGATCCCCAGATGGGTCAAGTGCTTGGGACAGGCCGTAAGGTTGGTCACATGTTTGAGGTTCATGACTTGAAGATTCCTTCACAAGTTGTTTCTACAGCTGCTACCACTACGACCTCCTCACCTAATCTATGGCATGCTCGTCTTGGTCATCCATCCTTATCTCGTCTTCAATTGTTAGCTTCTCAAGGTCATTTAGGTTCAGTTCAGTTTCAAAATTTTGATTGTACTTCCTGTCATTTTGGCAAACAAACAAAATTACCCTTTAATAAAAGTGACTCCTTTTCTTCTGCCCTTTTTGATCTTATACATTCTAATATTCGGGGTCCTGCACCTATTCCCACTGAGGGGGGGATCTAAATATTTTGTCATATTTGTGGATGATTTTTCTCTATATACTTGGATTTATCTACTTCACCATAGGTCTGAACTTGTGTCTATTTCCAAGCATTTCATAAAATGATTGAAACACAATTCAATCACACCGTCAAAGTCTTTCGATCAGATAATGCTCAAGAATATAATGATAAATTTTTTCTATCCTTTTTAGACAGTCATGATACCCTTCCTCAGCGGTCTTGTCCTTACACCTTTCAATAAAATGGTCGTGTAGAACGAAAACATCGTCACATTCTTGATGTTGTCCGCTCCCTTCTCATTTCTGCCTCTCTTCCTGAGCACTTTTGGGGTGAGGCTGCACTCACTGCTGTGTACACCATTAATCGTATTCCTTCACCAACTACACACAATAAATCACCATTTTAGCTTCTATATGGTCAAACTCTTGACTACTCCTCTCTTCGAGTTTTTGATCGTGCTTGCTTTGTCTCTCTTCCTCCTTATGAACGAACAAAGCTCCAGCCTCATACTCGTCTCTGTTGTTTCCTTGGTTATGGTGTATCTCAAAAGGGGTTTCACTGCTATAATCCCATTTCTCATCGCCTTCGTGTCTCCCTTCATGCTGAGTTTTGGGAACATCGTCCTTTCATGAGTCTTCAACAGTTTCCTGCGTCCTCTTCCTTAGAGTCTCCCATTTTTACTGGTCTTTTCCTCCCTCTCTATCCTGAACTTGTGGAGGATTCTTCAACATCGGCTGCCTTTCCAAATGACTCATCTCCGGTTCTGTCCCTGGCATATGACCCGCCTGTCTTGGATCCTATGGCACCACCCTCTCCTGAGTCTCCTGTTGGTTCTGAACTTTGTCGTTCCACTCGGGTAAGCATTCTTCCCTTTTATCTCACTGATTATCACTGCTCTTTTGCTCTTGCCACCCTCTATGAACCTCACACCTATCGTGAGGCCTATACTGACCCTTTTTGGCACAAGCTATAAATGAAGAACTAGATGCCCTTCATAAGAATCACACTTAGGATATGGTTGATTTGCCTCCTAGTCAGTCTGTAGTAGGTTATAGGTGGGTTTACAAGATCAAGACCGAGGTTGATGGATCTGTTGAATGATACAAGGCTCGCTTAGTCGCCAAGGGCTTTACTCAGGAGTATGTCATTGACTATGAGGAAACATTTGCTCCTGTTACTCGCCTTACATCTATCAAATGTCTCATTAATGTGGTTGCTGCTCACCGTTGGCCTCTTTATCAAATGGATGTGAAGAATGCTTTCCTCAATGGAGACCTCCACGAAGAAGTGTACATGCAACCACCCCCTGGCTATCCACACTCAGGCAGTCAAGTTTGCCACCTTCGCCATGCTCTTTATGGCCTCAAGTAGGCTCTTCGAGCTTGGTTTGAAAAATTTAGCTCAGTTGTTGCTCAGCAGGGTTTCACTTTGAGTCCTTATGACACTGCTCTCTTTGTCCGAAGATCCTCTGCTAGTATCACTTTTATTCTTCTTTACATTGATGATATGATTATTACTGGAGATGATTATGCAGGTATTCGCTCTCTTCAGCACTTCCTTAGTAAGTATTTTGAGATGAAAGATTTGGGCACTCTCAGCTATTTTCTTGGGCTTGAGGTTACATCGTACTCTGATGGATACTATCTTTTCCATACTATATATGCTTCTGATCTTCTCTTTAAAGCCGGTATCATCGACAACAAGATTGTTTCCACTCCCTTAGAATACAATGCAAAGTTCACGCCCTTGGATGGTGAACCTATATCCGATGCTACTCACTATCGTCAGTTGGTTGGAAGTCTGATCTATCTCACTATTACTCGTTCGAATATTTCACATGTCGTGGGTATGGTTAGTAAGTTCATGGATGCCCCTCATTCTGTCCACTTTGCTGCTGTTCTTTGGATTCTCTGATATGTCAATGGCACACTTTATCATGGTCTCCATTACTCCTCTCGATCTTCTTTCGAGCTTCATGCTTATTCAGATGCGTACTAGGCAAGTGATCCAACTGATCGATGCTCTATCATAGGTTTCTGTTTCCTATTAGGTACTTCTCTTGTCTCGTGGCGTAGCAAGTAGCAGGATGTGGTTTCCCATTCCAGTACTGAGGTTGAGTATCATGCCCTTGCCGACACCACTTGCGACCTTGTCTGGCTTCACTGGCTCTTAGCTGACATGGATGCTTCACAGCCTACTACCACTCCTCTTTATTGTGACAATCATAGTGCTATCTACATTGCTTATAATGATGTCTTCCATGAACGCACCAAGCACATTGAGATTGACTACCACATCACTCGCCAGCATCTCAAGAAAGGAAATCTTAAGTTGTTCTCCATCTCCTCTACTGATCAGTCTGCTGATATCTTCACCAAGACTCACTCGCCTAGTCGTCTTCGAGATCTTATATCCAAACTCCAGTTGGCTTCCTCCTTGCCACCTCAAGTTTGGGGGGATGTTAGTGTATAGCTTAGACTAGTTTAGCCCATTGGGCTTAGCCCAGTATATAGTACTTGTAGTTTACTCCTATTTCTTGTACTACACACATACCTAGCCTATATAAGGCTGTCTATTGTACATTATTACACACACATCAATATACAGACTATTCAGTCTTTCTCTCTCACTTTTTATTGTTAACAAATGGTTACAGTAACTGTGTATATTTACATGTAACACGGTTGCTGTAGCAAATATGCACATTTATACACCCACTAATATGGATAGTTTCATGGCAAAATTTTGTAAATTTCACAATTTTTTATTATTATTTTACAGGCACTTTGTGTGATTGCTCTAATGAACATTCGGACTCTATTTTCTCTTTCTTTCAAACAGATAAATGACCACACTAATGATTCACACCATTGTTATATAATTAGGGGAGCACATCAAAATGGTATAGGAGCCAGGTCTTTGGTTTAATTAATAAGTCATTGATAGAAAGTTTGAAAAATCATAAAATAAAGTGTAAATTGAAAAAAAAAAGGTACACCTAAATTACAAATTAAAATGAAGTCTAAAAAAAATAAGTGTTGGAGCATTTTAATATTATTTAATTAAAATGAATAAATATTATAACATAAATATAATATGGGAGTTAATATGAAGGATTAGGAGTTACTAAAATATTAATTCCACATTAAAAAAAATAAGAGAGACTCTTTTATTCTTTTTAATTGTGGTAATTAATGGGCTGATATGTATTGGATCAAATATTAAGCTAAATACATTTAGAATAATTTCCATATCCACTGGTGAGTAAATGACCTTTTTTATTATGAAAAATGAAGAGTCATTCACCCACTTAATGGACTAGCTGTTGGGCCTATCTATTCTTCAGAAACTCCTTATTTGATCTATTAATTGTGTAACTCTGAGAAAGTAAATAGTGTTTCTGAAACTCCAACTCAGCACACATGTGGTGTTTCTAAGACCAATGAAAAATTGACAAATGGATTAAAAATTACAAGTCAACAACTCAGGTTACATAAAAAAAAAATTCACAAATACCCTATAAATTTTCACTATCCCGCCACTCTTCCTTTTCTCCTTCTCCAAAATAAAAAATTTCATCTCTCTCTCTCTCTCTCTCTCTCTCTCTCTCTCACACCATTGTACCACATCAGTCACCAGCACCTCCATCTTCCCTCTCTCAACTCCAAACCTTGACAATCGCTGCCTAGCATCGCCGGTCATCATTAGTTCCAACAAGATTGACCTTTGTCTCGTCGGAAAACGCCCTCTCTCTTTGTTTCTCTCACACCACCGTAGCACACCAGTCACCAACACCTCCATCTTCCCTCTATCAACTCCAAACCTTGACAGCCGCTACCTAGCATCACCAATCATCATTGGTCTCGTCGGAAAACACCCGAAATTGTCTCTCTGTTGTTTCCAACCACGACATTGAAAGTTTTCTTGCTGCTTTCAACTATGACTTTGCAAGAAGGTTTCTCCTCACTCCTTTTCATTTTATTTTCTAAATTTTTTTGTTTACATGTGTCTTTTTTTTTTTTTAAATGACATATACATTCTTATGTAAAAAGGGAACTTGTACTGTTTAATAAAATGCTTCAATGAGGATGGATGCACTAATAATACAGCAAAATGGTTTTTTTTTTTTTCTTTCAAAAAATTGTTCTTTTGGATTAGATTAAAAGTGGTTAGGATGATGTAGTTTTATAAGTAGAGAAATAAAGCTTCTTTCTTTTTTTATTAGTTGATTTAATGTATTTGATGGTTGTGCTTGATTTTTAGGTATTATTTATTTGTTAGATTTTTTCTTTCTTTTTCAGCTATTCATGTTAAAGATGGTTTCTTTTATATGCATTTAAGTTTGCAATATGTGTTTGCTTACTTGGAATTTTCACAATTTGTTTCATTCCTTGTAATAATTTTTTTTATGGTGCAGGGATGGATGTGATACTTTTGTTCTGTTGTTTATGCTGAAGGAATTGATTTTAATAAATAGTTTCTTCCTAAGAGTCTCCTCTGAGGCATTCAATCTATCTTTTTTTCATTTTCTTAGATTAAGTCTGTGGTTGATTTATTATGGAAAATTATGATATTTTGATAATTGGTATAAAGCCCACTTAAGTGTGTATGTGTTTATGGCTAAAGACCAGCGGGTGGCTGGCAGCAATTCTTTTTTTATGAAATCATGGTGATTTATGTTATATATATATATATATATATATATAGTCATCTTTTCATGATGTTCATTCAATATATCTTTTTTCCCATGATTAGGTTCGACTAGTCATGGATTTTTCAAAAAATGCTTTTGTTGTTGTTGGGGACAATGATAAAAGGGAAAAGTTTGTAAATGTAACTTTGGGTGAATGTGATGAAATTAAAATTGGAATGCAAATGAGGTCTGAAGAAGAAGCATATAACCTTTATAATGAGTATGCTGTAAAAAGGGGATTTAGCATTCGAAAAGTGGTTAAACAAGAGTATAATGGTGTTATTAGGAAATGAGAATTTGTGTATTCAAAACAAGGTTTTAAAGGGTTTGAAGACCCTTCTAATGCTAAAAAGTACCATAATTTAGATGTAAGAACAGGTTGTCGTGCTAGGATCCGGTTTGATGTAAAAATGATATTTGGAGTGTTTCACACTTTAATGACACACACAATCATGAATTTGTAACTCCAAAAGAAAGATGTAACTTGAGATCAGGAAGGAAGGTGCTACCTGCTCATGGGAATATAATTAGCACAATGGTTAGTTTGGGTATAAAATCAACAAAGTCTTACTCATTTTTATCAGAAGAACTTCTTCTTCTTCTTCTTCTTCTTCTTCTTCTTTTTTTTTTTTTTGGAGAAACATTATCAAAAGAACTTGGTGGTGCAAATAATGTTTTGTTCTCTAGGCGAGATTGTCATAATTTTGTGCAAACAAAAAGAAAAGAAATTATGGAAGCTGGTGATGGGCAAAGTATTATTAATTATTTTAAAGAAAAACAGAGTGAAGATCCAATTTTTTTTATTTTTTTATTTGGTGCAAGTAGACCAAGATAATAAAATTGCAAATTTCTTTTAGAGAGATGGTAGATCAAAATTAGATTATAACTCTTTTGGGGATGTTATATTTGACACTACTTATCAAACCAATAAGTACGACTTAATTTGTGCACCATTTGTGGGAATCAATCATCATTGGAACAATGTTTTATTTGGTTGTGCTTTTTTAACAGATGAGATAACTTAGTCATTTATTTGGTTGTTTTAGACTTTTTTTCACTGTAATGAGAGGTCAACAACCAAAATCTATTTTTACAGATCAAGACCAAGCAATGGCAAATGCTATTAATATGGTTTTCATTGAGTCTCGTCATCGACTTTGTTTATGGCATATTAATAAAAATGCTCAAAAAAATCTTGTTGGAATCTATGGTATTCTAGATTTTAATCAAAGATTTAATCATTGCTTATATGGTGAGTTTTCAAATGAAATGGAGTTTGAGTCAACATGGAGCAAAATGATTGAGATGCATAATTTAAAGGACAATACATGGCTGGACAGGTTATACCAAATTCAAGAAAAGTGGTGCCCAACTTTCAATCTCAATTTCTTTTCTGGAAAGATGAAGTCTACCCAAAGCATTGAGAGTACAAGTAGTGTTTTTCATCAAATTATGAAAACACCTATGCCCCTTATTGAAGTTATTAAATTTTATGAGAAAAAGACAGCACAAATGCGACAAGATGAAATAAATGAAGATTTTCGTTGTAAGAATGGTGCACCTTGGAAAGTTCATAAGCATGGGGGCATTTGAAGTCATGCTGCTAAAGTTTATGCTCTTACTTTGTTTGGAATGTTTGAAGTAGAGTTCAATTCAGGTATGGGATTGAATTGTGTTGAAACTAATCACTGTGAGGATAACTTTACATATTCACTAAGTAGTGGGGAGAGAATGATGATTCATATTGTGCATTTTGATTAGGCTGAATTAAGTATTTGTTGTGATTGCAAATTATTTGAGACTTTGGGGTTGTTATGTTGTCATGCTTTAAGGGTGTTTCTTGTGAATAATGTGAATAATATATCCAACAAATATATATTAAGTAGATGGACAAAAGATGCCAAGAAAATGTTGTGTTGCTCTGTTGATTCATTTAAATTAAATGAGAAATTGACTCATGTATTGTGTATGAACATCTTAAGTCTTTTGTGGTATAAATGTTGTGATAAGGTTGCATTGACTGATAATGGGACCAAAATAGCAATGGATAGTTTAAGTGAGCTATTATGCAAGCTTGAAAAGAGTTCAGCAAATACAAATAGGGTGGAAGATGTTGGTAAAAAAATGTCCTCAAGATCTCATATATGATGGTGATGTGCAACCTTGCTTAGATGATGAGAGACCAATCCTTGATCTGCCACATGTGAGAAAGAAAGGGATAGCCAATTTTAGAATAAAAAGTCAACCGGAAAAGAAGCAAAGAAAAGAGAGAGTGAAAGATGCAACCACTTCAAGAGCTCCAAAAGCTATTTCTATGGTACATGGTAAGTACAAAACTACTACTCAAGCTTTCTTTTTAACTGTATGTTCTTACTTCCTCTCTTTTCTTTTATATTTTATTTTTTAAGAAAATGTTCAATCATCATTTCTTCCTCCAAAGATATCTATTGCTAATCCTATGGTTAGCTCTACAACAATGCTTCAAGAAAATCATTTGAAAAAAAGGAACATAAGAAAAGTAAAAGATGCAACCACTTCAAAAGCTCCAAAAGCTATTTCTATGGTACATGGTAAGTACAAAATTAGTACTCAAGCTTTCTTTTTCTTATTTTTTGCTTGTTGAGTTTAACTGTATGTTCTTACTTCCTCTCTCTTTTTATTTTTATTTTTTTAAAGAAAATGTTCAATCATCATTTCTTCCCCTGGAGATGTCTATTGGTAATCCTGTGGTTAGCTCTACAACAATGCTTCAAGAAAATCATTTGAAAAAAGGAACATAAGAAAAGTAAAAGATGCAACTACTTCACAAGCTTAAGAAGCTATTTCTATGGTACATGGTAAGTAATAAACTAATATTTCAATTTTTATTTTTCTTATTTTTGCTTATTGAGCATAATCATTTGTTACTTTTATTTTTTATTTTTTATTGAAGATGTTCAAACATCATTCTTTCCCCCGGAAATGTTTATTGCATATCCAATGTTTAACTCTGCAAGAAGGTTTCAAGAAAGTACCTTAATGTCAAACTTGATTCAAGAACATTCTATAACCTTAAACTTTTTATGTTAGAGGGGGAGAAGCTTTAATACGTGCTTTTGTTTTTTTGTTTTTTTTTACCCTAATATTGTTCTCTTTTTTTTAGGGCCCTACTAAAAATTTCTGAAGTATGAAGAAAAACTCTTTTGGATAGTATTTTGGACAATATACTTCACAGCTCATGGACAACATCTTTGGACAATTTTTTGGACAGCATTTTGGTCATTATTGCACAGTGAAAGAACCTCTTAGATAGGATATTTGACTTGAAAATTTGGACAACTAATTGCATAGCCAAACAGTAATTATAGCTGTCATTTTGCAAGGCTTTTGTAATTTATGAAATTAGTCAAACATGATATATTTTGTATATGTTTGAGTAACTTCTAGTTAAAGACTAATTATATGCAAATGATAAAAGTTTTTAATGCAAGAGTACTTTTTATTCTTATATATTAGTTTCTATATGTGCATGGTTGTGGAATTCCAATGCTAGATTGTTGCAGGTGTTATATTGTTCTAGTTAAGGGAATGATATAGTAAATGGCAATATTTTGGTGCTAGACTTTATTTATTTATTTTTTTGTTATTTTGATAATATAGTGAACGGCAGGTGCTGGACTTTTTTTTTTTTTGCTTATATATGGGGGGGAAGGGGATTTGTTTTTTATTATTCCATGGGAGAATTGTACAAGTGTGTTTACAAGAAATGTATTGATGGTGAAAAATGAGGATAATTTAAGGTGGAAAGATATGGGCATGTTGAACATTTTTGTGGTGAAAACTTAAATGTTCATTATTTATTTGAGATTGTTTTGTATAGAGTTTGGCATTATGTAATGTTCAAAAACAGGAAAATAGTTTTGATTTGGATAAGGCGTGGACAATTTTTTTACTTTGTTTTAAGAATTGCTTCAATAGATGTATTGTTAGTAAAATTTTGTACTCTATAAACAAATAGAACTTTGTTAAAATAAAACCATATGAATAAGAAATCTGTTCTTAGAGCATTCCCATCAAGTGAGTTAAAATTTTTAGCATATACCATCTCAAAACACTACTTTTTAGCTTTTAACATCTCACTTTATAATACATCATACATCAAAGATTCTATTTTTTTTATCACTCCATTTAAATATTATTTTTTATTCTCTATATCTTTTATTCTCTCTTCTTATCTGTGTCTCTCCCCTTCTCTGAAAACCCACCACTTTCTTTGCAAACCCAAACCCACGGTTAGCTGCTGCCGGCCACCACCATCGAAAAAAACAAATAAATAAAACCACCCGCCGGCGCCACCATAGCTACAACAACTACCACTGTCACCACCACCCACAACCTTGATTACCAACCACCAAAATCATAACCAAATCATAAACCCAAACCCATAACCTCATCACCATTCACCACCAACAACCGGAAAAAGAACCACCGAGAGAGAACAAATCGGAAAAGCAGCCACTGAGAGAGAACAAAAGCACATCAACTCGATGACCCACACCAATCAAAGACCCCAAAGATCCTAATCACGCAATGCCTTTCCAAGATCCTCTCTACAAGGAATCAAAAACACCACCAGCTTCAAATTGCTCACAATCCTAGACATATCCAACTTCACCGTGTCCTACATGGGCTCGGTGAAAGTGTTCGGGGTAGGTCTGAACTCGGTGGAAGCAATACCCAAGGAGGAAGAGGGAGGGGGAGGTGGAGGAGGGGCGAAGGGGACAGATGGCACCTTATGATTGGTTGGGGGAAGAGGGGAGATGTTGGAGGAGATGAAGGGGGAGGGAGAAGGAGAGGATGAGATTGGGAAGATTGGTGGAGAGGTAATAGAAGTTACAGGAAAGAGAGAAGAAGAAAGTGAGAAAGGAGAGAGAAGAAAGAAGAGAAAAATAAATAATAATAAAAAGTAAAGGAAAAGTAATCGTTGGAATAATAAATAATATTTTTGTTTAAGATTTATGCTACAGTGAGATGTTATTGATAACATCTCACTGTAGCTGTGTGTAAAAAAATGTTCCATTTGAAATCTTTGATGTAGTGGCTTTTTTTGTGGGTTGATGGTAAAATTAAGCATATACCATTTTTAGCATCCTTAATGGGAATGCCCTAGTAAGTATCTCTCATTTTTACCTTTTTGGGGTTTTCATAAAAGGAATGACCAACACCTATTGTTACCCCCTTAAAGTATGAAATGACCAATACATTTTGGTTTGTTCTTCTTTTGCAAAGGTATAGCCCATTTTTGTAAAGTTGTTGAACAAATAATTTATTGATAAATTTCATCGAGTATATACTTTACAAGGAAATTTGGAAGGTCCTCCATCTATATTTTTAAATCATCCCAACCTTATATCTTTTGTAAAACATAAGTATTTGTATTATATATCACACTTGTCTTACATTTCTCTGGTACAAGTTTTAAACTCAATACAACAAAAAGATTGTCTTTTCTTAAGATGACCAAAGTTGGAACTACTAAAGTTGGTTGAGATTTAGATCTCATAGACCAAGTTTCTTCAAAAAGTCCAGAGTCTGTTCACTGCAATGGCCTTATGTCATTAAGAATAAAACCAAAGTGTGATGAGCTTATCAAACTAATGAAATTCCAATACTGCTCACAAGCAACTAGACCACCACCTAAAAAAGTTTTGAAAAAAAAAATTCTCATTCAATTGCATATAAAGAAATAGTGATTCTATCAAAATGCATATCGAGCACATTTAATATGATTAATTCTAGCATAGGCAAATCTAACAAAATCTCCAAGTCGCATAGTTAGCAAGAATATATCCCAATGGAAATATTCCAAAGTGAGCATAGTATAATTAAAGTAGGAATCCATCCTTCAAATTCACTCAATGTAATCTATCATTACCTATTACCATCAAAACCATGTACACAGCACATCTTAGCAATTCCACAAGCTGGAGTAATCCTCCACGGAGCTTTGTTTGGAAACTCAAGCAAAGTATTTAAAACATAGTCCCCTTATTTTCTCAAACTTTCTTAGCGATCAATTCCAAACTCATACACAATTTGATTTAGTAACAGAAATAAGCAACATACCAAAAACAATTAGCAAGGTTCCATAACAACAACTAGCGCCACATGATGCCATGATGCAAAACAAAAAAAGCAAGGTATATAAAGCCAATAATAAACATGACTAATGTTGATATAATCCTAAGGTATCTAATAAAATGTACCAAATTCCTCTTTATTTAAATCTAAGGCAATATAGACTTAGACTATATGCAAGTAACAAAGTACACTGCAAGCAATATATGAACTGACTTCATCTTGGTGACCAGCATGAAGTTTGACTACAATAGCATCATACATTACCTGCAAGGAACCATTAATGTTAATCTAGGCAGCCCAATCTTATTTTGTCCCTTTCTTTATTACTATAATATAAAGATGAGAAATATGTATAACCCCAAAACAGCATAGTACATGCAACTTTAATATTGGAAGAAGAAAAAATAACAATTTTAATATAATCTAAAAGAACAATTTTTTGAAAAGAAAAGAGAAAAAAAAAAACCCTTTTATTGTATATTAGTGCATCTATACTCATTGAAGTAGTACAAGTTTCATTTCTACATAAGACTACATAAGATTGTATATGTCAATTTTTTTGGAAAAAAAAGAAAAAGAAAAAAGAAAAAGACACATATGTAAATAGAAAATAAAATGAAAAAAAAAAAACTGAGGAGAAAACGTTCTTGCAAAGTCAGGAGTTGAAAGTAGCAATAAAAAAACTTTCGGCATCGTGGTTGGAGACAATGGAGAGACAATTTTGGGCATTTTCTGACGAGACAAAGGTTGGTCTCATCAGAATTGGTGATGATTGGCAATGCTAGGCAACAGCTATCAAGGTTTGGAGTTGAGAGAGGAAAGATGGAGGTGCCGGTGTGGTATGGTGGTGCAAGAGAGAGAGAGAGATGAGATGAGATTTGCTATTTTGGAGAATGGGAAATGGAAGAGTGGTGGGATAGTGAAATTTGGTATTTTCGGAACTGGTTATGTCTGGCAACGTAGCTCCAACAATGATGCTAGGCAGTGGGTGTAGACACCCCATTTTACAACTAGCATTAAACCAATATTAAGGGCAAAGCAGTAATTTTGCACCAAGGGCATAATCGTAATTTCAATAGTTAGATCTTTAGGTTTGTGATACAAAACAAATCTTGATACTCTAACGATCACAATGGTATGTCAAGTGATTTGATCGGACCACCTAATCAAAAGTTATCATACAAACAATTTTCAATGATCGTGACTCACCTACACAATGGACTTGATCACATCCTATTTTAAACACTAAATTTTGATTGATTCCAACAAAAATTAATTAAGTGTGAATTTTGATGGGATTTCATTTTATTTTGTTATTTTTTTAAGAAATAATAAATAAATAAAGTTTTCCTTTATGGAATCTTATCTGCTCTTTTGAAAAATTTGGATGGATGAAAAGATACATTTTATGAAAATTTTAAAAAACAGAAAAATGCTCAAAAAACGTTACTATTTTCAGCAGCAACTTGAATCCCAGTTTTGGCCTGGAAAGGCTTGAAATTTGGTTTTCTCTATTTCTAGAAAAGTTATAAAGAATTGAATTTCCTTTTAAAAAGATACTAATTCCGAATAAATTGGAATTTTAAGCAGAAAGTTAGAGTCAAAATACGAAACAGGTGCAGAAGATAACACAAGTTCAACATCATCTTTCAAAATTCAAACAGGGATCAACACCAAATCCGTTCCAGCTTATCTAAACAGGTTTATCTCCTCCCTTAGCTTCAGAAGAAAGCTAATAACTTAGCTTTAAAGCTAAACAATCCCTTCCCCTATAAATGGAGAAGACATCTTCCATTTTCTACACCCTATTCCCTCTAGAGAGCTAGTGAGAAAGTATAAAAGAAAAGCTGTTGGCAACAATTGTTCTTACTTTGGTTGTAGTTTAGTACTTCCTTACTTTCTCCTTAGCCCTTTAAATGATCACTTCTCTCTTTAATTTATGCTCTATGCTAGTAAGTAGTTAATTATGTTCTTTAAGTTTCTGCACATGCTTGAATAAATGCTTCCAAGTCATTATTTGTTTCTTTCATGATATGCTTGGATGACCATGCCTATATATCTCATTAATATTCCTTTTACATGCTTAGATGAACACTTCTAGGCTAATGTGCAACTTTCTCTTGATAGCTTAGATGAACATGTTCAGGTAGTTGTTTTACTTTTAAATGCTTAAACGAACATGTCTAAGTATTTTGATTTTCTCTAGATGAACATGTCTAAGGGATTTTTCTTTACTTTTTTTTTTCATAATTGCTTGGATGATCAAATATGTTTAAATGTTTTGTTTTTCTCTTTGCAATTGTGTGGATGACAAATAGCATGACAATTCTTTGTTTTCCTTCACATGTTTGGATGAACACTTTTAAGTTATTATTTGCTTTTCATAACATGCTTAGATGAACATGTCTAGGTAGTTGTTTCTCTCTTTTTTGAATGCTTAGACGAACAGGTCTAATTAACATTACGGTTTTCGCTTAAATACTTGGATGAACATGTCTAGGTGATTTTCTTTGTTCTTCTCATGATTGCTTGGATGATTGGTAGGCCTAAAAAAAAAATTTATTTTGCAATTATGTTGATGACAAATATCTTCTCAAAAAAAAAAAAAATTGTTGATGACAAATAACATGACAATTTTGTTTTCCTTCACATGCTTAGATGAACATGTCTAGGCTAGGAATTCCTTGTTTACATTAATTTCTTAGATGAACATGCCATTACTTTCATGCTTTCTTTACATTTACATTGTTATCTAACAAATTTCACTTTTTGTTTCTCTTTATGTTAAATTCTCCAACACATATTTGTTTACAATTCTTGCAAATTAACATGTTTATATGATATATTGTTTATATTTGTTTGACATGACATGATATTGGCCACCTTAACCTAGGAGACCGGTTTTACTAAGCGAGATGGGTGCTTAATCCTTTCCCATCTCGTAAATTAGCCTCCAAACCAAGATCAAGGTTTCTAGACTAGGCTCTTGTATATGCAATTTTACATTTTTTAGAATGTAACTAGGAAACAAAATAATATAATTTACTTTCTTAGATTGTATCTAGGGCCAAAAAGTATTGTAAATTTTTGTTACAAAATTGATGTAAATTGTCATATATAATAATACAACAGAAGCATTTTTTTTTTTTTTTATTATAGAGAAGGTTTTCTTATTTTTCCATTTAAATTAAATAGGTGGCGACTCCATATAAAACCCTCGATCTAGGGGGGAGTACATTTTACAGTGAACTTGACATTTTGAGCATCACGATCCCACCCATTCGCGCGGGTTAGGCCCAACTTGAGAAAAAATTGGCGAGCTGGGGTCGCAGTTGCTCACAATGGGTAGTGGCTATGGAGTTTTGGAGGAGAGAGTGGTGAGAGACAGAGAGAAAGGCAGAGATAGAGAGAAATTTTTGATTTTCAAAAAAAGGAAAACGCGTGTTGTTTTGATGGCGGGGCTTTGAAAATTTAGAGGGTATTTGTGTTTTTTTATTTTAAATAACTTGAGTTGCTAACTTGTAACTTTTAATGCATGTGTCATTTTTTCATTGGTCTTAGAAACACCACATGTGTGCTAATTGGAGTTTCAGAAACACTATATACTTTCTCGTGTAACTCCAACCCATTAGCATTATATCTAGCAATAAATCTTATAACACCCACTAAATCAGAATTATGAACCTAATTAATCAAATTAATTTGGGTAATAATTTCGTGAGGCCCATTGAGCCTTTAGATAGACTCACTCAAACCTATTACAAGTCACACAATATACTACAATTACAAGCATTCTATACACAAACAAAGAAAGAAGAGATTATTGGTAATAAGAAATGGTGTTCTTTTTGGTGGAGTTTTGGACTTAAACACTCTGTGCAGAGGTTTTTCTAACCATACGACATTTGTTGGGTTGTTGTATCCTAGAGGAGACAAGTCAGAAAAAGTTTGCACTAGTTACAAAATTTAGCTAATTAAGGACTTGAATCTCCTTAAAGAGAGAGAGTATTGCGCTTCAATCCAAATAATTTTGTGTATTTTTATCTTCAAATTAATAATATTCAAAAGTATTATTCAGTAATACTTAGAAGTATTTTTATCTTTAAAGTATGTCTTAATTATAAGTAACAACACAAAAAACATAAAATACAACAACACTAGAAAAAATATAATAATAATGATGTCAAAAACTGCAGCTAAATTTTTGCTAAATAAAATTTTGTTTCATTTATTTAAATTCTAGGAACAAAATCGAATCTCAAAATCTTTGCGGGTAAAAGATAATTGCACTCTGGGTTTTTTTTTACACAACCAGCAAGCGTCCTGATTTGTAGTTGCATTTTCCCTAAATAATGAAGTTGCAAGTGCATTAGGAGGCCCAAGCACACTCTTAAGCTCATCATTAGAATAAACAATATTCTCCGAGCTAATCATTAGAATATACAATATTCTCCAAAGTATATATAAAATAATTCGACAATATCCTCTAAAGTATATATAAAATAATTCGACCTTTTGCACACGTTGACACTATTTGATAACACAATCCCACACTTTTCCTACTCTACTATATACTTTACAGATAAAAACTTTACACTAGTCCACCTACTAAATTAAATTATGATCTTCTACATTTTCTTATTTCACATCCTAAAATAAATACTGCAAAACCCCAACACATTCCCATCAAGTTTCTTATGAGAACACTTCATGATTTAAGTTTTGAGGATTTTATTTATATAAAAAAACACTTGTAATACATGTTATGTACTTCAAAAAACATCATACAAAAAACATAGTAACCCTAACTAATTCAAATTTACACATTCATAAAATCCAAATCCACTCATATATTTCAACAATATGAAAAAATGAAAAATAAAATAAAAAATTGTAATTTCATACTCGATTCAACTCATTTAATCTAAAAATTAAATTCAAATTCTTCTATTTTATAGCACTTCTTTTAAAATGAACCATAGGCATATGCCAATCCCATAAGAGTGGAAACAAACATAAGTCTCCCTATCTCTACAAGTTTCCTTTCTCCCAACTAGAAACCTTCCTCCCCTTAATTTAGCCAAATCATAGCTCCTTGGACCTTAACAATGATGGGTCAGGCTTGTATGTCTAGGATACAGAAAAATGAACTCCTCACTTACCTCAGTTTACGAGTTTGAGTTCTTCCTTATTTTCTCTTCCCCTCTTATACCCCACCAAAAAAAAAAAGAAAGAAAAAAAAGAGGGCCAATCCTCCCTTTACCCTTATTCCAAGGGGCATATATAGGCCAGGCCATTCAAAGGCTACATTCTCAGTCTCTTTCCTCCATTCAAGAGTATTCGGGTCATCCTCACTCTCCCCATTTACTACCTCCTTTTGCGGAAGACCACGCTTCCTCATCTTCCTTATTCTTTTCCTTCGAATGGACCGGCCCACGCCTGCCTAACCATCCTTTTACATTTTCTACTTCCTCTACGCTCAAGTTCACTAGATCTTGGGTTTTGCTTATGGGCCCAAGCCTTTGTGAAAAGTAGGCCCAATTCATTATATTGACTTGTTCTCATGCTGTTGCTGTTGAAAATTTATATAATTATATATAATGATTTACAAATATGTTGTTACAAATGTGGACAACTTGACAATGAATTTTATACATACATACATACATATATATATATATATATAATATTTACAAAACTTCTCTTTCTGGAATCCTTCTATCCATTTTACCAAGTCGCCATGAAATATATGTTTCTCACACACATTGTATATCAAAGAAATTGAGCTAAAAGTTAGACACATATAAATATTTGAGTACTCATCCATGTACTCATATATTTTATAATAACATATTAATATCTTTATATTTTCAATCATGAGAAAATTTTGTCAACTTTAATAAATATAGTTATTATAATACCTATATTGGGTTATAAAAAAGACAAAGTTTAGCTGTAAAATTGGTTGTAGTTTAAACCTACAAACTTATTCAATAAAATAAATATCACAACATATTTTGAAAATCTAATTGTTGAATTGTATGTTCTTTACATTTTTAATACACATGTTAAATTTTGTGTCAATCGGATATTATTTACCATATTATCTATAAGCTTATATTTTGTGCATAATTTTAAATTACAAAAACTTGCAATTTAAAAAATTTATTGATGACATATCTATTGATTTTTAATTTTCTTGAAATTTTGCAAGCATAGAGAATATAAGAAGATGTAATCCAATGGTAGATTTGTCAAAATGAACCCCTCATAAAAAGATATTAAGTAAGTTTGTAGTCTAAAGTTACAACTAATTTTGTAACTAAATTTTGTCCCTGTAAAAATATCATTTGCATCTTGAATTGTATTTAGATTATTATTTTTTTTCAATTCTACAATATATAGTAGGAAGGTGATATAGAAAAGGAAAAAATAATAACCTATCACATTTTCTATTTGGAACGCCACCCACAAATTCTTGGGTTTGCCACTAGATTAGTTTGACTAGCTACACCATTTTTTCACACTCTCCCTCCTTAGATCCTCAAATTTGTTCGTTATTGTGCCTAGTAGTGGCGGACTAGGGCAATTTTGGCTATGCCGCTATGCGATGCTCAAAAGCCTCAAATTGCCTAAGTTCAATTGGTCTGTATGATTTTTTTTCCCTATTTTGGTTATAAAAGTTACATAAAAATTCATTTAGATTATTTTAATATGATTTAAGCAAAATAAAGAATGGAATGTAATATACATCGTAAATCTCATTATGTAAAGTAGATAAAGTTGTTTTATGATGAGTTAAAATGATTTATTTTTCTTACAAATGAATAAAAAATGGGAAGATAGTTTTGGTTAGTAATAATAAGTTTGAGCACTAATGATTCATAATTTAGCCTGAGTACTTACGATTTCAAAGAGCACTGTCACATATATAAAATTATCTTTAACTTACTATAAATAAGTAATTTTAGTATTATATAAAAATGCACAATTTATCCCATAATTATTTTGCGTGATAAACTTTGGATTGTTTGTCACTTTGACACTTGAACTCATAATTTGATATGTGAACAGTTATGAAAAAAAGTTGAAATGATCTTAATTTGCTAAAAAAAAAATGATAAGTTTATGGTTGGTGTAATATTATTTTGAATTAATATTATTGTTAATGTCAACTCAAAAATGTGAAAAATATAAAATGAGTTATTTTAAAAGGATTTTACTAATGTGTGCCGCATACAATAATAAACTAATTTTAGAAAAAGTTTATTGGGAATTGAAAAAATTTTGACAATTTTTTAAATTTTCAATAAAATTTTTCTAAAAATAAATTTATTAATGTATGTCTTAAGAGCATACATTATCGGGACTCATTTGAAAATATATAAATTTAAAGATATCGAATAGACCAATAGAAAATGACAAGCACGTGAGTAACATGACATATACTTACTTTATTGTTTTTTTATGTTTTTTCTCTTCCGATCCGATCCGATACGATCCGGGTGCTGCATCCAAAAGACATATTGTGTGTGGTCGAGAATGCAAAAACGTGGTGGGTTGAGTTGATATACTCCCATATTCATATACCTTGACTTGAATCGTGATGCTCCAACTTCCTTCTTCCTTAATAATAACTATTATTCAGCCGTAGCAGGCCTCAAATCAGAAGAAAAGAGCCCAGCGTAGCCAAGAACAACTTGCCGGGTTTCATATTAGAAATAATATTAGCCCCGGCAAGTCATCCTTGGCTGCTCCCAGCTCTATTCCTCTTTATGCAAGGCACTTTCGACGATTACCCTTGACACTAACAGCCTAAACTACTACTCAATTCCTACATATATAAGCATATATATTATTTTGAGAGAGAAGAAAGCCTAAAAATAATGACCAAAAACAACTTGCCAAATCAGGCATATATATACATAATGTAATTTTGCATTGCTAGCCTAGCCTAAGTCATCCTAGTATTGGATGCACAAACTTTCCACCTCCTCAGGTTCAAGGAAAGCCCTAATGTCATCCAATTCACTTATATATAGTTGTAGCTAAGATATATATATATATAGGCATGATTATTAAGCTGAAAGAGTCACAGTTATTATGATACATGAGCGCTCATTTCTTTTGTAGCATGATAAAATTTTTGAGGGCATTAATTAATTAACAAAAAGTAGCAAGTGATGACCGTGATGACAGCCAAAAAGGGCAAACTACAAAAGCCACCGTCCAAGCGTGACTTATTATTCCCGCATCCATCCAAGCCTTTGTCATTAGTACCCAATTGAGATGCCCTAATTGAATATATTCAGGTCCCACTTACCCTTTAATGTCGTGAAAAGCCAACTGATTAACAGGGAAATGTTTCTTTTTTTTCTTTTTTTTTTAATCTTCAGAAATATTTTGATTTTTTCAATTGTGTCATGTTTAGGGTTTTTGTGATATCTCGAATTTGGGAGCTCTCTCTTGTGGCTAGCATCCACCTATCAATCTACTTAATTCATTTCTTGGGACAACATAACAGTTTGTTTTGCATGCATGAACAAATAACGTTTTAGGTTTTTTTATATAATATATATATATATATATATATATATGAGTAAATTTGTGTGTGTGTGTAGTTCTACGCTTAACCAATTCAAACTTTTAGCATTATATAAAATAATGTAACATTTAAGTTACTAACTTACAATTTTTTTATTATAAATATTAAAAAATTAATTCAACCTATAACAATTTAAGATGGTTGATTTTTATTATCAAGTCAAAAAATAAATTGATTTCTGGTATAAATTAAATAAATAGATTCAAGCCTCAAATTTCTTATTAAAAAATAATGGAATAGAGAGGAAAGGATATTTATTAAGTAGGAAAGAGTCTGATTTCTTCATCCGGTAAATTAAGGGGAGGATATTCCAAGTCCAAAACAAGCTAGAGTAACGACACACAATCAATTACGAGGGATTCTGGTCGATTTAAGAAATAGATTTTGTCGTCATAATTAGGTTGACTGGATTCTTTGCTCAGCTTCGGTTATTATATAATTTATAATAGGAAAACACTTTTTGATTTCGGCCTGATTGATTCTTTAGTTTCTTCACAGTCGCTGTTGTTCATCTTTTGGTGGATTTTAGTCAGTGAAGTAGACTATTGTTGTTTTCTGATGTCGGTGTTTCTGTTCCTATACGTAGCTTCTGTACTTGTCTCTCTCTTTTCTAATAAAATATCTCATCCTACAAACACACACACACACAAAAAGGACATAAAAATTTATGAATAGAAATTTTATTGTTGTTTTAATTTATTTATTTTGGCATACGAAAAAGGAGATTTTTATATTTGTAGCGTATAACATTTAAAGATATGGTTACTCTTAAAAAAAAAAAAAAAAAAAAAAAAAAGTTACTCACTCCCAATAAGTGTCAATTTGTGTTGGCGTATTATGTTCATGTTATGTCAAGATAGGGATATTCGACTAAATGACTCAAACCGAATAAGACTCATTTAATAATTGTGTCTTGACTTTAAACTCTAACATGGGTTCATAAAAATTGACATAATAAAAACCCATTTGACAAACTAAATAAACATGTCATGTTGGTTGACATGAATGTGACACAAATACAACCCATCTAACCCCTTCAAAAAAGTAACATTTCAATATGTTTGACCTAATTAACATTGTAATAAATTTAATACAAATTCATAGTATCAAAAGGGAATGGTTTTGTATGCAGCAATTGCTACATACAAGGACGGACCCAAGTGGGGGCCCAAGGCCCAGTCCAATTTTTTCTTTTTTCTTTTTTCTTTTTAACTTATTTTATATATCTTTTTGTAGTTAGGCCCCTTCCAAAACTTTAGGCCTCTTCCAACTAGCAACTATTTAACCCAGAAACTATAAAAACATTCACAATGGTGATTTTATTTTAGCAAAAAAAGCTATTTTACCATTAAAGAACAAAAAAAAAAAAATCATATGTTATTAGAGAAGCTAAAGCTAATATTTTTTGCAACTTGGTGTGCTGTCGCAGGCAACCAAAAATAAAACCAATACTCCTAAAAATATATGTAGTAGTACGAATAAGGATCGTTTCCACAAAGAGTATCTAGCCTAGTTTTATGCTATGTGAACAAGGAGCGGGGGGGGGGGGGGGGTTGAGTATAATGAAAACAATTTTAAGAAAAAAAAAACAACTAAGGAACAATTCAAATTAAAGTATCGAAATCGATCAAAAGAACAAACCTTGGTCTAAGTTAACATCCACCATCTGAAATTTTACAACTGATCATCGATGCAAGTATATATCAATTCACACTTTGAATATTCACCGTTGGAACTATTTTCCTATCTTTCCTTAGTCGTAGTTAATTAGAAAACAAGCAATCAAATAAACCCTAACTACTAAACAACCCAAGACAAGCGCTAAAGGTTTAATCTAGTAGCAGCCTTAAGAATTAGAGAGATCGATGAAGCTAAACAACACAAACACAAACGGTTGTATTTAATTTAGTCGAGCGTTCTTCCTAAGATCTAATAACTTCTGACGCAACAAATCATTAAATCTTGGTTGCTTCACAAGTTAGAGAGATCAAACAATTATGGATTTGATATCTAACCTAGCAGTAAATTGCAACGAATAATAAACCAATAGGCCTCCTAGTAATTAAACATGACAATCATGAAAATAGGCACAGAAGAACATCCGATATTCAAAGCATAAATTGAACAATAAAAACAAATTAGATCTCACAGTTTTATTGATTCCGAGGCTTCAGTTTTCTTCGACCAAGTATAAAAGTTTAGCCAAGTAGGGCCATGATGAAAACTCAAAGGAGAAAATCATAAAAGAGGGGAGAGAGAGGCGTGTGTCCAATTCTGATTTCTCCTCCCCCTTTTACACGTTAATTCCCCCTTTCCCAAGCCTACAAAATCTCCTAAAAATATTCTCAATAATAATATCCAAATCTGACTAATTAAAGAAAAATATTAAAAACAAAACAAAGTCCTAATATAACTAGGAAAGTGGTGTTTTTCAGCTGGAATTTTCGTGTATCAGATCTGGAAGCTTCCAAAAATAAACCACATTAGATCTGTGTATTAGAATTGCAGGTAAAGGAACATTCCAGAATGTCAACAGTGCAGGTGCAGCAATTTCAAGCCCGATTTCGACCTTGATTCAGCCCATATCTCTCAAAACTCAAAACATGAAAGTTGTAGAGCTTTGTCTTGGCGTTCCATAGAATCTTGAATCATCTCAATCGGAGCTCAGATGAGAGAGTTATACCCAGATTACGAAGCGATGTCAAAGTTGTCCAGAATCGCCCAATTAGCTACATTTTGCACTTAATGCCTCCATTTGTATCCTAAATCAAAATATAAGAATAATGAGTACATTTAGGCACCAAATAAATATAAAAGACTAAACATTAAGCAAGAAAAATATGACATTTTGCATTCACATCACAACTATAGTAAACTAGTACAAATACCAATTCATTGTAGCAAATTGTTAAAAATAAAATACAATATTTTATTAAGATTATCTCTCTACCTTCAATTAAAAAACTCAAAATCTCTCTCTTCCTTTATTATTTTAATGAGTTGTTTATATTATTTTAAATGAAGTGGTAAAAAAAATAGAACATTTGATGTTGGGCGTATGGTGAAGTGAGTTGGTAAAATAGATAAAATAGTTTTTTGAGGTGCTAAAAGCTAATTTTTTTAGGACATATACTGTGAATGCTCTAACTTAAAAAAAATAATAAAATAAATAAAAAAATCCTAGCCAACCTAGTATTAAAAAAAAAAATTATTTTGTTGTTGTTTTTTTTTTTTTTTTTTTGGTAGATGATTGCATCTTAATGTGTTAAGAAATAATGATTTTGTATATTTATAATTTGTTAATACTATATGGATGTCTATTTGGAGTTTTTTTTTCTTATACTCCGGCCCCCTCTAACTTGAAATCTTAGGTCCGTCCTTGGCTGCATACAGGGGTATGTGGCAACAAAAATAAAGGGACAAATAGTGTCTAAGGTCTACCTAGTCATGTGCATTGCACATGTCCCTTTCTTTTTGCTGCCACATACACTTGTATGCAACAAAACCTTTTCGTATCAAAATGCTTATTAATCATACAATTTTAAAGTTAATAATAACATCAAACACTTCAAACATATCATCAAAAAATTCAAAAATAACATAAAAGTACTTAATAAATATTAAGTCCATAATACAGTACCATCCACCTAGAAAGAAGTTCCTAAAAAAATATTACACCCCAAATAAAGTCCATACATTTATCTGCTTATAAGTTTTTGTAACTACTCACCTTTCTTTTTAAGTTTAAAATACAAGTGGATATAAAAAGGTATTTGACAAATCTAAAATAAAATGAACATATATTTATTATATGAGTTAAACGAGTCATGCTAAATGGGTCATTTCATGTTTATATAAATAAATTAGCATGTCAACCCACTTTTGACAGTTTTTTATCGTGTCGCTTTTAGGTTGACTCAATTATGACCTGAATCTGCTAAGGTTCATCTCTAACTCATAAAAATTTGTACCATGTTCGCGGGTCATGTCAAACATTGACACACCTATAACAATAGCCAATTACTAGTGTGCTTGCAAAATTAAAATTTTCTTAAACTAAAACCTCTAAGTCTAACTTAATTAATTATAAAATAAAATAATGGGAAAACTTAAATTTGATATACCTTTGGTTACGATTTACATTTGGTTTAGGTATAGTATATTAGATTGTCCAATTAAATTTATACGCATAATTATATTGACTAATAAAATACAAATAGTATCTTTTTAAAGGAAAATTATATTTAATACAGCTATATATTTAAATTTAATTGAGAAATCTAATGTACTGCATCTAAGGTGGGATAATTAAATTTTACCATGAAATAAATTACTCTCAAGTAGTGGAAATAGATAGTTGATCATATTTAGTCTTCTGTAATAATACATTTTCACAATATATATTTCACAGTTGTCGAAATAATAACTCATTAATAGTAAACATAAGAGTATAAAAATTCCCTTCCTGGCACTTAGTTTTCTATTTTATGTTACATCAATTATAATCAACGTCCCTTTTTTTTTTCTCATATAAAGTAAAGAAACTTAAAAATGGGAAAAAGTTAGACACATAGTATACATATTGTAATTGATAGAGCATAAAGTGAAATATTAGAAGCAAGTGATCAAATTTTTATCAACATTAAAATAGTATCAATAGTGGATACAGAAAGAAAAATTGGTAATTTAACCATTATAATATATATATATATAAATGATATCTAATTTTCAAGTAAAAATGTACAACCATGAAAGAGAAATAAACAGAAAGGGACAATGGGGCCATGCATGATGGAGGATAGCTGTCATTGGCATGTTATTAGGGACCAGAAAGTTGGTCATCATCCCTTTGAATAGATGGCATCAAATCAAATGATGTGAAGGCGTGGGCCGCTGTTTCTATGTTGCTCTTTTTGATGGCATTCTCCATTATTTTTTGATGCCCTTTTTTGGGCCACACGAGGGAAACACACCATGCAAGAAAGCAACAGTTACAAAATGGGAGGTTTTAGCCTTTAGGGTTAAAGGCATCGCGTTCGCGTGCTTGTCCGTAAATCCCACCCCCCGCACCCCGGGTTTATGGCCTTTTACTCATTAATTATGCCTAACAAAGTGCACTAAATTTCGATATACAGTATTTTTATCATAATTATTGAGCTACCGGATTTGAATTTGGATTTGATAATTGATATACAGCAAAAGTTATTATTTTTTTATTTAATTATTATAAGTTGACAGAGGAAAAATGATATTAATATTAGTCTCTTCAAAAAACAAAATAAATAAAAAAGTGTTATTAGTAATAATCATATGTGGAACCACAACAATCTTACACATCTATTTCAGATATTGTGAAATTTATCGTGTATGTAATAATGTTGAAAAAGATAAATAACTGTGAATTGAGTATAGAATTTCCATCCTAAGAAATAGCCTTCTTCCTCACCCACTACTTTGTATTTAGGGCATAGTTATTAAACTCAAACTGGATGTTAACTTGGTCTAAGAACAAGGTCACTAGGTTTCTAGTTTCAACTTTCAACCAATGGGTTACCAATTGAACCGCATGTTCAAATAATAATTTTTTTTTTTTTTTTGAGGTATCATAAAATAAATAAGTTAAAAAAAATGCCTAAATTAGTATTAAGAAATAAAATCTTTTTTTTTCAATTGATTGTAAGTCAAAAATACCCCCTAAAATCATACTAATATTACTATAATGCAATATGCTTGCACTACCTAACATATCTATTCCCATGTAAACATCCTAGAAATAATGCTAGAGATACAAAAAATTTTACAAACTACTAATATGATAAGTGATTATTGGTAAATGAAAATGTGATATTAATGGTAGGCTTAAATAAAAACCAATAAGAGGTTGATCACATCAACATTTTATAAAAATGTTGTAAAATAATTTGTGGTTGTAGTATTACTCAACATTCTAGTAACAAAAGTTCCAACAAGTATTCTCGCTACCTTAAGACCATTATAATTATAGTCTCCGTTCAATGGGGCTTTGACTCATATACCCCAAAAAGTAGATCCCGCTCAAATAGCTCCAAATAAATTAAATACATGCATTAAGATATGAAATATTCTTATTCCATCCTTAAACTTCTATTATGAGAGAGAGAGAGAGATTGTATATTGAATTTTGCTAGATAGGGACTTTGGTACATTGGTTCTAACTTTTAATACTCTTGATTAATTTTGTTTTGGGTTTTAGCTGCATGTAAGATAAAATTGAATGGATTATTTAAATTTGAATATGATTTTGTTTATATAATTTTTAATTAAGTTCTACGTTTTTTTTTTTTTGAGGAAGAAGTTTTATGTATTTGATTGTATTGATTTGTTGTCTCCTTTTTTATTGAGAAAGTTCTAGATTAGAAGTTTAGAATTTTTAGTTGAGTTCATTTTGGGAGAAAAGAAATTGAAGAAAGGCGAGGGACAAAAGAGTGAAGTTTTCATACGGTTGAATTGTAGTTATAATGAGGGAGAGTACATTTGAACGTTGCCTGTTCATGTTAGAAACACCATTAAATGTTAATTGAGTTAAAAAACTCTTGTTCAAACCAACACATTTTAATGTACCCCAAAATAAGAAAACAAAGAGGAAAATGAGAGTTACCATTTTGCCTGGTAGCAAATACAGACTCACCAATGTTAAAGCAATCAAAGAGCTTGTCCAATGTTATTGCAAAATCTGAGTAGCTGTTGTGCATACTCAAATGAACTTTACCAAGATTTGAGAGACCCCAGAAATGAAAACAATACTTTTTCCTGTATAAACGCACGGGTGGTCAGCTCACAACTTGTTTCTTTGCTTTGAGTTTTCACTAAGTATAGTTCTACTCCCATCACTATAAATTTCTGTGAACACCCATGAATCAAAAACATAAATACTGTGGAAAATTTTTTTGGTACGTTTTGGCAGTTCTGTCATCGAAGTTGAAGTTTTTGAGGATAGTATTCTTTGTGCCAAAACTAAATAATAACGAAAAGAATGGTCAATGAGTGCAAAGAGGCCGATCCATATATTGCGCTTAATTACAATTTACAAAAAGAAAAGATGATGGTTGAGCATCGCCGCTCATGCTAGTTCTGTTACTTCTGTAAATCATTTCCATTCTGCTTAGTTTGTAGCTTAATGAAAAGAGATGGTGATTGATTATGCCCAGTTTTTGGCTTAATGATATTGATTGCTAGTTATCAAAAAATAGTTAATTTCCGTTTAGGAGGTGAGGTTCACAGAATCTCTCAGCTTTTGCAAATTGCAGAATTTTTTTTTTTTTTTTTTTTTTTTTTGACTCAATGTTAAATGTTAATGGTTAGACATTAATAATTTAGAATGAAAATGAGCGTTTGAACCTTGAAATTTCCACCAAAAAAATGGGGTTCGGCTAATGAATGGAGTGTTAAGATCGGTGAAAAAAGAGATTATGGTAGTTTTCATGCAAATATAAAAGATTTCGAGAGAGAGAGAGGGAGAGAGAGAATTAACTTCAATAATTCCAGATAGATAAGTGTCAAAAAACAAATATTATCCCATAAAAATGTCAAAAATCATAATAGACTCAGCTGGATAAGTGTAAAAAAAACATCAAACGATTTGAAAAAACTAGAGCCAAAGTGTCACGTTTGACCTAACCACAATGTGCCGATCTAGCCACTCTATATGCAAATCAACACTCAGAAAGGGCTCATGATCAGTTCTATGTTATCCTAATTTTGGCTGTGTTTGTTTTGGGTGAAATGGAGATTTGGAAAATATTTTGCACTGAGGCATGTGTTTGGGTGCACATGAAAATACGGTCAAATTGAAAATCATTTTCAGTTGATTGTAAAAGAACCCCAACTGACCCGTAAATGGATTTACACTTCCATTTTATTTTCATTCAATTTTCGGACTCACACACCCGAAGAGAGAGAGAGAGCTCAAAGGGACACAAGTAGAAGACAACCCAAGCAAGGTTCATTGGTCAGATCACGCCGTCCTCTTCCCCTCCACGCGACAGTGAGTACTATTTTCCTTTTCTTCCTCTCTTTTCTCACTTCTTCCTCGGCTTTTCTTCTCTCCCTGTCCATCCTCATCCCCTTCATCTTTCTCAAACCCAACTCCAATGAAGCAAGCCCAGATCAAGCAATGCATGTACCCGATCTATCCACTGCAACTAAACCCACATCGATTTTAGCATCCTAACACCCGATCTGTCCCACTCTGGACACCGTCTCCTCAAACCCATCCCTCAAACCCACCACTCAAGCCCATCCCTATACCAGATCCGCTATATATATATATATATATATGTATGTATATAAATAAATTTATAGTTATTTATATATTTATTTGTATATAAAATATATGTGCATAATGTTATTTGCAATAAGTGCCTGTAAATTCAGCATTGTTCTTGAATTGGGCTTGTTACAATATTTATATGAATTTGGATGGTTCAACAACAATTATTGTGGATGCTGAGATGATGGTTGAATGGGTCTACACTATCTTGTATTGCAGGATGTTTTTTGGAAAATATCATCTTCTTGCTTACACATTTGATTGAATGGTATGTCAAATAATTTCCTATGCTAAATATGTATGTCATAAGGCCAATTTTGGTTTTTAAATTGTTTATCCTATTGACCACCTAAAGGGTAAGACATATGTTGTTTTTGTTGGCCGTGTGCTTGGTGTGTACGACACATGTGAAGAAGCCCATGCCCAAGTTCATCAATATTCTGGAGTTGATCACAAGGCGTATAAGCATAAAATGGAAGCAGAAGTTGCTTTTATGAAGTTTTGGCAAATTGATGGTGGTAATGTGCAACAAGGTTCTTAATCCAGTACATATTCTACTCATTCCAATTCAAGTTCCAAAACTCCTTCAACTAAAAAGAGCCCCTACTGCACAGGAGATGTTAAATACAATTTATTGAAATATCAATTAAATATTGCAATTGAGCAGCAGAACCATGCAATGAAGATTGCAAAGTTGAATGCAAGAATGCTAAATGCAATGGCATCTCAAGTCTTGCCCAATGATGAGCTCAATAAAATGGCACATCTAAACTTGGGTGAATGACCATGAAAGAACCGTTGATTTTCTAATTTGTGTATGTGGATACCTTTATAATTGTTATGTAAAACTTGGATGTGTATATGTTAATATTTTTTGCGATTGGAATTAATGGATGTGCATATATGATGTGTATAGGTATGTTGAGATGCTCAATTGTATTATAGGTATATTTTTTGACTGATTTCCCATAAAATGTTTTACATTGGAGAGCCAAATGCAAGAAAATATTTTCTGGAAAAACGCATTTACACACACGACCAAACATTAAAAATACTTTTTCGGTGTATTCACTAGAACCCAAACAAACATCTGAAAATATTTTTAATTGAAAATGTTTTACATGTTACCAAACACAGCCTTTATACTTTAATACCTTGTTTTTTTTTTTTTTTTTATTCAAATCATTTTCTTTTTTCAATTTTTAATGGTAGTACAAGGTTATTATAAAAAAGAAGTTGCAAAAGTCTTCAAAACACCATGAATCCATTCCCCAACAAATTAAAGAGTATGAGAAAAAAATAAAACAAAAATGGCAAATTACAACTTATCCACCTGTGGATTGTCTGAAATTTAAGTTGCCTATATGTGATTTGAAATTTGACACTTACTCACCTGAGGTTTGACCGAAATTCAAATTGCCTACCTGTTGTTTGAAATCTCATGATAAAAGTGTTCCGCTGGATCCTTTTTTATATTGTATTTTTATGTTTTATGTTTTTTTTTTTTTTTGTGTTTTTGAAGGAGAGACATAAAAGTAAAGCAAAATTACATATTTAGCTATGTTTTTAAAAGAGATATATTATAGAACTCTAATTGAACTACCCTCAGGTGGCTAAATGTCAAATTTCAAACTACAGGTAGGCAACTTAAATTTCGGCCAAAACAAAAGTAAATTGTAGCCAAACAAAAACTTGGATTTATCATACCTTTGCGGACTTTTTGGGAGCAATCATTTGGCTGGAGGGACACTGGTGATGAGCCGTCAAAATTGACTATGTAGCATTGTCAATTTAAATATGTGACACATGAAATGAAGACATGCACACTTAAAATTAGGGTTTCATCACATAGTCTTAAAATAAATCATCAATTTAGGTTTTCATGCATCATAATCATGTTCACACATAGTCTCCTGATTTAATTATAATTTTTTCATAATTTCAGGTTTTAATTTGGTTAATGTCTTGTTAATACCTAAATCTCTCTCTCTCTCTCTCTCTCTCTCTCTCTCTCTCTCTCACATATTTTGTGTTGTAAATTATGTGTAAATGAGTAAATTGTTATTAGCCTTTATATTAAGAAAACAATCTTCAAAATTGAGTGGCTTAGCAATGTTGATCCCATATCTTCGCCATGACCAAAAAAAAAAATCATTGTAATAACTTCATAGTCATTACAATAATTGATGCAAGGTATTGCAATAAAATCATAGGTGATAAGTTTGTGCAACAAAAGATTCTATTGTAATAAAATTCAAATATTTTAATTACAAC
The DNA here is from genome assembly GCF_001633185.2 of Quercus lobata. Lineage (NCBI taxonomy): Eukaryota > Viridiplantae > Streptophyta > Magnoliopsida > Fagales > Fagaceae > Quercus > Quercus lobata. The sequence continues at coordinate 36,830,618 of NC_044913.1, read as the reverse complement.
TTTGATGCAATGATATGCATGTTGTTGCAATCAACAATTTACTATTTCAACTATCTTGTAGCAATAGACAATGATGAGTCCAAAAAAATCATTAAGGTCATCCATTAATGTGGACGACCTTGCATCATTAGTAGACCATCAAAGATAACTACTCAACACATTCAATAACGACCATCAAAGGTCTTAAACTCTCATCAAGACAAAAAACGTTACAATCAAGGTAATAATCACCCTTATTTATGTACAACAACTACCTAAGTCACCTATAAAAGGGATAATTCGTCTCACTAGCGAAGGTATGTCAAAAACTACTACAAAATACTACAAAACACTATCTATATTACTATATACAAAATATATGGACTGATACTAACTTAAGCATCGGAGGCTCCCCCACCGGGCACAACCCGGTGGTCTCTTCAATCTATCTCTCTTTTATCTTGCAGGTCCTACAAGATCATCTAATGATCCGAATTGAACGAGTGACCCAACTGACGATTTTGGCATCATCAGTTTGGCGCCGTCTGTGGGAAGATTAGTCATCTAGCTCTTCCTACAACAAAAGGGTCACTTAGTCGAAAATTTGCAAGATCTCCTCCATGAAACCCCTTTCATCATTGTCTCTTTCAGGGGATTGTCATTCTTCCCTTATGTGGGAAGAAATCAAGAAATACAGACTACGAAGGATCCTAGAAAGGTCTAGGAAAACTACCATTCCAAGCGGCAGTGGCTGAAATCAGAGAAAAGTGGTGACTAATAATGTCTTCGACGCAAGTTAAACCCAAAGCATGACCATAGTTGCAATATTTGGTGAAACTAATTGATGACAATGAGATCACCCGAAAGCATCTCAAGATCGAGTGACTATAGGCCATCTCCTTGGTCATTGTCAAGTAGCAAGTGCACCGTCAAAAGGAGCACTAAATGACCTTTGGAAGGAAATATAGAATTTTCATCGCCAAATTTCTAGAAGCAACTTGGACGAATCACAACAGCGTGACCCAATTCTTGGGTCTTCAGGTCAGATGAGTTATTTTCATCTCATTATTTGCAAACAGAATTTAAGTTTATTTCATGCTGCACTACCCTCAAAAGACACCTATGCATCAAGGAGTTAAAGAATTAATGAAAGAAATTACTAGACACTTTTCTTTCCTTGAAAGGAAAAGGCTAGAAAATAGAATAGCATTAAGTGTTAATAAAAAATTAGCTCCACATTAAGGCTAGACAATAGAATAGCGTTAAGTTTATGTCATGCTACACTTTTCTTTCCTTAAAGAATTTGCTCCACGTTAAGTGTTGATAAAAAAATCTACGGTAGTCAATAGAATAACGTGAATTAGAATTAATCAATTTGAGGAAAAATAAAAATATAAAACCTAGAAATATTTCAAGAAAAAATATAGTAGCTTTAAAATAGCCTTGATTGATGAATTTAAGATTCCAATTTTGGGTGTTAAAGTCTGATTTGAACAGCTGTACAATTGTGAGGATTTATAGCTACAACCTATGCACGTTCAAAGAATACAACGTATATATATATATATATATATATATATATATATATATATATATATTATATGGCAAGGGAAAAGAGAATGTAAAGAGGTCAGACACCAAAGAATCTCACCGTTTTCTCTTTAATATACCCCACCATTAAAGCCCAAATATAAGTCAAACATTATGACCTTGATATCATTATTGTGGCCTGTAGAAAGCTTTATTTCCTACTATAACTAAAACAAACCGTTTGTGTCCTTTTAATGGTGTCAAATTAATGGTACACTAAAGAAGGAAAATAAATGGTACGCAACATGCTGATAATATCTTGGTTGATATTCACGGGTAGCAAAGCTGTATCATAGGGTCATCCCCCAAATTTATATTTGTATTTATTGATGACAACAGTAAAAGATAAATATAGAAATAGAAAAGTATACGTTATGCACGAGTTATTAGTTTGTCAATTGACCAATGACACATTCTTTTTCAAAGAACAATCTAAAAAGATTTATAATAAAAAGAGCATTAGGAGTAAAATGCAAAAATGGCCTATTCGGCCCTACACACAAAATAGTTTTCAAAGTGAATGCAAGGTGGGACTAGGATTGAAAGACCCAAAGAATTACAAACTTCAGTTCTTATAGAAATACGGCAATTGTTAAGCAAAAATCATTTTAAAAAATATTATGAGATTTTAAATGTTGAAATGTTCCATTTTAGAACATACCAAATTTACTGTTCAAACTTTTCCATGTACAAATACATGTTGCTTTGATTTTGAGAATGGAGAACTTAAATGGTTCCTTCCATCTATACATGACCATGCCTTCTAGCAACGTTCAAAGGGAAAAAAATGTGGGACTCTCAACAGTTTCACACTTTCCACATGTATGATTCAATCAAAGTGGCCATATGATGCGTCCACAAATCCACCACATGGTTTCATGGAAACTTTTTTGGTCTCTATATATTTGAGCATCATACTTTCACAAATTAAGCCATTATTTTAGTGCTCGGAATGAATTAAATTACATTTTCTTTATGTTATGCAAACGTGCTAAGGTATACTATGCTAAAGACTATGTTATGGATGTATCAACCGCTCATAAGCCACAACAAATTTTATGTACTTGTGGTTAATAACATTTGTGAATTTTATACTTGACAAGGTTGCTCCAAGTCTAACACTTTGCATAGTAAAAGTACTAAACTATTCACTAGTGTAACTAGGTTAGCTTGATTGTACCTATATTCTTAAGAAATTGTCAAGAAGAACCTGCCAAGAAAAATATAAAAAACCCTTAAGTGGAAAAGGGTAATACAACCAAAGGTTATGAAAATTCCTTTGACATCACAAATGGGGAGTCAAGCCCCAATTGCTTTGAAGCCAATGTCAACCCACCAAAGAAGACCTCGTTGAAAAGAAATCAGCTTAGAAGGGTACCCAAAGTACTACACACACACATCTAAATCACTTGCCATGTGAACAAAGTGGCTCCAAGCCAAGTATGCCTATTCTAAGATCCTTGCAAAGGTGGGCTCAGATATTCAATTTCTAGAAAAAGTCCCAAGGCAAACAGGTAATTAAACCTTACTCATTCTCTCTCTTGTTAACTTAATCTTCAAAACTTGATTTTGATGTGTGTAATGTATATATCTTAAATTTAAGGAATTGCATAAGTTACCAACTAAATGCAAAATGAAACTAAGGCAGACAGTCAAAAAAAAAAAAAAAATCAAAGGAAATCCTATACTTTCCTTTAGTCTAGCTCTATAATTACTGAGACTGTAAGAAAGGTGAAGTCAAATTCTTTTTAAAATATGCCATGTTGAGACACTAAAAAGTGGAATCAAATATCATTATGGTTTTACCATAATAGTATTGTAGGACATGATGAATTGCATTATTTAACGATTCAAACCTTTCTATCCTTTAAATATCTGCAACAGTTTGTTATTTTGATAGTTAATTACTTATATGATTTAGTAAGGTCAAAATAAAGAAACTTGAGGTCTAGAATAAAAGATTCGCTACACCATTTAAAAAAAAAAAAAAAAAATTCATGACCGTTTCTCTAGTTCATATCTTACCAACTTATTACACATGCTATCACAACATCAAACACTTCTTTTTATCTTAAAATCATTTTTGATATACTTTGGACACTTGAGTATCCAAAATAATGGACATATCAGCTTTAACTTTGACACTTTAAAGAAGCATATAGTTAGTAGCTTTAGTCTTCATATATCATAGTATACTTCTCTATGATTCACATTTAGTTCACTTCGTCAAAAGATATCTATTATAGTTCAACATGCAATTTCCCTATTTGGATATTGTCATTCGTAACAAAATGCAGCAAGCATTATTGAGGTGACTCATTTTGAGTACACAATTAAAGTTAAGATTAAGCCCCAAGAAATAAATATATGGGTTCAAACCATGACAGATTATTCATTTGGTTATCATCAAACAAAGGACTGCACCCTTCATGTTTGAACGAGGACAAACCCTTTGGTCGTCTTCAGATACTATGGACAACAACGATAAAAGAACATAGGATGACCTTTGTCCTTTGATAAATGAAATATAGCCTTGGAATGACCTTGAAGAATTACCACAATGTGGCCTAGTTCTCATCTCTTCAAATGAATGAAGCAAGAGAGATCTAGGCCTTCAACATGAAATATCATGTTAAGCTTAACAAAAAAAAAAATCTCAAAGGAGGAGAACTCGGCAAGGAGACTCCAATGGTAAAAAGAACGATGTACGTGTCAAAATAACTCATCAAGAAGACTACAACAATGAAAAGATCGAGATATGTACACAATAGTATCGTGATTTAAGGTCTCTTGCCGAGGTAACTCATTCATTTCTTTCTTTTTAATTAGTCATGCCATATATTAGCTTATTATAACTAAGTGCAAATCAAACTTGCATGATTATCTACAATGTATATATAGAACATGTCGAAAATATTGCTACAAAATTATTACAAATATCACAATTAATATGGCTGTATATATTCTTAGTAGCAAATGTTTCATCGTCATGAGTCTGAGAGGTTCTATTAGGTCTCCTAAACTTAAAATGTTAGATGATCATGTTCACAATATGGTCATGATTTTAAGTCTCGATAAATTTCCTCTATCTCCGTCAACTCACCAAAATCTTTTTAAATTGCTTTGAAAATTATATATGGTGCAAGCAATTAACAAAGACTAGCTTAAAGAAGCATGTAGTCAAATAGCTTCAATTCTTTTTATATCATAGAATACTTCTCTATGATTCATATAGAATTCACTTTGTCAAATGACATCCATAATTGTATAGCATGCAATTGCATATTCGTACATTGTCATTCCTAACAAAATGTAGCTAGCACTTTTGAAGTGACTTAACCATACAATTAAAGAAAAAAGAAGAGGATGGCCATAGTCGTCAAAGCACCCAAAAAAAAAAAAATTGAAGCAAAAGAGATCTAGGCCTTAGACATGAAGTACCATGTTCAGCTTAAAAAACCTTGAAAAGAGAAGAGCTCATCATCTTAAAAAAGGAAGAGCTAGTCAGGAAGATCCCAACAATAAAAAGATCGGGGTATGTGACAAAATAATATCGTCATTTAAGGTAACACATTTATCTCTGTATCTTTTATATTCGTCTATAAAAATTTACACCTAGCAAGGTTTCATGCAAAAATATATGCATTGCTAGACAGATCACGAAAGAGGTAAAACTCTAGGATGACAAGGAAATAAGAAAAAGGTCCACCTAGGCTATTGGTAACTTATTTTTTATATATGAATTGTTCTAAAATTCTTGTTTAACCAAGTCTTGGCAAGTGCATGTACTACTTAATGCAGATATCAACATGGCCTCAAGAAAGTCCAAAACGACATAGCGTAAAGGAATCTTTCCAGCAATAAGTGACAAGATTCCTTAAATGGATGTACATCATCAAAAAATGGCTAAGTGATAAGATTCTGCCAAGACGGATGTAAATCATTGGCAAAGCCGAAGTGACAAGATTCCTTAAATGGATGTAAGTCACCAAAAAATGGCTAAGTGATAAGATTCAGCCAAGACAGATGTAAATCACTGACAAAGCCTTAAATGGATGTAAGTCACCAAAAAATGGCTAAGTGATAAGATTCCGCCAAGAAGGATGTAAATCACTGACGAAGCCTAAGTGACAAGATTCCTTAAACAGATGTAAATCACTAGCAAAGCCTAAGTGACAAGATTCCTTAAATGGATGTAAGTCACCAAAAAATGGCTAAGTGATAAGATTCCGCCAAGACGGATGTAAATCACTGACGAAGCCTAAGTGACAAGATTCCTTAAATGGATGTAAGTCACCAAAAAATGGCTAAGTGATAAGATTCTGCCAAGACAGATGTAAATCACTGACGAAGCCTAAGTGACAAGATTCCTTAAATGGATATAAGTCATCAAAAAATGGCTAAGTGATAAGATTCTGCCAAGACGGATGTAAATCACTGACGAAGCCTTAAATGGATGTAAGTCACCAAAAAATGGCTAAGTGATAAGATTCCGCCAAGAAGGATGTAAATCACTGACGAAGCCTAAGTGACAAGATTTCTTAAACGGATGTAAGTCACCAAAAAATGGTTAAGTGATAAGATTCCGCCAAGACGGATGTAAATCACTAACGAAGCCTAAGTAACAAGATTCCTTAAATGGATGTAAGTCACCAAAAAATGGCTAAGTGATAAGATTCTGCCAAGACGGATGTAAATCACTGACGAAGCCTAAGTGACAAGATTCCTTAAATGGATGTAAGTCATCAAAAAATGGCTAAGTGATAAGATTCTGCCAAGACGGATGTAAATCACTGACGAAGCCTTAAATGGATGTAAGTCACCAAAAAATGGCTAAGTGATAAGATTCCACCAAGAAGGATGTAAATCACTGACGAAGCCTAAGTGACAAGATTCCTTAAACGGATGTAAGTCACCAAAAAATGGCTAAGTGATAAGATTCCGCCAAAACGGATGTAAATCACTAACAAAGCCTAAGTGACAAGATTCCTTAAATAGATGTAAGTCACCCAAAAAGAAAAAAATGGACAAGATTCCGCTAGACCGATGCAAATCACTAACGAAGTCTAAATGGTGAAGCTCCGTAACTGGATGTAAGTCACCTAAAAGTGGCTAAGTGACTAAAATTCCCTTAGACGAGTGTAAGCAGACAAGGATTCTCACACAAACGTGACAACCAGAAAATGAATGAAAGAAGAAGCATTGAAGTGATCAAAAATGGTCGTCCAAAGAAATTAGCTTACTCTTCAGCAGTAATAAAAAATGATCGTCCAAAGAAATTAGCTCACTTTCAAGATCAAGCTATGATCCCTCGAACATCCAAAAAGACCTTCAAAAGGCATATACTAAGAAGTCATCGCAAAAATACTACCATTCTTAAAGAAGAAAGTAGTTGAAGATAAAGAAGCCTGAATCTAAACAAGTCAAGAATATTCCCTAAGCCTGACTAGCATAAAGCAAAATCAGACTTGGAAATGGGGGGCAACTGATGAGTCCAGAAAAATCATTAAGGCCGTCCATTAATGTGGACGACCTTGCATCATTAGTAGACCATTAAAGATAACTGCTCAACACATTCAATAACGACCATCAAAGGTCTTAAACTCTCATTAAGACAAAAAATGTTACAATCAAGGTAATAATCACCCTTATTTATGTATAACAACTACCTAAGTCACCTATAAAAGGGATAATCGGTCTCACTAGCGAAGGTATGTCAAAAACTATTACAAAATACTACAAAACACTATTTATATACAAAATATATGGACTGATACTAACTTAAACATCGGAGGCTCCCCCACCGGGCACAACCCGGTGGTTTCTTCAATCTATCTCTCTTTTATCTTGCAGGTCCTACAAGATCGTCTAATGATCCGAATTAAACGAGTGACCCAACTGACGATTTTGGCATCATCAGACAATTACTTTGCGAATCTTGTAGGATTAGATTGCAAACAATTAACAAAAATAATTCAGGTCAAATTATTGCAACAATATCTTCACTATAATAGATAATTATTTCATGTCATATATATATATATAGCCAAAACTTAGAGAAAATCTAATTAAATTTTTATGGGATTCTCAATTTTATGCCATGTGTCCCACTTAATTTTCATTTTGTGCCAAGTGAATTATTGAGTGTAAAAATCGAAGAGTTCAAATCTAATCAGATTTCAATTGAAGTCTAATTTTTTGTCATGTGTCAATCTATGTTTTTAATATTTGTGGCAAATGAATTATTGGGTGCAAAAACCAAAAATTCTAAAACCAATTAAACTCTAAATCATATATATATATATATATGGTTTTAAAAAAAGGTAAAATATGTAATGATTTCTCATTATACATATATATATATATATATATATATATATATAATTTTAAGTGTATAATTGTGATTGTTTTTAATTATACTCGTGCATACGCACGTGTCTATATACTAGTTGTAGGGATGAGGGCCTAAAATTGTATATTGGGCCTTGGGTTTTGGTCGAGGATGTTGATTGGTCCGAGGATGAATAAACAACAGTGAGGATGTCAAGTTCAAAGTTCTATAAGTAACATGCAAGTGGAAAGGTCGAGAAAGGTGGTCCAAAGAGGATTGTCTCCTTGGATGAACAAAGCACAGATCAAATGCCTATTCTATCGCTCAAAGTGACCCTATAGGAAACTCCACTGAGAAGGGCGTGCATGTTGAACGTATTGGAAGAATGAGAGCTAGGAAATATCTAAGGAAAAACTGCTGCCACCGCATTAAATGCCCTACAGCTAACTTTCTGGCCGCATTTATGTGGAGAAGACCCTTGAATAGTGCTACCTTGGCTACCACAACTCACAGAAGGCCTGGATGGGTGTCTGATGGGACAAGCACTTAAGTAGCAACTTAAATGATCAACAAATGTAGGATCAAGATTGTCCGAAGGGAACTATATAATGTAAGAGATCCTCCATGGAAGGGGGATCGGAAAATCAGAAGAGAAACACTGTAGCAATCAAGAACCAACTCTGTAACCAAACTTGTAAGGAGTAGATAAGAACTGACCTCCTCAGATTGTGTCGAGGAAAATATTCTCTAATTTATTTCAATCTGTTTCTTTATTCCTATCTATTGAGCCCACTTTATTTGTGATCCAACTCATTTTTACCCAGTTTTCCGACCTACTCTCTATAAATTCATTGTTTTGGGCTTTTTGGGCCTAGGTCCACCCATCGTTTAGGCCAGGAACTCAAATCTGGTCCTTACAATTGGCGTCGTCTATAGAAATTACTGGTGTGATAGTGAATTTGACGTTCAACTATGATAGGTTCAAGTTCAAACCAAGCAGAATCCATGGGGTCTCAACGTCAAGATCACTTCCGTGAACTTGAGCAAAGGAGAGACCGGGAGGGGAGTGTACATACTACCCATACTAGTAAGAGCCATTCTTGGGGTGGTAGCCATATCTCCCAGGAGAAAGATACCAAAACCATGCAGAAGGAAATTGATCACCTGAAAAGAAGTATGGTGAGGAGGATGGCAGCAATAGGTGCAAATCAAGGACTCTTCCTAGTGAGTCTTTCTCATATGATGAGGACTATCATCATGAGTGCAGAAATAGAAATTCGTCCTCCGTAGGCCTGGGAAACGACGCTATGAGTAAAGCACTCAACCAAATTTCCACGTCACCTTTCACACGTTAGATTGAGAGAGGGAGACTTCCTCGGCAATTCACTCAGCCCATATTCACTATGTACAATGGTAGAACAAACCCTGTGGAGCTTGTTAGTCACTTCAATCAAAGGATGGTTGTACACTCTAAGAACGAGTCCTTGATGTGTAAGGTATTCCCATCCAGTTTGGGGCCTGTGGCAATGAGGTGGTTTAATGTTCTGAAGGTAGGTTCCATTAATTCTTTCAAGGAACTCACTCAGACGTTTAGATCCTGTTTTATTACGTGCAGTAGGGTTCCTTAGCCTTTAGCTTCCTTGTTGTCTCTATCCATGAGAGAAGGAGAAACCCTGAAAACATATTCGGACAGATATTGGGAGATGTTTAACGAGATAGATGGTGATTTTGACGATGTAGCCATCAGTACTTTCAAGCTCGGCCTACCTGCCGAGCATGGCTTAAGGAAGTCTTTGACTAAGAAACCTGTTATCAGTATACGCCAGCTCATGGACCGAATTGACAAGTATAAGAGGATTGAAGAGGACCAGCAGCAAGGTAAAGGAAAGGGCAAGGTTATCCCTTCAAAAAGGAGGGATTTTAGGTCGGATCGTTATAACAACAACAGACCCCGGAGGGATTTTGTTGGGTAGTATGAGCCTATAGCTCCTCAAATGGTTAATGTCATGTTCAGAAAACCGGTGCATCAAGTTTTGGAGAAGATCAAGAACGAGCCATACTTCAAATGGCCGAACAAAATGAGTGGAGACCCTTTGAGGCGCAACCAAAGCCTTCACTGCCAATACCACCAAGAGCAGGGACATACCACCGAGGACTACAGAATATTATGGAACCATCAAGAGCAACTGGTCAAGGAGGGGAAGTTGCAACAATTTCTGTATTGGCCCAATGGACAAGGGGACCAATCAAGGTCAAGGGCTCGAGGGAATACTCCTTCAAGGCCCCCACTAGGTACAATCAATGTCATTTTTGTTGCACCTAGGAGAATTGGTTCTCGCCCTTCCAGGGTAATATCCGTGGCTAGGCTACCGACCAAAGACTCTTACTCTAAGCCAGAGAGAGCTAGGATGGGGGTTCGACTGTCATTGAATTTCTAGGACAAAGACAAAATTGGAACCATCCAACCACATGATGACGCTTTGGTGATCACCCTCAAAATATGGGGGTATGATGTGAAGAGAGTAATGGTAGACCAAGGTAGTTGTGTAGAGATCATGTACCTGACTTGTACAAAGGGTTGAACTTAAAGCCTGAAGATCTGTTGACACCTCATTTTGCAACCCGTATTTAACCTCACCTAGAGGGTAAAAGGGTAATTTTGCCTTGGAAATATGCATCTTAATTATGGCCATTAGATCCTTAATCTCATTTCACCAAAATGATCTTGATGTTGTAACGATTAAATCGACTGGTCATAAGCCCTAATCGGACCACCAGATTGAAAGTTATCATCAAATCAAGTTTTAATGACTGAGATGCACTATCACAAATTGAGTCCGACTATATGTGATTATGAACAATTGATTTCAATTGGTTATAAGTGTAATAAATTTGAGATCAATGATGTGTCATAATTTGATTGGTTAGGACTACATTTTATGGTGAGGTTGCATACACCTAATTAATTATATAGTTAAACATTAATTATTCAATGAGTAATTTTTGCAATTATCTTTTAATTAGAGTAAATTTGGAACCAATTAAGTCTGAAATAGGAGTAATTGAAGCCATTTAATGTTAATTGGGAGCTAATTTGGGACCTATTAATGTTAATTGTGCTGAGACCATTTTCTAACAAATGACCTCTACTCACTATTTCATCAAAACCTCTCAAAATATTTTGAATCTATGAATGAAGTTAATTTTCCCAAAAACTAGACATCCAGGGCTTCAATTTGAGTACAAGAATGAGACAATTCCGATCAGAATTGAGTCAGATATGATTTTTCGAAGTTGGCTCTACATGCTGTTACAGTAGCTATGGGAAAACCGAATTTTGGCTTGCTCTCCACTCCCACCAATCTCTCCATTTAATGCACCAGATTTTTTCTAAGGCTAAAATGAGGTCTAGGTTCATGATTCTTTGTCAACCCTCATTAAATGGTCTTCCATTCATATTTCCTCCACCACTATTATATAAACCCTTTCTCTCCTTCATTCCAGGACACACAAAAACCCCCTCTCTTCTCTTTTCTTGAGTTCTAGTGAAGTTGAGTAGTCTTGTCATATCTTGGTCTTCCTGAGACTCAAGGTATTGAGTGAGACTCACTCTCCCTCTCCTAAATCTTCTTTTCCTCCACCCTTAGGACCTCCATCAAGAGTCTCCTCCTCCACCATATGGATCTTGCATGAAAGTATAATCTCTTTCCCTAATTGGTTTTTTTATGTTGCCATGATGAGAATTTAGGATCAAAGCATGATAGTAATTATTTAAATTCTCTTGAATATATTTGAATGTTCTTAAATGGTCTTATGTGTTCTTCACATGTTCTTGGTTGTTCATTGCATGTTCATGCATAAACACTAGTTTTGGTCCTAAATTCATATCAAAAATATGAAAAATATGTTTGTTTCATAATTCTTTCAAATCTTTGAATCTAGGATATCACTATACACACACATTCACTAAAATTTATTTTTCAATTCAAATGCAATGCTTAATAAATTAAATTAGGGTCATCACATGCACACACTTTAAATTCAACATGCAAATTGATTAATAACATATTGGATGATGTGATATAAATGTTGGCCACCATAATCTAGAAGACCGGTTTCACCGGGCAAGGTGGGTGCCTAACACCTTCCCACCTTGTAACATAGTCTCCGAGCTTAGATCAAGGGTTAGTAGATCAAATGCTTATCCATGTAATTTTCAATTTCTAGATTGTAACTAGGAAATAAAGTAATGTACTTTATCTTAGATTGTATCTAGGACCAAAGTCATGTAATTTTCCTAGGATCAATGTAAATTCAATTTCAAATTAATAAAATGAGGAATTTTTCAATTATGGTTTTCTTACTTTTCCAATAATTAAATAAATGGCAACTCTAATGTAAAACCCTTAATCTAAAGGGGAAAATATAACTAGTTAAACCTCCATTTTGAGAGGCAATAACACGACTCCACCCATTCACGTGAGTTTAGCCCAACATCCCAAAAACCGGGCTGGGGGCGCGGTCTCTCACAAGATCTGACAGTTTATGATTCACCTTTGGTAAGTTTTGATGGGAAAGTTGTTATCCGAAAGGGCCAGATTAGGATGCCCATTCAGGCAGGCTCAAAGGTGGTTGAAGTAGACTTCATTGTGGTGGACACATACTCCTCCTACACGGCCATTGTGGCCAAACCATGGCTCCACACCCTAGGAGTTGTTTCTTCAACTCTGCATCAGAAGGTGATGTATCCGTTAGGAGACCAGATTGAAGAGCTGCTAGGGCATCAATCCATGGCTAGGCAGTGCCTTATATGTGCAATTTCGCATCAACCAGCAGCTGAATCCTCGGCCTTTGTTAAGGAAGACTTATAGCAGTCAAAGTTTCCAGTAATACCTGTGAAGGGGCCAGCTAAGGAGGCCAAATGTGAAGATTTAGAGAGATTTGCTGTAAGTGATGATCCGAAGAAATTTTTTCAGGTTGGAGCTCAGTACCACCTCAAGAGAAAGGAGAGTTGGTGGAATTTCTCAAAAGAAACATTGATGTATTCGCTTGGAATGCTTACGAAGCTCCAGGGGTGGATCCGAGTTTCATCTGTCATCATTTGAATATCAACCCATCTGTCATCCCTAGAAAGCAACCACCTCGACACTCTTCTAAGGACCATTCTGATGCTGTCAAAAACGAGGTGATAAAGCTTAAGCAGGCTAGGGCTATTAAAGAAGTGTTTTACCCTGAATAGTTGGCTAACACTGTGGTGGTGAAGAAGAAAAATGGTAAACGGTGGGTATGTGTGGAATTCACAGATTTGAACAAAGCATGTCCAAAAGACCCTTTCCCTGTGCCTCAGATCGACCAGCTAGTGGATGCCATTGTAGGTCATCCTCGGATGAGCTTTTTGGATGCCTTTCAAGGATACCATCAGATACCTCTGGCTGTGGAAGATCAGGAGAGGATAGCTTTTGCCACTCCTATTGGGAATTACCATTACAAAGTGATACCTTTTGATTTGAAAAATGTAGGTGCTACCTACCAGAGGATGATGACTAGGATGTTTTAGCCACAGTTAAGGAAAAACATTAAGATTTATATCGATGATATGGTGGTAAAGTGTAAGGCAGAGTCCGAGCATGTTAATGACCTTGGGAATATTTTTGATATCTTGAGAAGACATAAGCTATGACTTAATGCTTCCAAGTGTTCTTTTGGTGTCGGATCAGGGAAGTTCTTGGGCTACATGGTCACACACCGCGGAATTGAAGTCAATCCCGACCAGATTAAGGCAATCAACAATCTACAACCACCTCGAAATCCCAAAGAGGTCCATAAGCTTATAGGGATGACCGCTGCTCTAAACCGATTCATTTCTCGGTCAGCAGACAGGTGTAGGCCTTTCTTTCAGTTGTTAAACAAGTGGAAGGGGTTTGAATGGACTGAGGAGTGTGTCCTGGCTTTCTAGCAGTTGAAAGAATATTTGTCTTGGCCACTCATCATGTCCAGACCCGAGGTGGATGAGGTTTTGTTTGCCTACATCATAGTGGCCTCCCACACGATGAGTATGGTGCTAATACGGGTTGATAGTGGTGTACAAAGGCTGGTTTATTATGTGAGCAAGTCACTACAAAAGGTCAAGGTCTATTACTTACCACTGTAGATGGCCATTCTAGCAGTGGTACATGCTACACGTAAGTTGCCCCACTATTTCCAATCACACAAAGTTGTTGTCCTGATCTAACTCCCACTCAAATCTCTACTTCGAAGTGCTGATTACATAGGGAAAATTGCAAAGTGGAGCATAATTCTAGGGGCTTTTGATATCAAGTACATGCCTCGTACCTCTGTTAAATGTCAGGTCCTAGCCAACCTGGTAGTTGAATTTACCGAAACCCCGTTAGAAGAGAGGGTAAAGGAGTAGAACATGAATGGAAAATCGGTTGGAGCAATCTCCGTACAAGAGCCTTTGTCTTGGAGGATTTATGTTGATGGTGCAGCGAACCACAAGGGATCTAGAGTGGGGCTAATCTTGATATCTCCAGAGAAGATCACGATTGAGAAATCCTTAAGATTGGGCTTCTCAGCCACAAACAATAAAGCTAAATACGAAGCTCTACTAGTAGGGATGATCATGGTTTAGAAAATGGGTGGAAAAGCTGTGGAAGTATTCTCTGGTTCAAGACTGGTGGTGGGCCAAGTCCAAAGAGAGTTGGAGGTCAAAGATCCCAGAATGCAAGAATACTTGAGCCAGGTTAGACATCTACAGTCTGGTTTTGAGTCTTTTAATTTATCACAAGTTCTTAGAAATAGAATTACCCATGCAGACTCTCTTACCACACTGGCAACATTCTCGGCACAAGGTTTACCTCAGGTGATCCTGGTAGAGGACTTATGTAAACCCACTAAGTTAAGAGGAAATGTGACTCATGTTCATCAAATAAGAGTGGGCCCTAACTGGATGGACTCTATTGTACTATAACTTAAGGAAGATGTCTTACCCGAGAATAAGTCCAAGGTTGACAAGGTATGAAGAAAGGCTCCTCAGTTTTGGCTGTTCAAGGACCAAAAGTTGTACAAGAGGTCTTTTTCCGGCCCCTATCTGCTATGCATACACCCTGAAGCAGTTGAGCTACTTCTAGAAGAATTACATGAAGGAATTTGTGGAAGCCACACTGGGGGCAGATCTTTGTCTCACAGAGCCTTCACACAAGGCTATTGTTGGCCAAATATGCAGAAAGAAGCACAAGACTATGTGAAGAAATGTGACCAATGCCAAATATTTGCACCAAACATTCATTAACCAGGAGGATTCCTCAATCCTCTATCCAGCCCTTGGCCTTTTGCTCAATGGGGGTTGGATATTATAGGCCCTTTCCCTAAGGCAACAGGGAATAAGAGGTATTTGTTGGTTGGCACAGACTACTTCACCAAATGAGTTGAAGCTAAACCACTAGAAAATATCAAGGACGTGGATGCCAAAAGATTTGTCTGGAAAAATATTTTCACACGATTTGGAATCCCCCATACCCGCATCTCAGATAATGGACTTCAATTTGATAGTAAAGCCTTCAGGAGATACTGTTGCGATCTAGGAAAAAAGAATAAGTATTCTACTCCAGCTTATCCACAAGGGAATGGATAGACCAAGGCTGTCAATAAGGTCATAGTGAGTGGACTTAAAAAGAGATTGGACGACGCAAAGGGAAAGTGGGTGGAAGAATTGCCACATGTCCTTTGGACATACCGGACTACTCCTCATAGATCCACTAGGGAGACGCCTTTTTCAATGACTTATGGAGCTGAGGCCGTTATTCCTCTAGAAACTAGATTCCCCACACTAAGAACAAGTTCTTTCACGCCAAACAGCAATGATGTGCTATTGGAGAAGAGCTTGGACTTAATTGAAGAACGAAGGGAAATTGCCATGATCCAATTGGCCTACTATCAGCACAAGCTCAAGCAGGGGTATGATGCCAATGTAAAGCTAAGGCCACTGACGGTTGGAGACTTGGTCTTAAGACTTAGTAGGTTTAGTAGCAAATGTGGTGGCAGGTGCAGTGGGTTGAGGCATGGCTACCTGAATAGGAGGGTAAGCTAGAGTTTGAGCTTTGACATGAGCAATAGTGTTAACAGTGTTTTGAGTAGCAGCAGGTAATTCCTGGGTAACATTATCAATAGCATCTTGGGTGTAGGAGAACTTGTCTCACCATTTAACAAACCATTGCCAAGTAAGAACATCGTCTTCCTTGACATACTGTCATTTCAAGATCCAGGGGACCTTGTATTTTTTATCAAAGTGTAGGGTCGTAGGAAACTTAGCACCATGTGCATCTGTCTTATAAACACTTGTAAAATACTTGAAGGAGTCAGTCGGAAGTCCTGGAAAAATATCAATAACAGGGCCAAATTGCGTCCTCCAACGGATGAACCAAAGAGGGAGTTGAGAACTAAATTTTTTATCAAAATTAACAAACCAGGAATGGGTCATAGTTGCATCTTGGTGTAGCATGAACTTGAACCAAGCATGGATGTAATGATGGTAAAAATAAGGAATAGTTAAACCAGGTAAAGGCTTAGTAGAAGCAGGATGAAGTCCCCATTTTTCTTTAGTAACAATGTTGAGGATGAAAACACTATGATAAACAATTTTGAATTTATCAATCTTATCAGGTATGGGTTTTGATAAAGATTGATTTTTCATGAAATAGGATAGTAGAATAATATTTTAAATCTTTACCATTGTGTTCAGGTATCCGGTGGAAAGTCAGGGGAAAATATTTTGTAGCAAGTTTAAGGGGGTCTTTGATCATAGTCCTGTTGGGCTTGATAGAAAACAAGTTTTGGCACTATTGTTTTTTAACATGACTATCAGCATTGGGATTTCTAGGAAAAATGGTTTGAACAGGATGGTTAGCAATGACAATGGCATATGGATCATAGGAGGATGCTAGGACAGTGGAATAATTAGGTTTAGGAATGGTACCGAGGGTAGTTTAGCAATTAGCAATTTTAGCTGGTGAAGCAGGTTCATGTTCAACCAGCTGTTCTAGTGTCTACAGCAGGCTGTTTATCTTTTGATCTCATGCTTGCCATTATGGCACTGTAGAAATTCACAGGTGAGAAAGTTAGGGATAGAATTATGGGAACCTTTAATTTATTCAATATCAAAATAAAAAAACACTTAAAATAGCTTGCCATCTGGCAAAAATATGTTTTGAAGCAATGTTTTCAACATCTTTTTCTATAACACACTTAGCACTTTTGCAATCAATACATAGTAAAAACTTTTGATTTAGTAAATCACTTTGAAATTTAGAAATACATAATACTACAGATAAAATTTCTTTTTTAATAGTACTATAATTAATTTGTGTAGAGTTCTAGACTCTAGAATGGAAGCAAACTATTTGTTTAGATGAGTCTGGGGAAACAAGTTGTTTCAGAATTCCTTCATAACCAATGTCAGAGGCATCAGTTTCAACAATTTTAAAGGCATTAATAGTAGGAATACCAAGACAAGGAAAAGTTTTAACATGAGACTTGATTTTTTTAACAAGAGAAGTATGAATATTAGACCAAGGAGGAGGATTATTCTATAACCGATCAAAGAGTGGTTTACATTGTTCCCTCAAATCCTTATAAAACTCAACAATGTAGTTCAGAGACCCAAAGAATCTTTGTAACTGTGTTTTATCAGTAATGACAACAGGGAATTTGTTAGCAAATTGAATGGCTTTGTCAATGGGACAAATTTGTCCTTCAGAAATGTCATAGCCAAGGAAATGAACCTTTGCTTGAAATAGTTTGATTTTCTTAGTAGAGACAACAAGACCATTACGTTTGATGATATCAAGAAATGAATACAAATGTTTCCTATGTTCATCAATGAATTTGGAATAAACAAGGACATCATCAATATAAACAATGGTGAAATGACTAAAGGAATTGAAGATATGTTCTGGAATTCACTAGGGGCATTCTTAAGACCAAAGGGCATAACATTCCACTCATAATGTCTGAAGGGAATGGTGAAAGTAGTCTTGTACTTATCGGTTTCACTGATTTGGACTTGCCAAAACCCAAATTTCATATATAATTTAGAAAATACGATAGCATCACTTAACCTATGTACTAGGTCATTCTTATTAGGGATAGGATACCTAATCCATTCTAATACTTTATTCAAAGGTTTGTAATTAATAACTAAGCAAGGAGTCCCTCTTTCAATTTCAGCATTTTTTTTAACATAGAAAGCAGCACATGACCAAGGAGACTTACTTTTCCTAATCAGCTTCTTATTAAGCAAATCATGAATTTCTTTTTTGCAGAATTCAACAGTTTCACTATTCATTTGAATAGGACGAGCCTTAATAGGAATGTTCTTTCATTAAAATCCTTAACATAGGGTAGTTGAACAATATGCTTTTTTCTATGCCAAAAAGCCTTGGGAAGATCTAAACAAACATTGTTATTCATTTTTTTATAATAATTACCAATTTTTTATAGTGACAATTTATCAGAAAGTTGTTCAACAATTCTTTTATATTTGACTTCTTGTTTAAATAATTTAAAAGTTTATTCTTTTCATGAATCAAGTTTAAATAGTCATCAATGTCAATTTTGAATCTGGAAGCAAACTTAAATTTTACCTTCTATCCAAAGGGGTCAGTAATGATACCATCATGTTCAAAAAAGAAAGGATATAAAGAATATATGAAAGGGATTCCAAGAATCACTTTATCAATCATGTTTTTAACAAGAACAGAAGGGACTTTGAAACATACATTATCATGGTAGACATGAGCATTATTCAATTCATATTTAATCTTCATTTGAGTTCCATTAGCATAAAACAGTTTCTTAGTGGAGTTTTCATAGTATTTACTACGGATTATTCCTTCTTGAATGCAATTCATAATAGCTTCTGAGTCAATCATGGCAATAACATTGAATTCGTACTCATGGTTGTAGACACTCAATTTTGTACCCATAATTTAACATTGGTAGGTGACCAAAATAATCATTCTAAGTACCTAAAAATCATGATTGCATTTCATGCATTAAATTATTCATCACATAACATAAAAATGATCTTGAGATTCTAACAATTACGACAATATGTCCGATTTCCAAATTGGACCATCAGATTGAAAGATATCACAAGATCAAGTTTTCATGGTCTATATACATCCATTTAGGTGGAACTGAACAGATGTGATTAATTGAAATTAATTTTAATTATTGAATAATTAAAATTAATTAAATAAATTTTTGTGATTGGTTGTTGATTTGATGAAAAATAAGTTTGCTTGTAGGAGAATAAAATGAATATTTTGATAATGTTGAAATAGGATTGATAATTAAGTTTTTAAGATAATTATCTCTGAGATAATTATTTTTAAAGATTGAATTATCAAGTTAATGTGGCTTTTATTGTGAATACAAGTCCAAAATACGTCCAAATACAATTCCCAATTCAAAAAAATGCCCAAAAAAGAGTCTAAAATGTGCAAGAAGATGAAACTAGGCAAAGCACTGAATAGTGTCAATCGACACTCCAATAATGCCAATTGGCACTTATGGAGTGTCAATCGGCACTTCCACAGTGCCGATTGGCATAAATTTCAAATTGGGACTAGATATGTTTGGTTCAGGTCTAGATCTATCAGATTCAATTTTTTAGGGATAAAACCTGACCCAACTCGTGTCTGCTGATTTTCTAAGCAACCCTATCTTAATTTTTAAGCACACCTCTATAAATAGAGGAGAAAACCCAAAATTCAGCACCCCTCTCTCCCCTTACGTTAAAGAAATTCTGGAAGCTCAACTTTAGGAATTTATTTTCTGTTAAGTGACCTTATTATAGATCTCTAAGAGATTCATTCTCTTTGATTTCTAAAATAATCCCCTCTTGTATAATTTATTCATGCAGGTATGTTCTTACTTTACTTTCCATAAACATGATTTTGTTATTACTTTACTTCCCATAAACATGCTTTTGTTTATGCTTTATCTTCTGTGAATATGTCTTGGTTTCTTTTATTGTTTACATAGCCATGTTTTTAATACGTTATTGCATGCTCTCTCTCAACTTTTGAAAAATTTACATGTTTAGTTTAGCTTTTAATGTGTTGATTGATTAACACCATAGATCTAGGGTTAAATTTCCTTTTAAGATTTTAGATCTACAAAAAACCGTCATGAAAGTTTCATTCTTTTCTACCTACAAAACCAGATCTGTATTTTTCATTAAAATTAGATCTATATTTTTTTTTTTTCTTAACAAAACCAGATCTGTATTTTTCATTAAAATTAGATCTGTATTTTTTTATTAAAATTACATTTGTATTTTTTCTAACAACACCAAATCTGTATTTTTCATTAAAATCTGATATGTATTTTTTTTCTAACAAAACCAAATTTGAATTTTTCATAAAAATCTTATCTATATTTTTCTTAACAAAATCAAATCTGTATTTTTCATAAAAAATTTACACTTTCATAAAAAAAACTGTTTTCTCTTACATTTATAAAAATAAAACTAGATTTGAATTTTTATTAAAAGTTCATTCTTTTTCATCATGGAAACTCAGATCTAAACTTTTCATCAAGCAATCTCATCAAACTTTTTTCATACAAAATAAGATTGCAGATCTAGGATTCTTAAACAGTATTTTAACCCTAGATCTAGAAGTTGACATGGCATTTGTTGCATATCATTTAACATTTTGAATATGGGTACTTAATGATCATTTAGGGTCTAGAAGACGGGACTCTGTCCAGGTAGAATGGGTGCCTAACACCTTCCCATTCTATAACCTAGCTCCCAAACCATAGATCTTAGGTTCATAGAGATAGTGCATTATTTTCTTTTGATAGATTGTAACTAAAAAATAAAGCTTCGGAACCTTTTTTTTCCTACTAGATTACAACTAGGAAACAAAGCTATGTATAGTTCTTTTTATCAAGTTGTATTTATTCAAATTAATGAGAATGTGTACTATTTAGATATTTTGTATTCTTTTATATAGTTTTCTTATTTTTCTTCTAAAATAAGTGGCAACTCCACAAAACCCCAACAAAGAGGTGTCGATACCTATCTCTTTTTGAGAGCTGGTCTCTCTCATAATGGCAAACAACAATTTTAACTTTTGAAAACCATTTTGGAGGAATAAGCCTGTTAATCAGACTAAGTCTATTAGCATCAGTAGGAATAGTATAAGAAAGAGTAGGTTATTGATTGTGGTTGTTTTCATCCTTATGCACATTGTAAGGGCATGTTTAGCTTCCCAAGCCCAAAGATGAAAAGGACAAAAGCCGAAAGAGCCCAATACAATGAATTTGTAGAGAGTGAGCTAAAAACTGGACTTCAATGAGTTAGACAATAATCACAGTAGGTTAAATGATGCTTGAAGATAAGAATAAACTGTTTTAGGCAAGGAAAATCCTCTTCGGCAAAGTCCAAGGAAAGTAGTTCTTATATATTTCCCTTGGATTTAAGGACAATTACAGTTCTTGAGTGTATAGTGTTTTCTCTTTTCTTTTTTTTCTTTTTTTCTTTTTTTTTTTTCTTCAGATTCTCCGATCCCCTTGTAATGTGGTTTTTTTTTCTTTATATTTCCCTTCTTTCCTTCATCTCAGCTCTCCACGTGTAAATCAAATTGCTGGTTTTGATCCTTATCCCATCAGCCCCTTCCTGAAGTCTTTGTGGGTAGCTGTAAGGCTGAATGTTACTGTTTAGGTATCACCTCTACATTAATGCGGCCAGAGAGTTAGCTATAGAGCATTCAATGCGGTGGTAGCAGCTTTCTCCTAAATATCTCCCAGCTTTCCTTTATCTTATTCCCTTCTGATGTTTATCCTTATCGATATGATCGTCTGGTGCGTTGTTCTTGATGAAAGGTCGGACCCTTGACCTCTGCTCTGCCTAGTCGATGAGGTATTTCTCCTCGGATTATAATCCCAAACCCTCATCACCAGACCCTTTCCATGGAACATTGACTTGTACACCCCCACTAGCGCTCACCTGTCCTCAGATGTTTTAATGTCCTCGAACACGGCCCATGGCCCAATACCCATTTTTGGGCCCCTTATCCCTACACTCATCATCATGCTCACTATTAGAATGTTCATTATCAAGATGTTTATCGATTTTTAAAAGTAGAACTTCTTGTTTAAAATCAAGGTTATCATTTTTTATATTTTTCAAGTCATTTTTTAGTTCGATGATTTCTTTCTTAATATTAGCAATTTCATGTTGTAAATCAGTAATAGTTATTTCCTTGGATTTCTTTTCATTAAATCTTTCCAAAGTTTCATCAAGGCTTATCTTTGTTTTTATTATTTTATCATTTTATTCTTTAACCAAGGTCTTCTTTTAGCTTTTTAAGATACTCTTCTTTTAGTTCAAGGTTATCAATTTGGCTTATCAAATTTGTTAGCAAGTTTTCTTATTCTTCTCCTTTGGTTAAAACAATTATTGTTTTGCGATCTTTTGTTAAAACATTTATCATTTTACAACAAGAACCTTGACAACCAATTTTAATATTAGGAGAATCAGAAGATTATCTATCATAATGATAGTTAGAATCAGTTGAGGTTAAAACATCATTATCAGATGAATTAGAAGATCGTGATTCAAGGATTCGAATCAAATCTTCTTTATCACTGTCATCAATTTTTGAAATATTAAGTTTATTTTTCAATTTACCTTGTTTTTGTTTGAATTTTTTTACTAAAGTGACCATATTTTCCACAATTGAAGTATTTTCCAGATTTTTGTTTATCATGTTTTTTGTAAACATTTTTCTTCTTAGCATAAAAATCATCAGGTTTAGTGTACCTTTGTTTTTTTTGTTTGTTTTTTTTTTTTTTTTTAAATATCTTTTGTATTTGTAGTCTTTATAGATTTTATCATGTTTCTTTTTCCCTTTTTGCCTAGAAGGGGCAATAGGGAGTAAACCGAATTGTTCACAAAAATTACCATTTAGTTTTTTTTTTTTTTTTTTTTTTTTTTACTATTTTTTAATTGTTGTCTTAACATCTTTTGATCATTACATATGTTAATACCAAGTTTTTTAATAGTGCTAAAAATATCTCCATAGATTAAGTTATCATAATTAATTGTACCAGATTTATCAGTTAATTCTTCTTTTACCTTATGAGCAAAAGGATGAGGTAGACTAGTAGTAAACTTCTCTTTCCAATAAGGTTTTAGACAGTCTTTACAAAGCATTACCCTAGAAACAAAAATATATTGGTACCATCTATAATTAGACATAGTAGGGTATCATAAATTATTCAAATAATCACTAATACGAGAAGTAATGTTGGAAGGGGTACCAATAAGATGTTTAATAATAGTATAAATCAAAGTATTAAC
The DNA here is from genome assembly GCF_001633185.2 of Quercus lobata. Taxonomy (NCBI): domain Eukaryota; kingdom Viridiplantae; phylum Streptophyta; class Magnoliopsida; order Fagales; family Fagaceae; genus Quercus; species Quercus lobata. The sequence goes on along the minus strand of NC_044913.1, from coordinate 36,807,345 downwards.
TCCATCAAGAATGCCTCGGCCAATTCTTTCATAAAAAATAGGCATTCCATCATCATCCTTTTTTACAGAATTTTTGATAGATTCTCTAGAATCTTCAATCAAGTATTTATCCCACCAATGACGAAGAGTTCCAGAAAAACCAATAGTGAGAATATCAACAATTTCACCATGATCAAGGTTATGATTGGTAACATAAGCATTAGCAACCATAGACATATGATTCATTTTGTTAAGAACTTCTTGTTTAGATAAACCATCAATATTCCACTCATAGAATTTATCAGCAAAAACAGAAAATTGGGTTTGAAAAAATCTTTCTTCAAATTGCATATTAGGAGGAGTAGTTTTTGAATACCAATTTTTTGTAAAGGTTATGGGATTAGGTTTACCAACAAACCTTTTTACTTCAGGCATGTCAAGAAAAAGTTAGCTAACACTTTTAGATTTTTCAAAATCAATGAGATATATATATATATCCCACTGAAGCATTGCATTTATTACGTTCCTGTAGAGCCATGATAGTGGCCACATCATCCGCTTATTTTCTACCTCTTCTTTTCTCACTTTTATTCTCCCTATTCTAAAAATTAAAAATAAATAAAAACTCTTCTTCTCCCTATCCGTCCACATTTATTGTTACTCTTCCTCCAACATTTTCCCTTCCTTACTCCTTCATCATTTTCTCTTTCTTATATGATTCTTCTTCTCCCCATTTTATTTTCTATAAATTCGATACCATTTCTCCCATTTTATTTTCTTCTTCTCCCCATCTATGATTCCTATCCGTCCATATTCTCTCTCTCTCTCTCTCTCTCGATAGATTTCTGTTTTTTCTTATAACTAATTAAGGGTGATGGTTTTTTTTTTTTTTTAAATAGTATTTGTTTGATATTGTGTTTTTTAAATTTCCCATCACAAAGTCTTCTCTTTCTCTTTTATTGCTTTGGATAAATTTTGGTTTGAATTAATACTTTGTTTTTTTTTTAAATAGGAATTTGAGTTTATATCAAAACACAATCTACATGGCTATGAATTTGAATATGCCTACCAATTGTTTGTTTAATAAATTATTATAAAGTCTATATTTTATTCCTTTGGTTTTATTTTAATTTTGGTTAAGATGACATTGTAATTTTGTGATGATTTTTTATTATTACGATAATCTCATTTTTCCTTAAGAAGTGAGAAATTTGAATAATAAATTTGAAACTTATAAATTTTAGTTGTATATTAGACAAATATAACACACTACAACAAAAGTTAGAAGAATATGGTTCACCTTAAAAAAATATTAATCAAATAATATGATATATTTATAGAGATAAAAGATAAAAAATACTTATAGAAATCTTTTTTTTTTTTGAATAGATAATAGTCGAAGTAATTGTTACTTTTTATATACTACACCCCATTACATAATATTTATATATTTTCATGCATCACGTGAGTCTACGTCTAGTAAATTATAATTATTGGTTACTAAAAACACAAAAATCCAACAGCTAAATTATCCATTATTGTCCAACCTCTATTTTTCTCATAATTGCTCAATGGTTATTTTATCCTTTATTGCCCAATATAAATTCCCAAGGTTAGAAAATAAAGATAATAAAAGTATTTGAAACACACCCCAGAACAAGAGATAGAGAACTTGAAGAAAAAGGCTTTAAGGCTTCTTTTTGTTGTTAAAATGCTGTTTTTTACTTCCACTGCAACCATGCAGACTTCCCAAAATTGTAATAAAGAATCTAAGGCCTTGTTTGGATGCTTTTTTTTATCACTCAATTTCCATCACTCATCACTTAAAATACCCTACCTGTTTGGCACCATCACTCACTTGTCATCACTCAATATTTTTCACACTATTTGTGGGCCCCATACCTGTCACTCAGTGCGTTTTTTTTTTCAGTACCCAAACTCAATGAACCTAGTGAAAAAAAAAAAAAAAAAATGCACGCAATGAAGGAAAAAGAAGAAGCCACCTAGTGTGAAAGGGAAAAAAAAAAAAAAATGAAGAAACGCATGCACCGAATCCAATGAAAAAAAAAAAGAGAAATGGTCAAAAGTTGCGACTGAGTCTGACAATGGCTCCCTCCATGTAGTGTTATTTACGGAAATGCCATTGAAAACAGAGTTATGGAAACTGAAAACAGCTAAAATGTGTTTTTAGTTTCCATAACTCATAACTCAAAAATCAAAGAATTGAGTGATGGAAACAAAGTTATGGTGGTGCCAAACGAACTTCTAGCTATAGGTCCCACCATTTTTGAGTTATGAGTTATGGAAACAGAGATATGAGTTATGGAAATTGATGAACCAAACAGCCTCTAAGTGTTTAAATTTTAAAAAAAAAAAAAAAAAAAAAAAAAATTGCAAGTATAGAATCATGGAAGATTGCAAAAGAAAAGAAAGTCAATAAGAGTTATCACAAAAATCATTGCTGGCATATCTCAGCTTAAACCGAAATATTGTAATCAAACTACATGTTCCATTAGTTCCAAAACTTAGAAATTAACCTTGTAGCAAAGGTAAAATTACCACTCTCTTGATGGGATAGGAGGGAGTCCTAGAACACTCCTAGAAACAAATAATCCACATCACGAAACAAATAAACAAATGAAATAATTCAAAGAACAATTAGAATCCACAAAATAAAAATAAAATCATAAACAAAACCCCCATTCAACCAAGAAACTAAAATAGTAGAAGACCTTTGGCATGATTTTTCAACTGGCAGTATATGCTTGATTGGGAAAAGAAAAAATTACAAACATATTACTTGACATATATGTAATGTATTTCATGATATTGCAGTTTGCATTCATCAGTTATCATTCTGATACAATTGCAATATGCATACTATGCTAATTATCCACATCTTAAATTCTTAACCAAACGTACATCTTTAAAAAGCATAGGCATGTCCTTACTAGTAGGAGAGAAGCGAATGATATTTACAGCAAAACCTTGGTAAGAAAGGCTATTTTGAGAAAGGCTACTTTGATGGAAGCTGCTAGGCCTTCCTTCTGTGAGTGGGAGAAACCGAAGAGGAAGGCGTAGGGAGTTGGAACAATTTGCAACACTGGTAAATGGTAACCACCATGTGAGTTTGTAATTCAAATAGCGATACTAATGTTTAGCAACTTCCTCTAATATCTACATACAAGTTAGACAGTAATTTGAGTTCAAGTAGAACAGTCTTATTTGAATTTTAAACAAAACAAAAAGAAATGTGAGGGAGTTTTTTTTTTTTTTAATAGCCTGGAGATAGATCTTATTTTGTAGGCAATGTTTTACTAGGAACTATAAATGCATTTTTACCGGATTGTCTTGTTTTGAGTATTTTTGAACCACCAAAATGTCCATCACAAATAGAGGAAGCATCTTAAATAGTACTTTAGATATAGATATATAAATATAAATATAGATAGATAAATTATCTATTTCAATAACAATTAGATTCAATAGAATTTTATTTGAATTTAATTCAAGAACCTAATGTATTGTACCATAAAATTGCACCTAATTTTGACCCGTTCCACAAATGAGTTCTACCTGTTTGAATTTTGTCCGACTCAAATGTTCACCTCACTACAAAAACACAAATTGGCATACTTCAAAAGCGATTTTCGCCAAGATCTGCATTGTGAGTATCAAGTTGCCCTTTGCTTAGCCATTTGGGAGCTCAGCTCTATAAAATGGAGTGTGAAATTTTGCATGTGACTGTACACTGTTTATTCCTTGTGTATACACTATCTTCTAGAAAACAGAGTGTTAATTCATCTAGCAATTTTGCGATTGTACTGCCTTTGTTTCTTGATTCTTCCCTCCCCTTGTGCTCGTAGGTCAAAGATGTAGCTAAAAAGGGGCCAAGGAGATTGAGTCCCAATCTTTCTAAGAAGAGGTATGAGGTCCTATGATCCTTTGAAATGTGGCCTTTGGTCAACGGAGGGGCAGAGTTGCTATGGTTGTTCTTGCCCTGGAAGTGGAGCTGGGAACTTTTATTTACATCCCTAGCAGTAGCAGAGTAAGGAGTAGGACAATAATGCTCATTCTTCTTACTTGGTAGAAAGAGAGATGTTCATCGTATTACTCTCCTTAAAGATCAGGGGCACCCAGTCCAAGACAGATTTCATATTTTTAAGGTATACTCCGACCACACAATGATTAGGAGACTTTTAAACCTTTGGCTCCCTTAAATGTCCTAAGGGTACTGCCTATCTCAACCTTCAGAGATTCCTGAGGATTGAGATATCATGGTGGTTGTAGCATTCATCCTTTCCCTTTTGGGCACCACTCTCTGTTACTACACTCAGATGATGTATATTCTTTGGCTAGCATTTCTTGAGGATTGGGCTGAGCTGCATTGGAGGTGCCATACGAGAACAAGGATGCGTTTGTATTGTAACATGTAGCATTCCATATACTACTGACAACTTCTCGCTTGGTTTGTAAGACAATATGGCAAAAACAATACAAACATTAAATAAGAGTTACTTTTATCATCATCTTAATACAACTTTATTGGTTCTAGTCTTTCTACTTTACCCTCCCCTAAGGGCCTCCAGAGAGGCCTGAGAGGGTATTCTCATGATACACCCATTCTCCCACACCTGTGAGACCTACATTTGTTGTTAGAGAAAGATCTCATGAGACCATCTCATAAGATTCATTTTTCTGCTCATAGACTTCTATGGCCCCATTTTAAGGAGAGGTCGCATTTGCTACCCAACAAGACATACCCAAAAATATGTACCTAGCCACTAGCAAATTCCAATAATATATGTTTTTTATTAAAAATAAAATAAAAATCAGCCGTTACAAGTAGCGGAGAGAGGTTCAAATTCTGGTTCTCCTCATAAAGGAGATCAAGTAATGCTATTGAGATACAAGGCACTTGGCAAATTCCAACAATAATATATGTAAATGGTTGGTATTAATGGACAAGTTCATGAGCAAAATTCAGACAATTCATTCTCTTCCGTTTAACAATTGTGAAAGATAAAACCAACTGCCACAAAGCAACAGAATCAGATGCCTGTTGTTGGATGATTACATGCACTTTTTCAAATGCAATTGATCTAGTACTATCCAACACAAGCAGCTAGGATTACCATGTTACATCAACTTAAAGGTGGCTGAGAAATACAGACCATAAATGGCTTGTCGTTTGCTGATAATAGATGAACATTTATGCACATCCTGATTATTTCCTGTACTCAGCTATTTTTCTTGATCAGCGTCTATTAAATGGAAGCTTAATGAAGTTCCCATTTATTATTTAAAAAGATATTAAAAGAAAGTGAATGAAAAGAAAAGAAGGAAAAAAAATTAATTAGATTATTTCAAAATAGTGAATTTATTTGTTTATTTGGTAAAAGATAAGACAAAAAGTGAATTTATGCAAAAAGCTAGAGACAAAAAGAGACTGCCAAAAGGACCTAAAATGGTTATGCAACAATACAAGAAACTTTGTTTTGGTATATAGTGCAGGTCTCAATGATCTATAAGATTGAAGGTCATTTTTTGAGAGGAATAACTCTGAACGTATATTCATATTTCACGTCAAAGATCTATTCCTTACAAAGTAAAGCCATATATGCTTATGTAATATTTCTCTACTATATTCCTATTTTATTCTGCATTACAATAGGACCTAATCAGTAGTTGAAACATCTGCAGGATCCATATACAACAATCCTAGTCCTGCAAGCAAGAATCATAGATGGAACTTCTATATTCAAGGGATGTTAGAAACTAATTTCCATCAAAGCAACAAATACCTGATACCTGACATTCATCCATTGAACAATGGTATTTGCTGCCAATTCCATAAGTTACAAGGAGCAGTCTCTCCTTGATCTGGTTATTTCATGGTCCTCGCATCTTCTCAACAATGTGCCTGCCCTTTTCTTCAATGTGACGCCTCTTTTCCTCAAATTTCTCACCCACCTTCTTCCCTAAATCAAACATCCTTGCTCTTCTCCCCATTCTCCTTGGCTTCAAATCATCATCATCAGTAGTACTGTCCTGTTTCTCAAATAAAATCATAGAGCTAGATGGCGATTCCTCTGCCTGCTTGCAACTTTCTTGTGGTTCATCATTCCCCAGCAAAGGGGTGCTCAATTCTTGAAGGGTTCTGCTATGTGATAACAAATTAGTGGAACTTGTCGAAATTGCTAATCCATCAGAGGATTCACTGGTGGATGTAGGACTCTTGGGTTTTTGATGCTTACTTTCGGGATCACTAGAGGTTCCCTTGCTAGCTTCAGTCTTGGTTTTTCCTTCACTGGGGTGGGAGCTGATTGATTCACGCACGGTGGTGGGGCCATTATTCACTTCTTGGTTAAGCCATAAGAATGGAGCAACCTTCCTTGGTACCCAGTCATCCTTTTCTGATATCATCCAGGGCATGCATACACTTTCACTGTTTGGAAGCACTAGGCTTTCCTTAATTGCTGCCTGCATGAGAAGCAAATTAGCATTATTCGTTCATTCTGCCTGATTTTGTTATTTCAGCAAAACTAAACTTTAATCAAAAGTGAAGGGGCTTTATGCATTTTTCCTAATTGCTTTTTGGCTTCCACCCTAAACTCTTTGAACTTTCAAAGCCTTCAGACTTCCAATGCATTAGGTATACATAATCAAATATATCATATGTGAAGGTGATGAAATACTCATAACCTCCTCTTGCTTGGACGATCACAGGACCACATACATTTGTGTACTAGTTCTAGCAATTTCATCAAGTCCAAGTTAGTCTTTTTTTAGATTTTTAGTTTACTAGTCAAACTAGCAGTCCTAATTCTACTAGTACAAGAAATAGTCTTTATATATACTAGCCAATGTCCCCCATGATGTGCAGTAGTACAATTTGAAATACTTTATAAATAATTACTTTTTAAGGATTTAATTCCAAGTGTCAGCAGATCTGGAAAGGCATGATTGTCACATGGCATAAAGATCATTCTTTCATTAATCTAGTTAGCACCAAGGGGCTTCTATTACTGTGTAAGTTGCCATTAAGGTCCATACACAGTTATGGTTTCCCCTGTGAACTCATCCATTTTTTCCATAATAACTCCAAGCCACTATCCTCATGTCATTCCCTTTGTAAGCCAAACCTAACCATAGGGAAGAGGTGTCTTGATTCTTGTTCAAGGTCAGGCTAGCATGCATATCTTTGCTAGGATCTGGTCCCCTGCCATCCAGTGTGCAGGAAATGGGACTCAGTGATCATTGTAAGCTCATTCATAGAAGAACCAAGCATGTTCTTGATGATGTTGGACTCTGCATTCCGTCATATACCGCTCAGGGTCATTCGTTTGGATGTGGCCATTATACTTTATGCTGAATGTATGCCCATTATAATTTATGCTGAATGTACCCAACGTTGCTAGTCTCCAAATAATGACATGTTAGTAGGTTACGCCAGACAATCTCAAACATTTAGCCCTTTGCACATGGACATCTAGTTCAGCAGTTTGTGTGCATTCACACAATACCTCAAAAACTGTGACTAGACACTTGGTGGGACACAGGCCACCATAATGGCTGGAGGTTCATTTTCCTAAAACTATCATCAACAAGGTAATGATGACCTTCATTAAATGCGAGTCTCTTCGTGTTCCGGTTCCCTCCACCAAAAAAAAAAAAAACTTATAATTTCATTCAAACTTCAAAATGTCGTAACTCCATTCAATTGCAACCTAATTCTCCCACCATTCACTCCCATTTTCCATTATCTCTCCCAATTCTCAAACTCCTGTCAATGGCTCCTATGCCGGCAAGTTTTGTCTTAATTACTCAAACCTTTATATCGTTTTGGCTAACTAAATTGTTTTTAATCCAATCTGCATAAATCAATAGAAAAGGCAAGTTGGCTACAAAATATGCTTTTTACACAATAAAGAAGAGTGAGCAGAGTGCCTTTGGGTAATCATCCAAAAAGACCAGCTAAACATCATTGGCTTGGTCAGCCTTTACCTGACCAACTACCTAATACCATGTGGCTCATCAAACAGCACTTTTAAGCTTTCTTCAGTATTTGGCCTGAACAGTTCAGCAGACTGGACCTGATGCAGACTGATCTTTTTCTAATCTACTCCTTTCCTTTGTCTCACAATGCCCTCTTAGCATTGTAACATTGAAATCATTGTACTGTCGTCATTCGAAAAAGGTAGCATCATGATATCTTCTTTGACGATGTGAGTAGACTACCATCACTTTTCATTGAGCAAAGAGAGTTTGGTAGTCGGACCAGTAACTAACTGTTAAAAAGGAAGTCGTAACAAGGTATTAGTAGGGGAACTTGTGGCTGAATTGAATCCTTCGCGATGGTCATCTGGTCAATGATACACACTTCTATTTTCATAAGTTAAGTATTCCATTTCCTGTGATCAATATTTCATACATATTAAAATAGAAAGGTTAAATTAATTGGTTGAAAAACTCAAAGTACATAAAAGGCCCCTTACGTTTAGATAGGCTAAGGCACCATTACTATGATTAAAATATTAAGGTGCTTCTTGCTTTAGAAAGATTGCAAGGGCGCGTTAGCGCCCTTCCTTCAGCTGGCTTCTCCCTATCTAAGTATTCCCCCATAACTATAGATCAGACTCACCAGACGAGAAACTCAATTCTGCACTGCTGCTGAGTCCTCGGACTTATCCACCACCTAAGATGCTAAGAATCAAAGACTTTTAGGACTCATTCATCCAATTACTACAGCGATGAACCCAATCCGGAATATGAACCATAAAAGAAAATACCAATTAAACCAATCACAAAAATACCAGTTGCAGTGCAAGCAAGTGAATGCGATCCCACCCTCCATTAGCCGGTGTGTATGGGTTTCACTCCTTATAGCTCTACACCTCCACCGAACACTATTGCTCATCTACCATATTTGTTGAATGATTGATCGATTTGGATGCAATGGAATTTTGTCAAATTACTCCAAAAAAAGTCATCCCGTTCCCACAACCACTTTGGTACTGTGCTTATATAGCATTTTTAGGTTATGCAATAGAACCCCGGCTTTGCTCTAGATCCCCCCCTGCTTGCAGAACCCGGTGGCCTACCAATTGTAGAAGTAGGATCTTTGGCAAGGGTGATTTGAAAGGGGTATATCTTTTTTGCAATGCCTTTCATTCCACTGCAAAACATATATATATATATATATATATTTGTACTTTTTTATTTATTTATAAACCAGGTCAACTAACACCAGCATCACCACTATGAAAACTCAATTTCCTTAGTCCTTTTTCTGTGAAACAAAGCCAAGCCCCTTTCCACCTTCGATGGCAACTTATGCAAGCATAATTGAGTTCATTCACTCAAAAGGTGAGCAGAGAAAGTTCAAAATGTGAGCAGTGGTCTTCCTGCATATTATTGCCCCACCAGGTTAGATATGCGTTCATAGAATTAGAGGAACTCTTACTCTTGGACGAAATGGAATCAATTGTAATGGAATGATTAATCTATTTCTTCGTCTCTTTGACAATAAATAATCATCTTCGTAGAGAATAGCGGGAATGGTTGCTACAGATGATGCAATATTCTTACTTACACCAATGAACATCTGGAACCTGGATATATAAAATGTTAAGAGTCCATCCTTTGCCATAACAACCTCAGGGGAACTACCATCCTCCCCCATCTAATTCATATCTTGCACACGGCTGAGCGACGGCTGGTGCCCTGATGTAGATATATTTTCTCAATTTCAGAGTATTCCCAAATCTTGATTGCCACTAGCTGCCCGGCATTGATGTAGCCATCAATTCTTCTTCCAATACCATGCCCAAAAGTGATATCAATGGCCTCTCCTTTCTAGTTGGCTATTGGAACCCAAAAACCCTTTTTTTTTTTACACAGCAGGGCAAGTTCAACATCCTCTTGGAAGGTGTCAATGAGTTAACCCAATTTCCTGTCTTTGGATCCCTAAACATGCTGAATATAGAGATAACGCAAGACGAGCAAGATGAATTGAACTTCCTTCGTGAGGCTACAAGTAGCACAAGGGAGAGCAGGGAATTCATGGATGTGGTGGGGGTTTTCTGTGTCCAACCTACACAATACAGATTAAATTCTGGACATGGATCCACTATTTCTTTGGGGAGTCATCTAAGAATCAGCCTAAAAGGCCATGTTTCAATTCCCCCATCACTTGTTTGCCTTAATAGCCACTATGCTTTCACTCTCTGCATTTCCCAGTCATCCAAAGAATTGCCTATGCTCTCCCACCTCTTCCATTTGGAAGTTAAGTTGGCATCATGAGAGGGTTCCCTTGGCACCCTTATATTTGGCTTCTCTCTATACCAACATCTATAGACCAGCTCCATTCCTACGTATTGCAATCTGTAGGTCTCTATTTGCTGGATTTTTATGGTGACTCAGGTTTCCTACAGATGTTCTTTTAGGAACATTGTCCTCACTATGCTCCAGCCAAAGGCCTGCATAGTTCTAACAGTGAGAGAGAAGGTGAGTTCCTCTATGTTCTACTAAGAGCATGAGGCTAGAGTAAAGGGAAGCAACAAGGTCATTTATACAAAGTCATTGACAAAATTGAAGAGTTTGATCCAAGCCCCTAATCCAAAGCCATTGGAGGCTACATTGTCTCCCCTATTCACAGTCTAGCGAAAAGGATAATAGAAGTGGCGACAGAGATGGATGAGCTTTCTGTTTAATGGTTTTCAAAACCAAAGTCACTTGTGAGCATGATAGAGAGGAAGCTGGGAACACAGGTATCTATTTACATTTCAAGTTGTACCTCACTCATAGAGTAGCCTGGCAATTGAGGCATGACCCTACTATGTCAATACCTCTTCGGGTTAGGAACTGTGGGAGTACCATGGAGTGTCTCATTTTTCGCCACAAGGCATTTGTGTGAGATTCTTCCCAACTTTACATTCCCCACCTAGACCTAGAGCTCAAACTTACACCGGGTTAGGCTTAAACCTGGGTTATATGCTAGGAAACGGCCCATTACTTTTGCCTTTATGATGTTGCTACTCCACCAATCTTGGAGGTATACCAAGGAGATCTTTCCTTAAAATTACAAGGTAAGACCTTGGCTAAGAGATCTAGGAAACCGTGACTTCAACCTAGCGAAGGTACTTCTCGGATGGTGGTGGTTGTTGAAGTTAGTAATTAAGACAAGTTTGGTGGGTCAAAAAATATTGATTTGAGGGTAGGCAAGAATTTAGGTGGAGGTGCCAAATCCCGTGCGAATAACGAGAACCCTTTTTCTTCAAGGGTAGGCAAGATTCCAAGCAACCATAAGTTTTGATTCCTAGGTTCTATCATTTTTTGTTTCCTCAAATACCAAGTCCCCTTTTGAGAGGTCATTATTTTACATCAATTTAAGTATACACAACAATATGTCCATGAGTCAACAAAAACGTTCAAGCAACAAGTAGTATGGCCAAATGTTTATTTGTCTTTCTTTGTAAGATCAACCATACAAGTAATGGAAAGAAAATGATTTAATATGCATATAAATTTTGTACCAAAAATGTGGATATTTATAAATGACAAGAGCAAACTCCATACCTTTAGCCGATTGACCAAGAATAAAGCAATATGGCCATTTGTTATCTTGTGTTCTCCTACAGAAGACTCCAGGTTAAAATCTATATTAGGCATACATGTAAAAGCATACCATAGCTGATCAGAAGGAGGTGGCTTTATATGTAACCGCAGCGTTCCTCGTAGGGATGTTACCCTTATGGCCAAAGAGAGAGGCACCTTCAATGATAAATAATAAGTTAAGACTAATATAAACAAAATCTTCTTGAGTGTTTGCTTGTACATGTGCCTGTGAAGTGTGGCGTTTAGGAAGAGAATGGAATGCAAGTCAAGAAAACACATAAGATAACCCTCAGAAAAACTTATAGTCAGTATTTTATTTAGGCCAACCTATTTTTAATAATCAAAACCAATGAGAAAATGCTAACTCGCCCAAATTTACAAAATCTTGATATAATTTTTAGCATGTTTGAGTTCTTCATAAATACTAAATGATGTTGAGATAATGTCCCAGTACCAATAAAGAGAGACCAATTGATGGAGTCATGGACGATTAAAGCTATCACTTTGCAAATTCACCTATTCAAGAATTATTTTATTGGGTCCTTGTGTGAAGTCCAATTGAAGTGAAAGTCGTGCCCTATTAATGGTCTAAGTATAAGTCTTTTAGGGTTAAAACAGTTTTTAATTCGGGTTTTTATTTTATAAGTTATGGTCAGTTTTATATTGAGGGGCAAATCTGTAATTCCTGCAAATTAAGGGTATTTTGGTAATTTAGTTGAGTCTAGAATCTTCTAGGGTTTTAAGTATCTTAGGGTTTATTTACTTTGGGTCCAAGTTAGTATTTATTAGGTATTATTAGTAGTCCTAATAGTAGTAGGAACCCTATTACTAGTAGTACAAGAGTCTTTTATATATATATGGTGCTCAATGTATTCAAGGAGTAGAATGAGTTGATTAATAAAATTGAGCGTTTTGAGCTATAGGCATAGGCATGTTGGCCTTTGCTGTTTCTCTCTCCTTCTCTATAATTCTTCTTCTTTCCTAACCCTAAACCCACCGCAACTAAACAAAAAATCCCTAATTTTTCCTACATTACCTATATTGAGAAGGGAAAAAGATATACTAATTATTGAACTTTAAAACCTGGATGATTAACTCCATGATAAGATGTCTACAAACCTGTGAAACCTGTCTAGCAATAGCACTCAGAATAGACTTCCACCTGGAACCTTGAGTTGATGCTGGTACAGTGCTCTTGCCGCTTTTTAATCCATCTGCCAAAAAATAAAAACATAAAATTTGAATTAGCATTGTTTATCATAAAGATGTCTTGAACCAGTTTACTGTTAAATGATTGCTACTTGTCTCTCAATTTATGATGAGAACTGCATATTATCTTTTTTTTTTTTTTTTTTCTGAAGTGTAAGAGTACATTTAGTACACTGAATGAGAATTACGATAGGAATTGTAATCTTTATTACTAGGAATAAAATGTGTTGTAATGTAATAACTAAACTTATTCATTAATTTGGTTGTGAGTTATAACATTAGAATGAAACTTAACATTTATTTTAGGAAATTTCTTATTCATACAATTATATCTCCTTAAAAATTGTTATTTTTAAATTTAAGAGAGATATGCGTTATTTTTCATGATTTTTTATTTTTATAATTGTTAGAGGTATATGGAAAGTTTGTTTATTTGGAAATATATTAAGTTTTGAAATTATTGCTCTTACTAAGGAATAGCTAATACAATCTTTTAAAGATGAATAGTTATTCCTCATTTTGAAGAATAACTATTCATAAGAAATTATTATTCCTTGTAACAAAAACATAACCAAACTAAAGAATAACTAAACCATAGGAATAATTTTTTTTTTTTTTTTGATAAGTAATAAGATATATTGATAAAAAAGGAACACCCTAGTGCACAGGGAGTGAACAAGGGAAAAGAAATCAAATACAAAAATTGCAAGAGTCTAGGAAATCAATAAAAGAAGGGAAAGATTTATTTTGCAAAGCAAACAACCAATCCCTTAAAGTTCTAAAAAAGAGAAGCTTAAGGTTCGGAATAGATCTCTCAGTATCTTCAAAACATCTACTATTCCTCTCCCTCCAAAGACACCACAATAAGCAATGAGAAATGATAAACCAAACATAACCATTTCGATGACGACCAAAGCTGCCTTGCCAACACCATAACAACCCCAAAACAGTGTGCGGCATAACCCAAGTTACTCCAAAAAGACCCAAAACCATAGAACATAGATCCGTAGCAAAAGGACAATGAAGGAATAGATGGTCAACCGATTCACCATTTCTCTTACACATGTAGCACCAATCCAAAATCCACACCTTCCTTTTACGTAAATTATCAATCGTCAAGTATTTTCCTAAGGCAACAATCCAAACAAAGAAAGCTACTCTAGAGGGAATCTTCTGCTTCCAAATAATTTTCCAAGGAAACCCATAGAAAGTGGTGCCAGCTAAAATTCTATAATAATCACTAACCAAGAAACCCTTAACTTTGCTAGGAATCCAACACATTTTATCCTCACCTAGCCCCCTTATAGGAGAACCATAAATGGTTTCCATGAAGTCAAACATAGCCTCTAGATCCCGAGCATGCACACCCCTAACGAATCTCACATCCAAAAGAGGACACCATTGGTGGACATCATAAGCTCAGCCACACTGGCATCCTTATTCCTGCAAAATCTGAACAAGTCCAGATATCTAACAGCAAGAGATGTCTCTCCACACCACAGGTCTTGCCAAAACTTCACTCTATTCCTAAACCATAGGAATAATTATTACATTACAGCACCTATTACAGTCTACCAAACATGTCCTAAGTTGTGACACAAGCACTGCATAAAACTATGGATGAAAGCTTGAAACTTATCTAATGGTTAAAAATGATGCTGAGTATAAGTATCAAATACAAGACAAGATAGGATAGATGTGACTCAAAGGGAGGAGATATTAAGTTTTTCATGAAAGCCCAAATAAACATAACAGCATACTCTTCTTTTTCTCAAGTCCTTTATCTGCAACCAACTTAAAACGTTGAAAATAATGCTACAGCCTACAAACCTTGAGAACTTACATTTAAAAATAAACAGGCAAAATTCCCACTTATAAGCTTTGCTACAACAATACAATACACTAACATAATGATGCAATTAAGATAGACAAGTTTACATCAATAAAACCACATTCTACCCAAGAGGTGCAACTCATGGATACAACTAATTACTTCATAAATAATGTATTATAAAACTTATATTGCTAGAACCATTCAATCTCTCCAAATTTCAAACTTAAGGCAACATTATGTGCATTGAAATTCCAAAAGAATAGGAGAATAGAAAATACTAATAGTCCAATATTTAACCAGAACTAGGATCACCTTCCTCCTTTCGCTCATCTACTGTTCCTTCAGAAAGATTCAACTGCTTTCCAAAATACTCGAAACCTTCAAGAAGATCTGATGACACATCCCCAACAGAGCCTGATCCTGTATCTGAATCCACTACGCCCTTCTGTAAATCTAATTCATGAACTTCAAGTCTTGTTTCAATGTCTAATACTGCGCCACCAGAGTATTCAATGTCAACTTCTAACATCCATACCTCATTCATGTCCATTGGAAGAATCCTCATGCCATGAATATGAGGTGGGAGATTCCCAAGATCGATGTCAGTGCAGATGACATCACCTATGTAACTGGGGGTTCTCATATTGGAAAGTGTTCTCTATCATATCAAATAGCAAAAAACCAATTCAGCAAAAAAAAAAAATTATAGCAAAAACCACAACAAACACTAGTAAAATGCACCCTTTTTTTTTTCTTTTTAAAGATTAAATCATATGATATGGAAAGCAAATAAATTTCCACAATTACATGTATACAATAATATTATCAACTCTTTAGCCTTATTATTTTCTATCTTTCATCACACTTCCAAAATCAGGAGGAATAGATGTGGTTCAATCTGGTGAGTCTAGTTAAATCCAACTGAGAGCCCGGGTCCATGAAACTAAGAGTAATTTGTAGTTCAATCTTTAAAGAAAATTAAAATATATCACATGTCACAACGAAGCCTCAAATCATTTTTTTCCTTTTCTGATTCCTGAAATTTTAGGTATGTTTATCCCTTATTAAAAAATAAATAAAAAATAAAAAATAAAAAATAAAATCTTAGAGAACTAATTTACAAAAGTTTCTGCAGATTGAGGATAAGAAGGGCAATGAAACAAAACCATGTCTACCTACCCCAATACACAGTATATGTTCTTCATGATGACCACAAACAAATAAAATGAAAAAATACATAGTAAAGGAATAGAATAGACCTGAACCCGTGATTGTATGGATTTTTTCATCTCTGAATTGCTTTTCAAATCAAAAAAGAACCGTGAAATTAACAAATTCCAACAGAGTGTGCCCTCATCATTACAAAACTTGTCATCAGAATCTACGTCAGAGATGACAGAAATATGACTTTGGCTTCCAGAATCTGAAATTGTTGATAATGATGATGATTCAACCATATTTTCTTCACTATTAGATCCCTTTACTGATGGAGCACCATTCACCAAGCCAGTGGCTGATACTGTCTCTTGGAACGGACGAATTTTCTCACTTTCCCTTCTCTCTACATGGCCTGATAATGAAGACAAAGTTGGCTTATTTTCTTGACCAACCCGAGTCTTCTTTGCAATTTTCTTCAAAAATAGCCTAACCTTTGAGGAAGTTCCATCAGGCCTATTTGTCCGATCTACTGTCTCAGAAGAGAACCCTATCGAGGGTTTCATAAATGAAGGATATTCTGCATTTATGTTTGTTAAGTAATTATGAAACTCCTTCTGCAACTTGGAAAACCAATCAAGTCTTTCTTTCTTGTCACATGAAGCTAGACGGAGGGCCTTACACCATGATTCCTTCTCCCAAGAAGTCTCAAGATAAAAGTACAAAGTTTTACTTCCATTGTAAATTACCGAGCTCTTGCTTTCCAATTTTATGGGAAACCTTTTGGCCCTGTAATACCCATAAGAAAATGATAAGAAAAGGAGGATTTCTCTTTTTCCATACCATAAACAAGATCCATGACAATTTATGTTTACACAACTATTTTGTATTGCAATGCCATTATAAGTAAAATGACAAGTCACAACTTTTTATGTTCCAAATATACGAAGGAAAATTAATTTCCAAAATGACATCCCTGAAACCAGAGAGTTCCTACAGACCAAACAAGGGTCATGTAAATCAGCAAGGCGCAACCATCTTTCATGTCTCATGCATACAGACATTATACATTCCAAAACAATTACAATGAGCCTCTCTAGTATGACCTAAAAAAAGTTGACTCAAGGCATAAGGGCACCAACAATTAATTTATTAAATTTGTCTTGAGTGATCTAATATTCATTATTAATCTGAAAAGGGTAGAATTATGAAACATGATCATAAGCATTTCCAAAGAAAAATTCATATTCAAATAGGCACAGAAACAACTCCATTTATCCAACCTTGATGATGAAATCAAGAAATTGTATTCTTAGTTGTCATATAAATACGTCTGCAGCACAAATCATAAGATTTGTACAAAAAAATTAAATAGGGATAAGGTACCGGTTTCAAGATTATAAAACGTTCTCATTTAATCATGGGTTCCAATTAGTTCCACAAGTAAAGTCTCTTATTGTTGTATAAGGGACTTTAGATCAAATCCCTACTACACTAAAAAGAAACTCATCAGTGTCTTTAGCTTAATGGTATAGAGCAATCAGCAATCATCGTGGAATGAATGCTAGGTTTAAATTCTATCATATTTATCAAAAGAATGTTCTCATTTAATCCTTGACCATGTAGCATAACTAGAAATTTTAAGGGTTTTAAAATAGATGATCTCTGCCTATATCCTAAAAACTAAGTAGTGCTTCTTGAAATCACAAAGAAAAATATGGGTTTTATGCAACAGAGTGATGAGATAGTTGTTAACAACTAGAGATATATTTCTTAATCAGTACAAGCAAAAGTAACTGCAAAGAACCAGAATATAAGAAATATTTAACAAGCTGGATCCATGATGCTTGAAAGCAATAGGTTATAGATATCAATTAATTACAGAACTTTAAAACTTGATGAGAAAACTTCAAACAAAAAAGAAAAATAATTATTTCTATAAATTTTATCATCAACAGCATTAATCTAAGTAATTTGTTGAATCAGTGTCAAAATTTCCATCAAATAATATTAATATCCCTACTCGGCTACTCCATTGGATCATCTTTTACAAGGAAGAAAAATCCGCATACTTAGAACTAGGAACGCTCTAACGTTCACATAATTCTTAGAAAAATTGTGGCAAGTCACATCTCTAGAAAAACAGGTATATTTACTATGGCTGATAGAAAAACGGTTTACAAGGAGAGAGTGCCCAAGAGCTTATATACACATAGTTAAGCTTGCACTTAAGCCATGTGGGACACTTGGATCATAAAAGTAGCCTATTAACAGATATCAATTGTGCGTAGGAGGTGAAACTTACAATCCAATCACATCTTGGATAAAGGGGCATGTTATGCAATAACCCTATGCCAACCTTCCAAAAGACAATGATTGAAAAAGCATGTTGTGCATGATATTGCGATTTAGCAGCTGGCATGGATTCTCATTTTACTTTTAGAACTTTGAAAAAGCATGAATAATTAGCAGAAATCACAGAAATCAAAATCAAACTTAATGAGGGTACAAGCGAGGAGTCCTTGCCACCCCTTCCTCTTTTGAAAGAAACAGAAGGTTCAAACTTTTTTTTTTTATGCGTGGAACCTTACCCAGGCCCTTTGGATGCACCCCTAGGGAGCATACCATGGATACACGACCCAACCCACCAGAACCGTGTATCGGGTAAAACAGAAGGTTGAACTTCACCCAAAGAATTGAAAGCATTTCCCATCAACAGATACTAACAAATGTTAACCTATGCCAAGAAAATCATGCATATCACCCAAAAGAGGAGATCTGGAAAAGGCCATACTACCATTTTCTTGAAGATAAGCTTGTTGCTGAAACAGCTTCAACTATGCATCCCTTAAGCTCAATAGCAATTTGGGAACCATCCGATTCAACCAGAATAAGTTTTCGGTCCTTGATTTTTGCGTACTTTTTAACAGGGGAAACCTCCAAGAAATCTTTCTTTCTCTTTTGCTCCTTTGGTCCTTTGTCCAGCAAATTTTTTGAAACCTTTTCTGATTCCAGAACCCATACTGCTCCCTACAGACAAACACCAGCTTCAAAAATATAAATAACACACAAACGTAGGGTACAAAGAATCATACTTGATAAACAATTGCACTTTCAAAACCACAGTCAGATTTTCTTTTTCTTTTTTTGATAATTCGATAGTACAATTAACCATCAGTTATATCAGCATATTAGTATTCAATGGTACCACATGATAGTACTATCAACCTGTTATAATGGTTTTGTTAAAAGCGAAGCCTTAACCATTACTTTTAGCTTAAACTAATAAAAAAAAAAAAAAAAACATTAGGCAGAAAATAGTTCCCAAATTATAGTTTAGTAGAGTAAAGGGTTTGTTTATTTCGTACTAATTTTTTCATATATGTTCTTTACTTGACATCAAAGCATAGATAGCATAACAAAAGAAATGAAAGGGTCACCCACCAATTCTGACCAGAAAATACATTTATATGTATAAAGAAAGAAAGAAAGAAAGAAAGATGTACCAACCTTTTTGTTAGAAGCAAAATGGAGAGATTGGAGGAGATCAAGGTCGCGGGATGAGTGTTGTGATATCTGAGCTTGTTTTTTAAGGTTCTTCTTATTCAAACGGTTTATGAAGACATACACTCCAACTGCTTCTGCGCCCAAAATGGTCAGCGCCCCAACCGCAAACCCAACAACGAACACCATCAACCATAGAAACAGCACCATCATTTTCAACAAATTTGGTTGCCCACTGCCACTTCCACTTCCACTTTTTGATCAACAATTTTTTTGAAAAAAAAAAAAAAAAAGAATTTATTCTGGATGAGAAGAGAATTGAGAGGATAAGATAATAAAGGTGAAATCAATAAATAATAATTAATCAACGATTTAATGGGGGTATTAAATTTTTCTAATTAGGAATCAGGTGCTGATGCTTCTGCAAACTGCAATAGATTTTTATTCTATTCTTCTTCCTCTTCTTCTTCTTCTTCTTCTTCTTCTATGGAGAGAGAGACAGACAGACAGACAGACAGACAGACACGCAGAGAGAGAAAAGAAAACGCGTCTGGGAAAGGACTTTTTTTTTTTTTGAGAAACCGTCTGGGAAAGGACTTGACTGTCGGTGTTGGAAGTTCAAAAGTTTTTTGATGAGAGGAATCCTAATCTTATTATTAACTCGTAATAAGACCAACCATCGTTTTATTGTCAGTATTGGATCAAGTACCGGCGGTCCTCCAAAATTATATATTAAGGACAAGCTAGAGCCTACATGTTTCTTTGCTTCATCTAAACTACACAATTACAATATAAACTTAGATTTTGGTTTATTTTTATTTATTGCATTATTAATATTAAGTTACTAACGTGAGTTCCAGTTAGCTCAACTGGTAAAGTCTCTGCTGGTTATATAAGAGATCTAATAAAGAGCAATCATCAGGAGCGGACGTCATATGTTGAAATTCTCTCTCAAAAAATATTAAGTTACTAACCGATTCAAATTTATTTTGCCAACATATATTCAAAATTTGACCTATAGCCCAAAAAATAATAATAATAATAATAATATTCAAACTTTGTTATAATTGAGTTTTAGTGAATAACAATAACGGCATATATTGTATTGGATACATGTACTTCCGACTGTGAGATGGATTCAAATTCTAGTTCTTCTTGTAAAAAGGGACTAGTTAATGTCATTGAGTTACAAAATTTTTCATAATTGCATGTATTATAAAACTCAAAAATAATAATCAATTTTTTTAAACCATTTTTTTGTAAATAAAAAAAGCATGATAGATAAACACATTTTTAACTATGATTTCACTGTTTTGCAAATTTTTACATTACAACATGACTTACTTGAGTCTGTGTAAATTTTTTTTTTTTTTTTTTTTTGGTAAAAACTAAAAAGAGTCTAGAGAGAACCACCATGGTTGTCAAGATCGGGACTCAAATCGCATGATCATATAATCTTACGATCCTACTAGGCCAAAACAACTTAGATCATAATAGGATTGTATATTTTTCAAGATTCTATGTAAAATTAGTTGGATCATGTGGGGTCAGTAGGATTGAACCGATCCTGAACAATCCTACTAAAAACCTAAATTGCTTTGAGTTGGCTTTAAAAAATAAATAAATAAATCCAATCAACCCAATGGATAGAAACGACCCAATATGTCCAATACTATAAAATAAATTAAAATTTTTATTAAAAAAAAAAAAAAACCCTCGTTTTAAATTAAAAACTTATTACCCAAGCCACTAAAATCAACTTAATGGCACTCTCACTCACTCCCTCCTCTCTAACCAAATTTCGCTTTTGGATTTTATATTATAGTTAGGTTCTTAGTTTTTTTTTTAGAAACAGTTATCTACTTAGTTAGTTGTCATGTGCAAACTTATTTTGGATTTTGAACTTGAAACTTAGAACATGGAAAATATTTTCCAAATGTGTTGATGATAGTTTTGGCACTTGGTGGCTAATTAAACATTTGGTAATTTTTTTGGATACGTTTTGTTAACTTTGCTATTTTATTTCCCCAAAAAATTGGAACTTAAGATTCACAATCCTGCCAACCTTCCACGATCTTACGTAGGATCCGACTTTTACAAACTTAGAGCTAACCTACCTCCATCTGTTCTTTGAGGAAGATCCACCAAAAGAAGCTCAGGGTGAATTTGGTTCAGCTTTTTAAAACTAGGCTTTTTGAAAAAATGGAGTTTTCAAAAAGTGCAGTACAAAAAAGTGTTTTTTATAAAAGCTGAGTGTTTGGTAAAAACTGTTAAAAAGTGCTTTTTGAAAAAACTGAGTGTTTAGCTAGCACTTATAAAAGTGGCGGTTTAAGTGATAAATTACCAAAAATAACAATGTATATATAAAGGAGTTTATTTCATACTTTAAATCAACTACTTCATAATACTTACTCAAAAAAAAAAATTACTTAATAATAATAACAATAATAAAAATGAAATAAAATAAAAAAAATATTATTGGTATTATTTTAATATTATTATTTTGCAAGGAAGCTTCAAGGAAGCTTACTTTTTCACTCTTTAACCCCCCCCCCTACCACAAATATCTGACCACATCTTGAAGCTTCCTTTTTCACTCTTCAACTTCCCACCACATATATCTCATCATTGTCTTTTCTCTTCATCTTTATCTTCGTTTTTTTTTTTAATCTTTCCCTTGCCGTGCTCCTAGAGCCCTCAAGTTCTTGTTTCTCCCTTGTCATCTTCAGATCTTCTTCATCATTTGTTTCATTCACCTCCTCAGTTTATCAATTTTCACAGAGGAGAGGAACCTGGGGCTGCACCGTTGATCAAGCTTGGTTGTGAATTTGTGATCTGCTCTGGTTCTCTGGGGTTGCTGCTGCAATCCTTGATTTGTGTTGCTCACTTTCACCGTGTAAAATTGTGTTATAAGTGTTAGGGTACTTTTTTTTTTTTTACACCTAATTTTATTTGGGTACCACCTATTTATTTTCAAACACCACTAATAAGTTATTGGGTTTTCCCAAATATTTTTTGCTCTGTTATTATGTTAATTACAAATGTTTCATGTCTCATTATCTAAATTGGGTTATGATATAAAATATCACAAAAAAAGCCCGAAAACTCATATTTTATCCAATTTTATTATCATATTCTTTTTAAAACCCAAGAATACTTATGCTTGGCAATATCTAAGAAGCCCATGATTCAAGTCCATGGAAAAATAATTTTATCAATGAAATTCAAATCCATGATCAAAACCCATGATTTAAACCTATGGCAATTTATTTATCCAAAGCCTAATTTTCATTGGTAATATCAAAGCCTAATTTTCATTGACAACATCAAAACCCAATTCTCATTGGCAATATCAAAAGCCCAACTTACGTTGGCACTATTTAAAGCCTAATTTTCATTAGCAACATCAAAGTCCAATTCTCATTGGCAACATTAAAACTCAATTCTCATTGGCAACATCAAAAACCCAACTTACGTTGGCACTATTTAAAACCTAATTTTCATTGGCAACATCAAAGTCCAATTCTCATTGGCAATATCAAAAGCCCAACTTGCGTTGGCACTATTAAAAACCCAAGCTAACTACTTGGCACTATTCTATCAAAAGCCCAAGGTTATTAATATTTGGCAAAATACTATATCATAATTATTTCACTTGAAAGTCCGATAATGAACAATACTTTAAATTCTTAAACATATTATTATAATATTACAAGCTCATGGAATTTATGAATTATCTATTCTCAAAACCCATGGCAATCATCGTGTAAAAGCCCATGGAAAGTTATGATTGTTAAACCCATGACATATATATTTCATGTTATAAACCCATGAAATACATGGACATCATTTGCATTGCGACATCCATAATATACGCCTTCGACACTCATGGTAAACATTCAAACCCACAAGATCATCATTTAAGTTATGATGCGATCATCAGAAACCATGAACATTATTGCAACATGGAATTCATCAAAGTAAATATTATTTACAAAAGTATTTTGAAACTTGTTCTATTGTTTCAAACATTACAACTAATTGCCCATTGCAAGTATTTATGAACAACCCCAAAATATTTACTAATAAAAGTCCATGAAGAATAAAAGCCCATGGCACCATGTGCACACAACCCAGCCCATGTGAGCAAGCCCAAGCAAAAAACACCAGCAGGAGGCAAAGGAGAGTGGGCAAACAGCCCTTTCATTCCTAACCAAAAAGAGCAACTAGGTACTCATACAAGGGAACCAAACCTTTGAGAATGGACTAAGGGCTGTCCCATCAGTTTTCTGCCACCCTCTGCCTGACGTGAACAATGCCCAAGGGCTATCATATCAGCTGAAGTCAAAAAGATGAAAGGACTTCATCATCTTCCTCAAGACTGCACCTCCAGCGGAAGGGGAGCTGAAACCAAACTTCAACAAATTGTTGCTATAAATGTTAAAAACATTCAAGACGTGATTCATGTACTAAGCCCATGAATCCTAAAGGGGAAAAATTGGGAACATGTGGTTTGGAGGGCATAAATGGATCTCCAGCGGAACCCCCTGAAGTAGACTAAAGCTTGACACTTGGCCTGGGGGTGTTAAATCTTACTTCTCAGGGGTCTGAATCTCAATTGCAGCATTAGGATTCGCTCTTGATACATACCTCAATCACAATAATTAAGCTCAGACCCGAATCCTGGTATTTATTACAAAAACACTCTAAATCCCATTATTACCTAAAGAAGCAAGGTAGCCCCTAAAATGGATTTTCCTACTTTTGATAAAAAAAAAAAAAAAAAAAAAAAAAAAAGGCCTGACCTTAATTCAGCACCTCTAAGTAGTCATACGTTTTTTGGATTCTTGTCAATTAATGCTTCCCTCAAGCTTCATTATAAAAACATACACACCTCAGCTCACAAGAGGGAGGAGGCCTCTCTAAAAGTTTTTTTCATTGACTACACTCTGTAGAAATTCAATCCCTATTTAATTTCTTTAAGCTTCCCAAGCTCTCTTGAGCTCACTCATAACCTTTCTCAACCTATAGTCACCATAACACCAACATTCACCACCTTGCTTACACCTTCCTACTCCATAAACGTCCCATAACTGACCAAGATAGCCACTTCCTCTGAAATCCTTGGTTTGTTTACTACTTTGCTCGTGGTTTAGCTTTCCTCAAGCTCACCACTTATCATCTTTAGCCCACACTCATCTAATCTCAGATACTCTTTTCCCCTTTCACACAATCACAACCCATAAATGTCTCTCAACTAGTCACAAACAGACCACTACTCACAAAAACCCTTAACCTCAGAGTTAATCTCATCCCACTCACTCAAAACAGCCCATATTGTCTCATTCATGCCTTATGAACACACACTCACCAAAATTTTAGTCTAATACTTGCTGCACTGAGCTAGAGATCTTTCTCTCCCTTTATTCCATCTTTTTTTTTTTTCCTCTTTTATTTGTAACTATGGAGTCTTTAATCTTTGTTTAGTATTATTATGATGAAGGCCATAATGTTCTGGAAACTATCTCTTCCCATGAAACCTTTAACTTTTACTTTTTATGGTTGAAGGATATAATGTATATGTAACAATTGAACTTTTCCCTCATATTGATGTAATAATGGCTGAAAGTATAATAAACTCCCTTGACCGAAACATGCAAGGACCCCCCAAGAGTTAACACATTCCTAAACTTATTTAATCATTGACCATTGGACTATTTGAATCTGTTTTTTCTGGACTAAATGTAATTTTACCCTTACCACTAGAGGATTGATTTGAACTAAGATGTTGTAAAAGGACTAATAATATAACAAACTAACAACACTAACGTGTTTATTATGCTTTATTGATGTCTTCTTGTTAGGGTGTAGCCTCTATCTCTTGCTTGGGCGGACTTATACTACATCGATAGTCTTTGGGCTTTATTTCAAGGGCCCATCGTCGAGTTTCGGCTTGGCTACCCCATGTTCTATTTGGGAATATCAAAATTTTCCCCTCAACAATAAGCAAAGGGATAAATTTGGGTTTTTAAGAATAACTAGTGGGCAATATGGGAAATATGCGCAACCTCCAACGGTAACCTGAAAAGCACTTCAGCGCTTTTGTGCAATGGTGCTATTTGCTGCTTTCCCGATTTGTGCTTTTTCTTCACAAATGAAAACGCAACTTTTTGTTAAAAAGCAACTTTGAAATCCTTACCAAACGCACATAATTTTTTTTTTTTTTTTTAATTTCAAAATGTGCGTTTCAGCTTCTAAAAGTTGAAACAAACGGGCACTCATATGTCCCACATTGTGGCTCACGCTTTCCCAAGGGAAAGGGCCCATAAAATTAATTTTAGGCCTAGCCCTCCAAAAGGCAAGGATATGTTTAATCAGAACATTTACCTCTCCTTCACAAGGTAGAATTCAATTGAACTATGGGTCTCCACGCCGAGCGTCTTTCATAACAAGTCATCGAAACAACTTTTTAATTGAACCAACAAAAGAAGTTCTCGTACCGAATAAAATTTCTCTTCGGCCAGACTATAAGGAGCACTAGCATCTAGGTTTGTTAAGAATCATCTATTTTGCATCCTCAAAACTTACTTTGGCTGTGTTTGTTTTGGCTTCAAAGGATTTCCGGAAATGCTTTTACACCCGCATGTGTGTTTGGTAGGTACTGAAAATTGGGTCAAACGGAATTGGTATTCCGCGTTAACCGTAAAATAAGGCATTTCGGGTGTAAAACCATTTCAGGTTATATTTTACCTTCAAATGAATTACACTTCTCTCACACACGCACCAACCTCATTTCAGCTCTAGCCTACGCACCAACCTCAACTCCACACACAGTTCGACGCCAAGCTCCAGCCGCCCAGCCAAGCCAAGGCCAGCCCAGATCGTGCCGCCCCCACCGCCGCCCCCTCCGCCCAGATCACGCAACACCACCAAGATTGCACCAAGATCGCACTGAGATCTCACCCACTCAACCTCACTATTGCATGTCTCCGATCCACCACCACCATCACCACCCCTGCCATCATCCAAGCTACCCTCCTCCATGAGCTTCGATTCACATCCAAGCTACTCATCTACCCACATAACCTAATCCCCATTTCGGTAAACCCACACCCACCTTGCCCAATCCACACCCTCCCGATCTAGCTACCGCCGTCTTCCGTTGGTACCGATCTCTCTCTTTCCCGATCTAGCTGCCGCCGTCCTTCGTTGATACCGATCTCTCTCTTTCCCGATCTATCTCTCACTCTTTCTTCCTCTTCTCACCGAGTATATTATGGATATATTGTGAATAAATGATTTTATTTTAATTTTTGGTTGTGTTAAGTGTATATTTTGAAATTTTCTGTTATAAAATTTGTTTGGAGGTTGAGAAAATGGCTGAGAAAATGTGAAGCATTTGTAGGAAAATAGCATTTTCAGAATGTTACCAAACATCAAAAATCATTTTCCGGACTATTTTCCATTGCAAAACCAAACACCCGGATTTCATTTTCCTTACGGGAATTCATTTTCCCCTGCATTCATTTTACACTCGGAATTCGATTTACATTGAACCAAACGTAGCCTTTATCTATTTTATCATCTCAATTTATAACTCACCCAACAACTCAGTTTTTATTTTTATATACAACTCATTAAAATAATATAGACTACCCTATCAAATAATATAAAAAATTATGTTTCTCTCTCCTCTTTTTCATCAATCTTTCCTCTCTTCCTCTTTCTCTCTCTCCAGAAAACCCACAACCACCTTCCACCAAAACTTAGTCACAAATCCCAATTTGTCACCACCAAAATTACCCCAAAAAAAAAAAAAAAATTGCCACCACCACTGAAAAACCAAACCACAACAATCAAAACCAAGTAACCAACCATCCCAAGATCAAACCCATACCCAAAAAAAAAAAAAACCACAACAGCCACCAACCCCACAACCCCCCACCACCACTTGGAATCCATCACCACCACCATCAACAACCACCAAAATCACATATCCATACCCACAAACCCACAAAAATATATATATATATATATATATATATATATATCAAAACCCAGATCAAACAGCTACCCACCACCATCCACCACAAACATCAAAACCCAGGAAAAACCCTCCACCGCCCACCACCACCAGTCACCAAACCTAGAAAAAACCCATACCCAAACCGGCAAGTAACCCACCACCGCCGAGCATCCCACACACACCACTCACCACCAAATTGCCGATTCAAAGTTACAAACTAAAACTCAAACCCAAAACCCCAAAACCTCATTTTAAATTAAAAACTTATTACGCAAGCCACTAAAATCAACTTAATGACACTCTTACTCACTCCCTACTCTCCAACCAAATTTCGCTTTTGGATTTTATATTATAGTTAGATTCTTAGTTTTTCTTTTTTAGAAACAGTTATCTACTTAGTTAGTTGTGATTTGCAAACTTATTTTGGATTTTGAACTTGAAACTTATAACATGGAAAATATTTTCCAAAAGTGTTGATGATAGTTTTGACACTTGGTGGCTAATTAAACATTTGGTAATTTTTTTGGATACGTTTTATTAACTTTGCTATTTTTTTGCCCAAATAAATTGAAACTTACGATTCATAATCCCGCCAACCTTCCACAATTTTATGTAGGATCTAACTTTTACAAACTTAGAGCTAACCTACCTCCATTTGTTCTTTGAGGAAGACCCACCAAAAGAAGGCTCATATGTCCCACATTGCGGCTCACGCTTTCCCAAGGGAAGGGGCCCATAAAATTAATTTTAGGCCTAGCCCTCCAAAAGGCAAGGATATGTTTAATTAGAACATTTACCCCTCCTTCACAAGGTAGAATTCAACTGAACTATGGGTCTTCACGCCGAGCGTCTTTCATAACAAGTCATCGAAACAACTTTTTAATTGAACCAGCAAAAGAAGTTCTCGTACTGAATAAAATTTCTCTTCGGCCAAACCATTAAGAGCACTAGCATCTAGGTTTGTTAAGAATCATCTATTTTAGATTCTCAAAACTTCTTTTATCTATTTTATCATCTTAATTTATAACTCACCCAACATCTAAATTCTATTTTTATATACAACTCATTAATTAAAATAATATAGACTACACTATCAAATAATATAAAAAATTATGTTTCTCTCTCCTCTTTTTCATTAATCTTTCCTCTCTTCCTCTTTCTCTCTCTCCAGAAAACCCACAACCACCTTCTACCAAAACTTAGCCACAAACCCCAATTTGTCACCACCAAAATTACCCAAAAAACAAATTGCCACCACCACTGAAAAACCAAACCACAACAATCAAAACCAAGTAACCAACCATCCCAAAATCAAACCCATAGCAAAAAAACAAAAGGAAAAAAAAAAAATCAACCACAACAGCCACCAACCCCACAACCCACCACCACCACCTATAATCCATCACCACCACCATCAACAGCCACCAAAATCACATATCCATACCCACAAACCCAAAAAAAAAAATATAAAAAAATAAATAAAAACCCAGATCAGATCGCTACCCACCACCATTCACCACAAACATCAAAACCCATAAAAAACCCTCCACCGCCCACCACCGCCGCCGAGCATCCCGCACACACCACTCACCACCAAATTTTCGATTCAAAGTTACAAAGTAAAACTCAAACCCAAAACCCCAAAACCCATACAACCCACCACCATACTCAAACCCAAACCCCAAAAAATTAGTCGCTGCCGCGAATAAAACCCAAAACCCCCATCAACTCGACGCCCATAACACTGAACCAACATTGTTTCAAACCCTCAAAGCATGATTTTGGTCCAATCAGAGAGAAAAGAAGCAACAGAGAGAGATGAGAGAGATAGATTTGCGAAAGAGAGAAGATAGAGCACTGATTTGAAGGAGGGAACCTCTGATTTTGTTGAGAGATGCTCAGATGTAGATGGAGACATGAGAGATGAGAGATAGCGTATTTTATTTTTAATTGGGAAAGGTGAAAATAAAATAATATTAAAACCTATACATCTTGAGCTACAATGGGTTGTATATATAAAAATCCACTGTTCATGGTTGCTAAATTTTTTTAGCAATAGCAACCCAGCTGGAACCAAGTTTTGACCATGTGAGGATGTAAAATAACAACTGTGGGAAAGGGGAGGGGGAGGGGGAGGGGGAGGAGGGTGTCTACACCCCAATGCTAATGCTTTAAGTGAGTTTACTTGAACATCTGGCTCATGATGCTTCCCAAGACCTCAGCTAGCTTCCTTGAGAAGTTAACTATTACCTTCACATTTTTTTTTAAAGAAAAAGGAAAGTAAAATATTATTATTGAATAAAGTCGTTTTGAAAGATGTCTATCACCTTCACATTTAATGTAGAACCTACTGACAGCCACCTTGCATTGAATGCAAAATAATTGCCCCTGAGTAGTTATGGCATCAAGGTTAACCTTAACCAATCACTTCAATTTGACAGATGAAATGGGGATTCAATTGGAGCCTCCCTTCTTTCTATTTGGGGAAAATGACCCAATGATCAAAGACCACGGAAAATCAAATGATATTTATTTGCAATCAAAGAAATGAAAGAAAGAGAAAGGTTGTATGCCTATTTTCTATTGGCCCTTTCCCCTTCCCCTTACACTCCACAAGTACTTATACTTGTGAAGTGACCATCGCACCAAGGATGTGTGGTAATCACCTCTCCTTTGGTTTGCAATAATACACTCACTTCACCTAAAATTCAAACTATTTACATTGACTTCCCATGAATGATTGAAAGGGGACTACTAAGTCTCAGGAAAAAAAATTGCTATAAAAAACCACAAATTTCCCTTGAGTTTAAGTTACACTTGGCGTGCATTTGCCCAGCAATTAAGTTGCGTTTTTGTTGGGGTCCCACGGCAATGTTCATGGACCACCAAACCCATGAAAAACGCAGCAATCACTCACTGCTACAGTGTTTTGTTTTAAAAATTATTTTGTTATAGTGTTTTCAGCAATAAGTTTTCAGTTTTCAACAAAATAAGCGGTATCCAAATAGACTCTTGGTGTAACTTTAAACAATGTTACATTATTCAATATTTTTTAATTGGATGTAAAT
Source organism: Quercus lobata (assembly GCF_001633185.2). Taxonomy (NCBI): domain Eukaryota; kingdom Viridiplantae; phylum Streptophyta; class Magnoliopsida; order Fagales; family Fagaceae; genus Quercus; species Quercus lobata. The sequence goes on along the minus strand of NC_044913.1, from coordinate 36,776,951 downwards.
TTTGATAAATCCACTATTGGATTACATTATCTTCATATATTTTTCATACTTGCAAAATTGCAAGAAGATCAAAACTCAATAATTACGTCAATAATCAATTGTTTAAATTTAAGTTTTTGTAATTTAAAATGATGGATAAAAGATGAGTTGATGGATCAAATGGTAAATAACATCCGATTGACATGAAAATTGGCATGCATGTTAAGAACATATAAAACATATGATCCAACGGTGAGATTTTTAAAATATGAATTTAATAACAAGTTATTGGGAAATGTAACATTGCTTAGAGGTACACCATATATAACTTGAACCCTATATATAACTAAAAAGAAAAAAAGCAAAATGACAATTAGTTGGGAAAGAAATACTGCCTAATTTTGATGTTAAACAATCATTTTCCAAGACAAAAGTGAGGGAAGGACAATTATTAAGAAAAAAAAACCAAAGAGTGAACACTCCTTGAAAAGAAACGAAGGAAGCAACAATAATGGACCATTTCCTTTTAAGAGTAAGTAAGAAACATCATCCATCTATACTTTCCTTGTTTTATTTTTGTTTCTTTCCCCCTTTTTTTTAAGCAATAGAGGAAAATATATGATTTAATATGAAACTAATTCAAATTCAAAATTTACTCCATCATAAGAGTCATTACCCCTTAAAGAACTAATTTTGAAAAGTTCTAAATAGACCATTCACGTCAGCTCAAGCAAAAATGTATGTCTATTTTAGTTTAAGAACTTACTTTTTTTATTTTAGTGAATGACCTGAAACTGATTGGAATTGGACCCGAGGTGGAATGGATGGTATTACTGTTTCGGATTACATTCCGATACGAGATATTCTTGCCATTCTGGTTGGAATTGAATGGATTTAATAACATTAATTTTAATTACTCATTTTTCAAAACATCACATATTAGATTATCTATTTTGCGCTACATTTCATTAAAATATCAATTTTTCTATTTTTAATTGTTTCTCTTTCTTTACATACAACAATCATCATCCACTCTCTTCATTCTCAAAATACATAAAGAAATAATAAAAAATTAAATGTAAAATGAATAGTACTAGTGTAAATTTATACGGTTATTGTAGCATCTATATATTTTTACACAATTTTACATAGCATGATGTGGGTGAGTCTTGGGCTTAGTTGACTAAAATGTGATATTTTCCTATCATACAAGTATTGCTGCGAGTGCTCTAAGAGCAACAAACACTCCTCCTATGTAATTATTCATTTTACATATCAATATATTTTACAAAAATCATATTGGATTAGATTAGAAAATGATGTTGATTGGGGATGGTCTATTGGGATAGAGTGCCACTCTTGGGGAAACTAGGCATATTGAATGACTTAAAGTTCATTTGGTTGGATTGAAAACAAGAGGGATGGAAAATGAGGGAGAGAAAATATTGAGTGACTTATTGTGCATTTGGATTGCGTTTCGTCTACTGCGTTTGCATTTTCCTTTTTCTTTTTCTTTTTTGATGCATGCGTTTCAACCTTTCAAGAGATAATATGTACTGTTCAGTGGGTCTCGTGCATTGTTCACGGGACCCACAAACCTCTTTTTTAACAAAAATTTCATTAAAAATGGGTCTCACGACACTATTCATACATTTAAAAATTATTTTGCTATAGTGTTTTCAATTTTCAGCAAAATAAGCGTTATCCAAACACACCCTAGTGTTTGTTTGGCAAAATTATTTTTGTCAACTTATTTTACTATTCAGCTTATTTTTGTACTATTCATGGATCCTACTGCACTTTTTGGTACTATTCATGAGTCCTACTATATTATTTCAGCTAACTTTTACCTTTATCTACAGTACTTTCAGCAAAAAGTTTTTAGTTTTAGTAAAATAAGTAGATCCTAAACAAACCCTTAGGCCTTAGTGTGTGTTTTTGGTTGCAGGGATGGAAGATGGGGGGAGAAAACAATTTTCTCCTCGGGCCCACATTTTGTGAAGAGTGAGTTTTCTCCCCAAATTGAGGAGAAAATAAGGGAGGAAGTGGGCTTAAGATAGCAAATTACCATTTGCCCCGTCTTCCCTTCAATGTTGGTTTTCTTTTTTCTTTTTCTTTTTTTCCTTTTTAACGTCTAGTTTTTTAATTTATTTTGTAAACATATTTTTTTTTTCTTATAAATTATTAAAATTTTTAATATAATAGGGGCATAAGAATAAATTTATACAAACACCATTTTCTATCTTCTCATTTTTTTTTTCTCAACCAAATAACAGAGTTTTTCATTCTTACATTTTCCCACTCCCCAAACACACATGGGAAAAAATTAAAATTTTTTCTATCTACTCACTTTTCCATCTCCACAATTTTCTATTCTTCTACTTTTCCATTATCCAACCAAGCGAACCCTTATTCGACACTTTGGCCCTGAACTAATGGTGTGTTTCATTGGGGGTGAAAAGTGGATGGATAGAAAAAGGGAAGAGAAAAAGTGGAGAGAAGATACTAGATTTTATTGTTTGGTAACAAGAAAAAAGGGAGGGGAAAATTGGTGGTCTCAGGCTACTTTTCCACTTGAACCAACAAAAAATAAGGGCCCGTTTGATAGAGAAGTTTGAGTAATGTTGTTTGTAGTTTTTTGAAATATGTGTGGGTAAAAAAGTGTGTAATATTGTTTAAAAACTGAAAATGAGTTGTTTAACAACTCTGCCAAACGGGGCCTAAATCACCCCAAATCAATAAAAAAGCGAAAATGGGTGCATATTCTCTTAGTTGTAAAAAGTCAATTTTGCCCAAGTATTTCATTTTGTCGTAAATCGCGTTAACCATTAAGGCATTAACCAAAGCATCTTTCTTTAAAAATTTTTTCTTTTCTTTTTTCTTTCTGTCTTGAAAATGGTCAATACCATGAAGGCAAAAATCATCTTTTTCTTTTTTTCGTCTTAAACTTTAGTACCAGAACCACCAAAAAATAGCCACCAACAGCTTATTTTGTGTGGGTTTTTATTTTTATTTTTATAATAATTTGAATTATTAAAAAATTAGTGATTAATATAATATAAAAAAATTAGAATGACATTTAAAAAAATTATAATGTTTTATATATCAAGGATATAAGATTTTTTTTTTTTTTTTGGAAAAATAAACACACACACATAAGAGAGAGGAAAATGAGTTCTAATACAAGAGCATATAATAAACTCCACTCAAAAGTCATGGTAACTTTTAAGGGAGAGTGGTAAGTTATATTACACACAACACACTCTCTTAAGCAATGTAGAACAATTACTCATTCTTTTATTTTAGAAACAAACACACACACACACAAGGGAGAAGGAAATGAGTTCTAACACAAAGGTCTACCACAAATTTCACTCAAAAGTCATGATAACTTTTAAGAAAGGGAGGGGTAAGTTATACTACATATAATACACTCTGTAAATTTATATAAACTACTTCTTCCATTTTCTCACCTTTTTCCTCAACCAAATAAAGAAGTTTTCTATCCCTCCACTTTTTCATCTATCCAACCAAACATACATGAGGGAAAACTAAAATATTTTCTATCCCCTACTTTCCATCCTTCCAACCAAACAAAACCTAAAAGGTCAAAACCTGAACAATGCTTTGTACCTAATTTTCATATTCTTGTGATTTTCCATCTCCCCCCACCCCCCCTCCCGCGGAAATTTTCTACCTTTTCTGGAAAATGATATCAAGTTTTTTTTTTTTTTTTTAATATCAAAATGAATTTCATCTTAGAATCTTCATCATCAGAAGACTCATTAGTATCACTGCTTTTGACCTTCAGTGTCATGCTCTTGCTCTTGCTTGATTTCCCGATCGTTGTCAAACCCAACTTATAATTTTGCAGATTGCCAACCAGCTCTGTCAAAGGAATTTTGTCAATATCCTTTGATTCCTTAATCGCGGTGATCTTGGCATGAAATCTCTCGGGTAGAGATCTGAGCACTTTTCTAAAAATCTTGGGTTCGGGAATGGTTTCCCCAAGATTAAAGGCTAAGTTCACTATGTCCTTGAGTTTGGCATAGAACTCATTGAATGACTCATCCTCCCCCATCTTAATCTCTTCGAAGCTTGTAGTATGCCTCTGAAGTTTTGAATCCTTGACAGTCTTAGTTCCTTCATAGGTTGTCTAGAGGATGGTTCATACTTCCTTTGCAGTTTTAGTAGAGGATTCTTCTTGAATTCCTCATTCATGACCGCACTGAATAACACATTCAATGCCCTGCTATTGAAATTTGCTGCCTTGATCTTATCATCAGCCCAATCGACCGACACTTCCTTAGGCTTGGTCCATCCTATCTCCACATCTTGTCACACTTTTTCATCTAATGACTGCAAAAAAGCTCTCATGCATACTTTCCAGTATGCACAGTTAGTGTCATCAAATAAAGAAGGTATAATAAGAGGCTGTCCTCTATCCATGACAAGTAGGGGTCAATAGATCACACAACAAAGATTAAAACCTAATCAGAGTGTGTATGCTCTGATACCACTTAATAGGCCAAGAATGTGTTGACCCCTTGTGATGAATTAACCAATTAATTAGCCAAGTTAATTAATTAATTCAATTAGCATGCAATAAGCGTGGTAGCCCAAACAAATCACCAATTAAGTTAATATGCAGTGGAAAATAAAGTTGATACGGTGATTTGTTTTCGAATAGAAAAAACCTATACGGCCAAAACTCCATCGGGGGTGATTTTAAGGTTACCACTCTTGAGAATCCACTATTATCACAACAAGAGGTTACAAGTAAAGGAATCCCAGTACCTTATACCAACCTACTGTTGAACCCTTCCTCTAGGGGTGGCAAAATAAGCCTAAACCCATTTACCCGTCTAAACCCACCCACTCTAATTGAACCCAAACCCACCCAATTATTATTTGGGTTAAATGGGAATCAACCCAATTAGACCCAATAATTATTGGGTTTTAACTAAAAACCCATTTAACCCCATTTAACCCAAAAACAATTAACCCAAATTCAACCCATCCCTTTCCATCCAAAATAAAAATAAAAAACTCAGCCCTACCCCTCTTTCAGCCTCTCTTCTCTTCTTCCATTTTCTAGGGTTTCCAAGTTTGAAAAAAAAAATCCCATTTTCCCGAGAAACAAACAGAGAACAAAGGGACAAAGTAAGGAAAAAAAACCGGTACAACCACCACTACATGGCGGCTCCAGCTCCGCCAGGCCCGCCTCACCACCACCACAGAGGCGAGTCGAATCGAGCCGCGAAGCCCCAGCTGGACCCGTCGCTGAGCATGACGACATCGTTCCGGATTTTGTGCCACGACATGAAGGCCGAAGGGGTGATCGGGAAGTCCAGGAGCATCATCAAGTCGATTCGGCAGCACATCGACGCGTGGATCAACGTGCACGAGCTGATCCCCAGGGATGAGGAGCGAATCACCGAGATCTCTGACACGCACCGGCGCATGGATTACTATGAGAAGGGTTTTGGTGTAGAATGGGGAGAGGAGTGTAGAGATTTTTGGGTGGGAGGTTGAGTCTAGCAGTATACTTTCACTTTCACTTCTATTTCTTGGGGAGTGTTTGATTGCTGAGAAAATTGGAGTTTGAGATTTGATGAAGATTAGAGTTTGGGATTACTATGATTTTTTTTTTTTTTTTTTTTGAGATTTGATGAAATTTTCCAACCTCACTTTTTGAACTAGAGAAGGTCATTAGGCTAGGTGGAGCAGTGAGATTTAAGTTTTTCACTTTAAGGGCATTTTGGTAATTTTGATAATTGGGTAAGGTTTATCCATAATAATTTGGTTGGGTTGGGTTTGGGTTAGAAGCAAATTAGTTAAATGGGTTTTAATGAGTAAATGAGTTTTATATACCCAACTCAATTATGCCTACCCCAAACCCACCCATTTGACACCCCTACCTTCCTCCAATACTCAATTGGACTTGTTTGTAGTGACAATCTCTCCTTTTAATACACGGTTCTCAGTACGTGACTAACCACTTCGATGTGCGGATCCCAGTACGCGGCTTACACACTAACTTGAGAAAAATGTTAGCTGCAAAGTTCTTAAATTCATTAACACGATGAAGATCATAAAACTCCTTGGTTACAAAACCCGACGGCATACAAATGCAGAAACTTCTTCAAGAGAAAGATGAACTAGGGCATTTAGATGCATCAACTGTGAACTAGGGCATTTAGGTGCATTCCAGTTCACAATAAGCTTGTGAAAAACTTTTGCATTTAGGTGCATCAGATGTGATGACCCTTAAAACAATCTTTATATATGTTTAGGGTTATGAGAAAACAAAGCCCAAACATGTATACACGGATTGGAGTAAAATCCGATCTAAAAATTTGATTTTGTTAAATCTCGATAGATAAGGTATCTATTGAGTAGCTGTCGAACATCAGGCTAAATTGCCTTTTTAACCTTAATAGATGCTATCTGTCGAGCCAGCTATCGAGTTTTAAAATCTAACACTTTTTTACTTGTTTCTTGGACAGACTTGCATGACTTTAACACTTGTATTTGAAACATTATTCCTTGAAGCATTAAACACATCCTAGATCCAATTACAAGTAAAGTGCATTTTGTCAAAGGATTAACCAATTCTATATTGACATATGTTTCTAACATGATTTATATATGTTCTAACATTTTTATATATTTTTCAAAAAATATAAATTCAAACTGTACGTATATATCTTGTGGCTATTTTTTGTTTCTAGGTGAGCTAATAGTGTTTTTTCTTGAGCAATTATTCAGTATCCTAGAGCTAGAAGTAAACTATCTCTCTCTCTCTCTCATATAAACTGTACACATAATATATATATTTAAATAATTAGGATCCCATTAATTAATTCACGGTAAAACAATCATTCACATGAAACATGGGAGCATTGCTCATAGTCTCTAATCTATAGATCATAGCCTCATAGGTGAATAGCATTTCTTCATTTTCATAAAATTCAAAATTTATACATCAAGATGATCTCCCACCCCCAAAAAATAATAAAAACAATAACAATCAAGAAACAACCAACAAGCGATCAACAGATGCCTCAATTTACCGCCAAAGAGATGGACATAATTATATTCTTCCTTCGGCCAAATCAGTTGATATATACATTTAACATCATGCAAAAAGAAAAACATGTCCCAATGCTGAAAGAAAGTTTAATGAGTTGATCCACGTTATACACATTTTATCTGCATATCTCCGCCTCCACTAAAGAGAGAAATAGAATGACAGAAAGAGCAGATTAAAAAAGAAAGAAAAAAAAAAAAGGCACCTTGCCTCAAAACTCAACTCTGCTCTGATCTATAAGTCCCTCAAAAGCATAACTAAAAAACAACACAGTCCAACAACCCCCCTCTCTGACAGAACTTCCTAGGGCATTTCCTTGCTTTAAAAGGTACTACTTGCAGTCTGCAAATATTTTCAGTACTGCAGCAGGGGGAACATTTCGAAGGGCAGTTGCTAGAGCACTTAATATAAACCAAGCAAAAACAAAGAGACCTAGAAAGATTCGGCCCTCAAAACCAAACACAACCAATTTACATGGTCGAGTGGAAAGTAAAGAAGTTGAAGTCATGGTGGTGGACGCCAAGCTGCTTCAACCAGGATTCTGAAGCACTGTAAAGATGGATCATCCTTTCATAATCAGATGTATGTGGCTTTATCCAAACATCTCCTTGCAACTTGTAAGTAGCAAGCCCAAAGGGAGGAAGGGAAATTCCATCTTTGCTTTCTTCCTTGCATTCCTCTTCTACAATTCTCAAGGATTCAGGATGGCACGTACCATTTCCAATGTTGGTGTTAGTATTCTCCACTGCGTTGTCTGCAAGAGAATGCCAGAAACAAAGAAGAAACTCTTCTGAACAGTGAAATCTTGCAAAAACAAACACTTCAGGACTTATCTATGAGTTCATTACTACTATGGGCTCATATATGTCAACTCTTGATTAAAAAGAGCATTTATAGCCCCAGGGCCTCATGAGGTGGAGGTCACTAGTTTGAATCTCCCTCACTCCCTCCTCTTGAGAGTTGGGACTAGCTCTTTAGAGAGAGAGAGAGAGATAGCATGTACAAAACAACAGCCATCAAGATCTCAGTTGGGCCCCTAAAAATAATTTGTTAAACCAAAACAGTAAGATCAAACTTGGTTCAATACAAGTGAAACTCTTGGCAAATTCACAGTCCTTTTCAAGTTGAGCTCATCTACAAAACTGAAACAAGTTGGAAAATACAATATGCTACAACTAAGTCCAAGAAGAAAACGATTTAGCATCATATAGAAGAAGAAAATACCAGAACTTTTAATATGAAAATGATACACGATCAAATAAGCTACATGGTGAACCCAACCAATGTTTTGTTATAAAATGATGTCCTTTGTTGGCAAGAAGGAAAAGAGAGGAAAATTTAAGAGTAGAATCAAAATTTCTGTTAAATTGGACAGAAATTTTAGAAACTAAACTTCAATTGCCTTCATCCTAGAAATAGAATGTATTGCAGTTGAATTTGTTACTTCAGTTGAGAGAACCACCCCTCTTCCCAATTCTTTTCTCCTTTCAGAAAATGTAAAATACATATTCTCACAAAAGGTCCTGAATTAACCAAAATGATGCTCTATAAGCACAATAAAATAAAATGATAATACTCAACACAATATGCAGCCGAATGCCAAATGGCATTTCAAGCCAACCACTCATCACTCAAATGTGTCAACTTCAGCATACTTAGAAAAGTGAGACAGATATAAAACTGTCTAATGATAGGTGTATGGTACTCATCTAATATTGGTGGTATTAGTTGCATCCATCACAGTTCACACTGAAAATAATGTGAAGTTGTAAAATACAAGTTATACAAGGATGTAGAGTACAGGAAGCTAGAGATTGATTTCCAATAAACTACCTAAAAAATGCCATATCAGCATTTTGGCCTGCTGCACAGGTGGTTTTGCAAAAATTTTATCATCAAACAAGAACAACTCCCCCCCCCCCCCCCCCCAAAAAAAAAAAAAAGGATTATCTAAATGATTTTCATGTGTATCCATTTCTAAGTAAAAAGCTACAAATTATTCCTAAATTGAAAAATGGTAGTAAACAGTAACATACCTTGGAAACTTGAGGACAACGTATGGTATGTGAGGAAACATGCCGACAAGTCCTTTACATTTTCCCGATTTGGAATGTGATAAATTGGATACCTGATCAATAATAAAATATTATACAAAGAAGTTATTCTATTCAAGTAAGAAAAGAAAGTAAAGTTGATGCAGGACAAAATCAAAATGGATGCAACAATGAAATTGAAGCATATGGGGAAAAAAATGAAAAAGAGAGCATAGGAATCAGCATCTAAGCTTGCTTGGAATTGGCACCAAGCAAGGAAACAAGACCTACGGTTGGCTGAAATCAACACCATAACATTGAGAAAATTTCAATGGCAAATTTATTAATCAAGCAAGCTATAAACTGTCTCCATTGGAGTTAGACTACTAGGCTAAACCCTAATTCTAATTGACTTGAGAAAGACCAATTATGGAAAACAAAATTGTTTTTATGCTGAGCACACCAACTATAGCAATAAAACTAATTGGATGCATGAACAAGATGGAAATTCTATTGCTATCCTGGTCATGGAAATTGAAGTAAATTGCGTAATTCATTTACACCAGCCACAAAATTGACTAATCCTGATAGACGTGTTAAAAGGACAACTAATCAAACCTACCAAGCAACAGCCATCCAACTCGCTGGGGAAAGATCCACACTCTTGAGTGTCATTAGTGCCGTATAATTCTGAGCCAATTCAGTTATCTGAAAGAAATACTAAATCATAGATGCATTTTCTCAGCACTATAAAGGAAGATATACTAACACAGATGTCACTCTTAGACAGAAGCAAAGACACAGATTAACAGTGCTGAATACATAAAGTAAATACCAAAAGAGAAGTACCTTGTCCATGAGTGGCACCCTCCAGTAAGGAGAAGCCATCTCAAAATACTGTAAGTAAAGGCAGCCAAGCCTATCCCTCATTGGCCATGAACCCTCCTGGTCGAAGCTTGAATCCTCCGAAATAGCATCCCAAGTCCTGCTAGAGTTGTTGCTTAGCGACCTCGATAGGTTATCACTCCCGCTATCATCACTCCAAGAATCGCTTTCAAATTCTGCCACATCACTATCCTCTTTACGAGTCCTATAGGAGGAAAAGATGGCTAGCTCAGTATTATTGCCATGTATCATAACAAGCAAACAACTGATAAAATAGATTTGGTTGACAAAGCATGAAGTGAAATTGTTCCAATACCTGGAAGTGCCAGCTGATTTGTTAGTGTATATCTGAATGGCAGATAGATAAGGAACATAGTATTGCATAACACTTTCACTGCCATTCAACAGTACTGGGGTGCCAGCACCATATGCACTCCATTCATCATAGCAGTCCCAGAGATCTCCTAATGTGAAATATTCAATTCTCTCTTTGCCAGGTGGTTGCCAGAGGCTATTTAGATCATTAAAGCAGCTCTGGAAAAAATATGACAAGACATAAAAATCAGTGAATACAATAACTACCAAGCCTTAGTTTCAAAATTTTGGGGTAGACTATAGATCCTCAACAGACTAATGATAGTTGATCACAGGTATTAGGAGATGCCCCATCATATATTTGCAGTCGATTCATTCATAACTAAATTTTATTCTGGCAATCCTCTTCGTTTTACTGGACTTAAGAACGGCTATGAACAAAATACATAATAACACTAAACACAGAAACAATCAAGGAATACATTCAATATTCTTAAACTCATAAAATGGGATTGTATGGTAAATAAAAGTAAAATGTATAAACAGATCCATTCTTTTTTTTTTTTGAAACTAGATCAATTCTTTACTAATACTAATTATAATCTTCAAATTGAATTCAAAAGCTATTAGCGGTTACTGTCTTTATTGTTTTTTGCACTAGGTAAGTAGGGGAAGGGAGGCTGGTCAGTTTGAACTCCAGTGCCCACACCACAAGAGGTGTTGGAACCATCCCTCGATCCCCTGTTAGAGGTAGTTTACTCTTATGATGCATGTGCCACCAAAGGTATATCTTCCTCAATTTGACCTCGAAATTGGAATGAACATGTAACTTCTTCATTTTATTTTTTCCAAGAATATCAATAAGTTGCACAAGCACCCAATGGATCTTGAACTCAAAACCCATACTCCATCACACTTCAACAAGGAGATAATGTGCCATTCGAGCTAGAACTCATTACTCCTACCTTTTCTTTTTATAGGGTACATGAAATCTTGATCCATACCATCATTAAGATTTTTATCCTTTGGAACATACAACTTTCAAACAGTCTCACTCTTATAATCTTATCGCCAGGGAAATGAGTTAAGATGATTGCAAAAATAACTCCAGAAACTCCCTACGCAGCAACAGTCTCACTCTTTAAAATTTTCAGTCTTTAAAAGCAAAAAAGTTATGATAATTCCATAGTTACCATAGGGGAGGGGAGATTTGAACCCTATATATCTCTATTGGAAATATCAGGAAATGCTAGTTGAGATATATGACTCTTCTCAAAAAGTTATAAGATAGAAATCAATGTGAACTTGCACATTTTCATTTTGAGGATCACTCAGCTTTAAATACACAAAGAAGATCTTCAATAAGAGTTCAGCAGGCAACATTGATCAACACGATCAATGGATAATGAAGCCGTCATTAATTTCTTAAATTGGAACCATAATTAGTCTCTTGTACAAATATTTGGTTGAATTATCAACCTTATAAATGTAAATACAGTTAGTGGACTGACAAGAGTTTATGCTTCTTACCTATTTGTTGAAAAAACTAACAGATCTTTATAAATATCTAATTAATTATAAACAATAAACAAATAAAGATTTGACATTTTTGCATCCCAAACCCACATGGTGATGGCTATCTCCTTTCATTGCAGATGTTAACCAAGTGTGGACCATTTTTAGATATTGATATTATATGCTATTGACACATACCTTTGATAGAGCTCACATTAAAAATTGACCGCATATTTTAGAAAAGGTCAAAATACACTATTAGCCTTAAACTTTAGTCCATGATTTATTTTAGCCCCTAAAACTTAAGTGGTTACTTTTAATTCCTAACAAACTTAAAATGATTGTTTTTATATAATCCCTAATGTATTTAATGGAGTAATAACGTATTAGATTTTAGTCATTTAAGAGACTTAAACAATGGACTTAATTATTCATTTATTTTTATATAAGAAAAACCATGGACTTTTAAGCTTGACTAAAACCCCTCATGGGTTAAAATTTGGGGACCAAATAATATATAATTTACGGAAAAACAAATGTAAGTGAGTAATACTACAAGGAGCATGGTCCATTGTTCCATATGACTGATCCAATATTATTGATGCTATAAAAATAGAATGAGATTGAAAAACACCTAGAAGAATATTCGAAGGAATAATACCAAAGAAAGGGGCTGCTGCCCTTTGTCTCTTGTCGCAAGACTATCAACAGACTCATCACCATAATTGGCACTTGGATTAGATATTTGAAGAGGAAAAACAAACAAAAGCACACACACTAACACACACCCAAAAAATAAAAAGATAATAATAATAAGAAATTACATTTTTTTTTTCTTTTTCTTCTGAAAAACTAAAAAACTTAAAAAGTATTAATATAAAATTCGTAAATAAATGCATTTCATGTTTTTTTTTTAATATATATATATAAAATCACCTCTCTGAATTCCCTTTCGCGCCGAAATGATAAAATAATAATTCACGTATATCACACGTTTTTTTTTTTTTGGTTCCCATTATATATTTTCAAAACTTTCAACAAGAAATTAATCACTATTCACTTTACTAATCCTACATTAAAAAAAAAAAAAAATGATACGAAAGAAAAAAAAACAAAAGAAACGAAAAGATTGTCAGTCAGAAAACAGAGCCAAAACTATTAATAAATTGCACTTCTCGTTAATAACCAATATATATATATATATATATATATATTATATGAAAGAACCAATATATCCACACACACATAGAGAGATAAATAAAACAAATAAATAAAATTATAAAAGCCATTCTATATAGCCAATCATATTCATAGGGAAGAAAAGGAAAAATACTAAGAAAAAGAAAAAGAAAAGTACCTGAGGAAGGAGTCGAGAAGAAACAGTGGGAGTCACACATTGAAGAAAACGCTCCAGATTTGAAGACATTGATATCGATATGGGTTCTTTCAAATTTGAAAATACTCTCTCAAAAGGTAACAATAGATAATTAAAAAGAAGAAGAAGGGTGAATGAAATCAAATCCAAAACCTTGAATTATGGGAAATACCCTTTTAAGCTAGCTCTCTCTCAATCTTGTTTGTTGGCATTCCTTGTTTGCCACTTAACCCAAAAGTAGTAACCAAAATCTAAACATGGAACCCACGCATGAACAAGATATTCACTTTCCTTTTATGACTAAAACCACGTACACCACATTGTGCTCATCCAAAACCAGGCCTCGAAAAACAAACAGACTCTTTCCCTCTCTCTCTCTCTCTCTCTCTCTCTCTCTGTTTATTAATTGAAGAAGAAGTTGGGGAAGTGAAACGCTTGCTCTATTATATAATTCGTACTTAAAAGTAACTCAAAGCAGTGTGAACTGTGAGACTTTAACACTATCATTTAAAAAAACCTTTCATTCATTAAGTAAACCCATTATGAAACTGATAAGTGAGAGTGACTTTTTGAATGAGAGAGAGAGATAAGAGTGACAGTGACTTTTTGGATGAGAGAGAGAGAAGTAGAAGGTGTCGACGATGTGAACTTTCGCTTCGCCGCGTGTTTTCTGTCTCACTGTGATGCGTTTTTTCTTTGCTTTTTTGTTTCTCATTTTTCATGTCTTTGGCTTTTTCCCATTTTTATTTTTTGGTTTGTGCCTGTGGATGTGGGTTACAATTCAAATACACGTGTTCGTTTAAGTTTCATTTCCTTGCTAACAACTCATAAGTCTTGTGTCCTTTTTTGTGAAAAAAAAATTTTGGATTGATTTTCACTCACCTTTTTTTTCTTTTTTTATTATTATCTTATATATGAGCTTTTCTTTTCTGTTTGAGAAAGCCTTTGGTCGCAAATGTTGGCCATATGATGATATTCAATTAATATTCTGAAGTTCTGACTTCCGGTCAAACATTTTAACAAGGCCAACTTGCCACACCTTAGCTAAGTTGGCAACTTATTCTCGTACACAATATTTACCCTTATCCATACATCAGCATACCAATAATAATTTATCTATTTTTGACGTAATATTTAACATTACATATTTACACTTTATATTTTATCTTTTATTTTTCCATACAACATATTAAAATAATATTAACTCAAAAAACAATCCCAAAAAAAAAGGGAAAAAAAAACAACACAGCGGCCCATCTGCAAGGTAAGATCAACCTTGCTGCCACTAACCCCTACCACCACATCCTCCATAACCCAAAACAAACTCCACAAATCCTGCCATATACCCATGAGGCCATAACAAGCCCACCAAACCACAGCCACCAACGAGATAAACTGCCAACAATCACAACCATAGGTCCACAATTGCTGATATACGCTAACAAATTACAAATAAATAAAATCCCAAATCTTCCAACCACCAACAATTTTCAACCCCACTGCCACAAACAGCACCGATCCTAACCACAAAATTTATAATTTAAAAAAAAAAAAAAAAAAAAAAAAAAAAAAAAAAAACCACAACTTGGGAAGAGAAGAGATGGACCAGCAACGGTGGCATTGTGGCTGTGAGGCAAACACTGTTGGAGTAATTATTGAGTACTCCCGAAATACCATAAATATGTACTTCTCTCTCTCACATAATTGTGGGTTCCACTAATTAAATCTATGGTGAAATCCACAATTCATGTAAGAGGGGAGAGTACGCATTAATGGTACTCCCGGAATAACCATTGGGCAATAAATAATAAAATAGACATTAGACAATTATTAGAAAAATAGTTGTTGAGCAATAATGGGTAAACTAGCCGTTGGAGCTTTATGGGTTATTAGTAACCAATAACTATAGACCATTGGCACTATGATCATTCCACAAGTATAAGTGTTTGTGGTGGTGTAAGGGATAATGGTTGGGGTTCAAGTCTCCAGGAGGGAGTTTCACACATGTTAGGACATATGTGTTTCACATGTTAAGAACATATGTCATGATTTTATTTAATTGGCTTATCCTTTGATAAAACGCACTTTACTTGTAATTGGGTAGATTTAGAATGTGTTTAAATACTTCAAGAAACCATATTTTAAGATCAAGTGTTGAAACTTTCAAGTCTGTCCAAGAAAACAAGTTGAAAGTGCAGAGTTACTAAAGCTCGACAACTAGCATGTGTCGAAGTTTAAGGAAGCTATTCAGCTGGTGTGCTCGACACCTGCTCGATAGCTTCTCGATACCTCTTATTTGTCGAGATTTAAGAATTTTAGAATTCTGATTCGATTTTCTTGTGATCTGTGAATGTGTCTTTGGGTCTTCTTTTTTTCTAACCCTAGACATATAAAAAGTTTGTTTTAAGGGCCGTCAAATAGTTCACAAGTTGCATAAACATTGAACAAACTCTGTTCAAGCAAATTGTGACCGTAGACGAAATTCTTGCCCTAGTTCATCTCTTTCACTTGAAGAAGTTGTGTATGTGCACCGTAGCTTCTCAATACCTCTTATCTGTTGAGATTTAAGAATTTCAGAATTCTGATTCGATTTTCTTGTGATCCGTGAATGTGTCTTTGGGCCTTCTTTTCTTCTAACCCTAGACATATAAAAGGTTTGTTTTAAGGGCCGTCAAACAGTTCACAAGTTGCATAAGCATTGAACAAACTTTGTTCAAGCAAATTGTGACCGTAGACGAAATTCTTGCCCTAGTTCATCTCTTTCACTTGAAGAAGTTGTGTATGTGCACCGTAGGGTTTTGTAACCAAGTATCTTCTTGATCTTCATCATGTGGATGAATTGAAGAACTTTGTAGCCAATAACTTTCTTAGTTGGTGATCGAAGTCGCGTATTGGGATCCGCACAATTGGTTAGTCGCGTACTTAGGAGTCGTGCATCGAAAGGGGAACTATCATTACAGAACAAGTCCAATTGAGTATTGGGGTAAGGGTTCAACTGTAGGTTGGTAAGGTACTTGGGATTCCTTTACTTGTAACTGCTTGTTGTGATAATAGTGAAGTTTTGGGAGTGGTGACCTGAAAATCACCTGGTGGGGTTTTTGCCGTAAGGTTTTCCCCATTCGTAAACAAATCACTGTGTTATTTATTTTCCACTGCATACTTTAGTTATTGGTGATTTGTTTGTGCTACCACGCGTTTGCATGTTAATTAACTTAATTAATTCACTTGGCTAAATTAATTGGTTAATTTATCACAAGGGTTAATTTGTTTTTGGCCTATCTAGTGGTATCAAAGCAGGCACACTCTGATTAGGGTTAATATTTGCTGTGTTTGATCCGTTGACCCCTGTTTGTCATAGATAGAGGACAGTCATTAATTATACCTCATTTATTTGATGGCACTAACCATGCATACTGGAAAGTACGCATGAGAGCTTTCTTGCAGTTTTTAGATGAGAATGTGTGGCAAGCTGTCAAGATTGGATGGACTAAGCCAAAGGAAGTGCCGGCCGATTGTGATGAAGCCAAGATCAAAGCGGCAAACTTCAATAGCAGGGCATTGAATGCTTTATTTAGTGCGGTCACCAATGAGGAGTTCAAGAAGATATCTTCTACTGAAACTGCTAAGGAAGCATGGACCATCTTCTAGACAACCTATGAGGGTACAAAGGCTGTTAAGGATTCAAAACTTCAAAGGCTCACTACAAACTTTGAAGAGGTAAAGATGGAGGAGGATGAGTCATTCGATGAGTTCTATGCCAAGCTAAAGGACATAGTGAACTTAGCCTTCAATCTTGGGGAAACCATTCCTGAACCCAAAATTGTAAGGAAGGTGCTCAGATCTCTTCCCGAGAGATTCCATGCCAAGATCACGGCAATAGAGGAATCAAAGGATATTAACAAGATTCCTTTGACTGAGCTGGTTGGAAACTTGCAGACCTACGAGCTAGGATTAACAAGAATAGGCAAGTCGGGTAAAGGCAAGAGTATGGCTTTGAAGGCCAAGAGCATTGACACAGATGAGTCTTCCAACAATGAAGATTCCAAGATGAAGTCCTACATCACCAGGCAGTTCAAGAAGTTTATGAAGAATGCTAATGGAAGGGGCTTCGACAAGGACCGTAGGCAATCTAGCTCTTTTCAATTCAAGAGTTAAGACAAAAGGAAGAAGGATGATAGGGATGGTGGTCAGTACACTGTTCCCACAGGACTTAAGTGCTTTGGGTGTCAAGGCTTCGGTCACATGAAACATGAGTGTCCTACATATCTCAAAAGCATTGGAAAGAGTAAGGCACTTGCTGCTACTTTGAGCGACACCGATGTTGAGGATGATTCTGACAATGAGGATAACGGAATCTTGAATGCCTTCACTGCCACTGTTAATCCTACTAATGGGATTGTTGAAGAAGAGGAATTGGTGGAATCCAAGTTCGAAAAGATGGATGATCAAGATGACATCCATACAGCCTATGAGAAACTGTATAAGCTAACCACCAAGAAGCTCAGTGATGTGGAACTTGACCGTAAGGAGCTTTCCACAAAGTTTGATGAGGCTAATCAGACTATTAGAGTACTGAGGTTCGAGAACAATTTCTTGGCTGAGAAGACCAAGAAGCTTGAAGTGGAGCTGTTTCAAGTCAGAGCTCAATTAGAGAGGACTTCAAGCGCAAAAACTTGATGAGATGCTCAGTCTTCAGAAATCTGCTTCTGATAGAACAAGTTTAGGGTATGGTTTCTCTTCCTCTAATACTGCTTCTACTAGTACTACTGTTTTTTGTTCCTCTTAGCAATAATGTTGAAATTAAGAACAATGATGTTAAAACTGATTTAGCTAGTGAGAACTTAGACAAAGGTAAATCTATCTCAGGAGCACCCCCTAAGCAAGATAAGAAGGAAGCTAAGAACCCTAGGGCCAAAAAGGCTAACTCTCAAAAGTCTAAACAGAAGAAGCAGCATCTCTGTCATCATTGTGGAGTTGCCAATCATATTCGACCAAATTGCTATAAGTGGCTAGCCACTCAACAGAGCAACGACATGATAGCATCTGGGAACCAGAATTAGCTTCAATCATCTCTTGCCCCTCTTGGAGATATTCTCAAAGCCCTCATGTTCCTTTCGAACTTGAACGATTTTAATTCTTTCCCTTCACCGTCGGTTCAAGGGTTTGCTAGACGAAAAGGTTCTTCCAAGGTGTGGAAGGAAAAGGGCTCCAAGTGATTCTATCAGTTATCTCTTTCTCTCTTCTTGTTTTTGTGTGTACATTACTTGTGTGTTTTGCTTTCAAGTTTTGAGTTAGTCTAGTTTTTATACTTTGCTTTGTTTAACATGTTTTTTTTTTGTTATTTTTCAGTTTTTTTTTTTTTTAATTTTGTTTTTCATATAAAAATAAAATAAATAAAAATTGAAAAATCAGAAAAATACAAAAACAGTGTATGTTATGTGTACATTGGTACTTGTGTACCTTGGATGACCATTGAAATAAAGTTTTCTAAATTTTGTATCTTTTGTAGCTTAGATGAGCATCTCTATACACAACTAAGCAAGTGAGCTTTGTGGCTCTTGTTTGTGATGAGTAAGATTAAGTTATCTTTTGTACTTAACACTCGTATCACTCTTTTTGACGGGAATGACTAGAAAATCCTAAGAGAAATGCATAAATAACCATCTCACCACTGTTGCCTGCCAATCATAATATGACACTTGTATACTTTGGCATAGCAAAAGTGCAGTGTCAGTGACATTTGTGTGCTTCGGCATAGCAAAATTGGAATGTCAAATTCTTACCATCATTGAGTATTTTCTTTTCTCTCTCTTATATGCCCATGCATGATTTGCTTAAAGAAAAATATGCAAAGAAAATAAAAAGCAAAAAAATCAAAAATACTTTAAATATGATTGCAAGCGTGTATTCTAAGAGATGTGAGAGTTATAGGATGTACCTTGAAGGTGATAGTCCCCATCAAACAGTTATGATTGTGTGTGAGTTAAATTGTTTTTCTCATATCTCAAATCGTCATAACATGTATACACTTATGCAATCTTGCGATGTTTTTCACACACAACACGCAATATTCTTTGCTACTCTTGATACATGTGCAGGTACAATGTGATTTGGCCATCACAAGGTTTTACATGTATTTTTATATGCTCACTAAATTGTCTTGACTTGTTTTTGAAATATAAAATTGGTTAGACTTGTTTAGTGTGTATGTGTGTGGTTTTGAGGATCCATTTGCTTAAAATTATTGTTGAGAGATGATTTTGAGAGCTTAATATGTTGATGGATCATTGGTTGAGTTACATGTTGGATTGCATTCATGTCTGTGTTTTTCACTTCTCGAAAAACTGCTTTTAAAAGCTAGCTCGACTCCTTCTCGACACCTCCTCAATACCTTGCTATCTGTCAAGCTTCTTAAGCTTTTTCTTATCGCAATCTCGTCAGCTTCTCGACACCTGATGGATCGATCGAGATAGTTCCTACCTCCTTGATAGCTGATGGATCGATCGAGCTTCTGTTCTTGTATCTGATGGTTGTTCCTCGACACCTCCTCGATACCTATATCTGTCGAATACCAATTTCTCGACACCTTCCTCGACAGATGGCTTAACACCTCTTGACACCTCATCTGTCGAGATTTACTGAGGGTTTATTTATACTTCCTCGTGCGATCCGACCCTCATTTCTTTCAATCTCTCTCTCGATAGCTCTTTCTTTTCTCTCCCATACTACCTCATCTCACTCCAATCTTGATCCTTAAGGTTTCTTCAAGCTTTTTCAATATTTTCTTTACTTGGTAAGCTTATTATCTCTCATTCTTCATGCATTTCATGTTTTGAAACCTAGGTTTTGAGGTTTTTGAAAAATTTTGGGGTTTTTCAAAATTGATGAGTTATTGTTCAAATTTTGGGATGGATTTTCACTTAAATGAGTTTAAAATCTCATGCATTGCATCATATTTGCATTATAATAGTATTGTCATGCATTTAGATGTGTGCAAACTGTTTGTGTGCTGATAGGTTTGGATTGGGCTGAGCCCATGATGCAATTTCTTTTGCATATCACATGTTCATGTATTTCCCATTCATACGTACTCTCTTTTCAATATACTTGTTATATTTGGATTGCTTGAAACTTTTCTGATTGTCTTTCTTTCTCTCCCTCTCTTTCTGTTTACGTTAGTCATGTCTATGGCACCTAAGCGTAAATCTACTCCGGCTCGGAACCCTCTTCGTTCTGGAGCTTCTTCATCTTCTAATTCGACTCCTCTCTCTCTTCGGTTTCGTGATGATGATGCCCGCAAGGCATTCTCGGAGAACTTTTCTAGACGAGGTGTTCATTCAAAATGCCAAGTCATTTTGGTGAACTTCACCGACACTGACCTTCCCACTGTCATTCACAGTCGGGAATGGGAGTCACTGTGTGACGTCCCGGTCACTTGTCCTCTCGTGCTTATCCAGGAGTTTTACTCCAACATGCAAGAGATTGATCGTTCAATACCTCTTTTCTTCACTCACGTTTGAGGTATGTGTATTCCTGTCACACCACAACTTGTTACGGATGTGCTTTGGGTTCCTAGAATATAGTTTCCTGACTATCCCAGTTGTGAGTGTCTGTGGACTGTGTCCAAGGATGAGCTCATGGCTGCTTTCTGCAAGCGCCCTTCTGATTGGGGTGATCGTCAGTTCACACCATGTAGGCCTTTTGCTAAAGGTCCTAGATTCATAAATATGGTGATGACTTTTGTACTCCATCCGCTTTCTCACTACAACTCGATTATAAAGCCTCGTGCTTGGTTTTTGTTGCCTCTTCTTGAGCATTTTACTATAGACTTCCCTTCTCATTTCATTCTTTCTTTTATAAATGTTCATCTAGATTCGGCGTCC
Organism: Quercus lobata; assembly: GCF_001633185.2. Classification (NCBI taxonomy): domain Eukaryota; kingdom Viridiplantae; phylum Streptophyta; class Magnoliopsida; order Fagales; family Fagaceae; genus Quercus; species Quercus lobata. The sequence goes on along the minus strand of NC_044913.1, from coordinate 36,755,873 downwards.
CGTGATAAGCTCATCTTTCCTTCCGCTATCATGAGGATCTTACGCAATTTTTCTATTCCTTTTCTCTCTTCCGACCATTTTTCTGTCATGTGTGCCATAGACTACGCTACCGTTAAATGTAGCGAGGCGCAGTTTCAGTCGAGGCAGTTGGATTCAATAGCTCCTCCCTCCTGTTCAGTTCCATCCTGTTTAGCTCCATCCACATCAGTTCCCTCCTCTTCTTCGGGCAATGTGACTCTAGGAGACATCATAGTGCAGCTTCAGCGTATGGATGCTCGTCTAGATACACTCTCTACAGAGATGTATCAGATGAACGTCCGTGTTGGCCGTATTGCTCGACGGCAGGCGACTATGGGCGGATTTGCTCCCGAGGCTACTCTTTCACCACCTTTTGTTGATTCTGATTCTGATGATGATGATGGTGATGATGATGATGCTTCTGAGGTTGATGATGATGGAGATGCTAGCTCTACCGATGAAATGTCTACTTGACACTCTTACTCTTTGTCACTTGTGACAAAAAGGGGGAGTAGTTTTGGATATGAGAGCAGTCATTCTTAGGGGAAGAGTTAGTATAGGACCATTTTGTTAGGGAGAGTGTTGATATGTTTTGAGGGATGTTGTAAGGATATTATGTATCTTTTCTTTTCTTTTTTTTTATAAATACATTGTTCTTGTACATTAGGTCTTGTGACTATTTTTACACATACATTGTACTTATTCTCTTTATATGTGGATGTATGTTTCTTTCATCTACCCCTTACATGTGTTGTTTCTTTTCTCTTTTTATGCACATGTTTCTTATACGTGTATGCAATCTATTATTTTTGTTTCACACAAAGATGCCTTGATGAGTTTTATTTAAAGTGTTTCAGAAATACAGGTTGTCAAAGTCTACTTGCCATAAACTCTCCTCTTGCAAAATTTTTCAAGAGTTTGTGTTAGGATAGATTTTATTGTATTCAACAAGTGAATATGAGTTGAGTGATTTATGACTTCTCTCATATGTTAATTTGTTTGTTGTGATTTTGTCACGGATTGCCAAAGAGGGAGATTGTTAGGACATATGTGTTTCACATATTAAGAACATATGTCATGATTTTATGTAATTGACTTATCCTTTGACAAAACGCACTTTACTTATAATTGGGTAGATTTAGGATGTATTTAAATACTTCAAGAAATCATGTTTCAAGATCAAGTGTTGAAACCCTCAAGTCTGTCCAAGAAAACAAGCTGAAAGTGCAGAGTTACTAAAACTCGACAACTAGCATATGTCAAGGTTTAAGGAAGCTGTTCAGCCCGTGTGCTCGACACCTGCTCGACAGCTTCTCGACACCGCCTATCTGTCGAGATTTAAAAATTTTAGAATTTTGATATGATTTTTTGGGATCCGTAAATGTGTCTTTGGACCTTCTTTTCTCCTAACCCTAGACATATAAAAGGATTGTCTTAAGCGCCGTCAAATGGTTTACAAGTTGCATAAGCATTGAGCAAACTCTATTCAAGCAAATGGTGACTGGAGACGAAGTTCTTGTCCTAGTTCATCTCTTTCACTCGAAGAAGTTGCTGTGTATGTGCACTGTAGGGTTTTGTAACCAAACATCTTCTTGATCTTCATCGTGTGGATGAACTGAAAAATTTTGTAGCCAACAACCTTCTTAGTTGGTGATTGAAGTCACGTACTGGGATCCGCGCAATTGGTTAGTCACGTACTTAGGAGCCATGTATCGAAAGGGGAACTGTCACTATAGAACAAGTCTAATTGGGTATTGGGGAAAGGGTTCAATTGTAAGTTGGTAAGGTACTTGGGATTCCTTTACTTGTAACCGCTTGTTATGATAATAGTAGAGTTTCGGGAGTGGTGACCTGAAAATCACCCGGTGGGGTTTTTGTCGTAAGGTTTTCCCCATTTGTAAACAAATCACCGTATTATTTATTTTCCGCTGCATACTTTAGTTATTGGTGATTAGTTTGTGCTACCACGTGTTTACATGTTAATTAACTTAATTAATTCACTTTGCTAAATTAATTGTTTAATTTATCACAAGGGGTTAATTCGTTTTTGGCCTATCAACACACATATTCACTTAGATTAAACTAGAGTAGATTTTCTATCTTATATATAAAATAATAATAATAATAATAATAAGACTATTATTATCATGAATAGTCTATATATTATCATCACAACACCCTTTCCTATAACTTGTATTTTTACTCTATATTTCAAAATATACAATTCTATTATCTTTCTCTTCCACATATTTTTCTATAGTTTTATTTGTTTCAAGGAAATGCAATATTAGAAGGTTGTTCTTAAACCTCCATAAGTGGAAGTGCACTTATTACGAAGGTTAACGCTATAGTCTAATCCTAGGGGATTGTTTGGCTAAGAGAATTAATCACACTGATTTTTACTCCAAGTGGCACGAACAATCTTGAAGGACAACGCTTTCTCATCTTGATTCTATAGCATTGTGAGATCATTCTAAACTTCTTTTTATTTTATGTTTTTGCAAATTATTCAAATTATTATTTGTTGTATCAAAACTTGTTTATTCACTAAAATATTTCCAAAAATGAAAAGATAGAATGATGGGAGGTAGAGAGAAGAGAGAGTGCGAGGGGTAGATACGAAGATAGAAGGGAGAGAGTGATTTTTTATTTATTTTTAATTATTCAAAGAGGAGAGAGAGTTTAATTAAAAGTGACTAATCCTCAAAGGCCAAGAGGACAAGGAAATGGGAAGGGGAACCACAAAGCAATCAAAAGGTTGAGAAGTCGATCTCGGTATTGGTGATGTGATGAAAATGATAGACACCATCACTTGTTGTTTGGAAAACTTCACCCTAAGGTTTGAGAATTGCAACTCAGGTACCCAATCCTATAAGGATATCACCCCAAACGCACGTATCATGTGGGTGAAGAAGGGTACTCATGCATAAGCATTAGAATATGTCCATGCATCAATTCTTTCAATATGTTGAGACTTTGTTTGGTTGTTTTCTTTATGTTTTTACAGTTTTTGTTTATTTTTTCAAAAGCTTTGAATGTTTGTTCTTTTTGATCAATCTTTACTTATTTTGTGTCAAAAATCAAAAAACACATAAAAAGTAGAAAATCCAAAAAGTTTGATTGGCATTATTGTGCTTTGTCACACGCATATTTGGCCTTGTACCTCCATACAAATGGCTTTGTGCATTTACAAGCTTAGCTTGTTCTCTATGCACTTGTATCATTGTGGGAAAAATCTTGACATCTATTTGATTGTTGTAAATAGATCTTCAAACTTTTCATGAATGATTAGCCAATAGTTTTGTTGATCTTGAGACATGTATAGATTTGTGCCTATATATCTTCCCACTCCTTTATGTTTTTGCTTATAGCTCAACAAATGTCAAATCTCAAAAAGAGATGAGCTGCAAAAATTGCCACACATACTAGTATTTGACTAGGAAAAAGGGAAAGCGATTTGTAATGAAAATGCATGGTTCCCAAAAAGCCAAAGGCTTACTCTCAAAATTGAAATATCAAAAATTCAGGCATTGATCTCAAAATGAGATTTTTTGTTCTTAAATGATCAAATGTTATGTAAGAAGCCAAAAGATATGCTTCAATGTTATGTAATCAAGTTTTGTGGGAGGTCATATATATGCATATTTCTATAATTGAGATTGGTCACTCTACTTAGTACTAATTGTGTATGTCATGGTTGAATTGATCATTGAAGTTTCACATTAGACTAAGGATTATCTCACATTTGGTACCCACACATGTCTATGTTCGATGAATGCCTTATTCATTTGTGTGATTGTACTTGATTAAATGTGTTGTATATAATCACATGTTGATCAAACACAAAAATATTTTTGAGTATTTTTAGTTGTTTTTGGAAAGTGTTTTATTTTGAAAAATTCCAAAAAATCCAAAATTTTTACAACTCTGTTTTTGGCAACTCAGTCGCAGGTCATGCCAGTCACGAGCTTACTCAAAAGCTCTCGTGACTCCCTAGCGAATGAGTCCCCCAATCGCGAAAAACACTTGGTCACAAGTGGTCATTTTCACAACTTGGTCACGGGTGGAAGCTTCAGTCGCGAGCTTACACAGAAGGTTTCGCGACTCTCTCGCAAGTGGATCTACTAGTCACGAAAAAGACTTAGACAAAATTTTGAAAATTTTGTTCACGAGATTTTGGCGACTCATTTTGGCGACTTGCTAATGTGTCAGTTAAGTCGCAAAAATCGAGTGTTTTGCACAAATAGGGTTAAATCTCAGATAGATTTTAAATACTTTTTAGTTTTCCCTCGCATCACGTGCACACACCTTGTTTTGTTCGCCTTTCCCTCTCCCAAAACCTCCATTGTCACTCACAAAAACTCCATTTTCTTCATTAATCTTTCATCAATCTTCAAGAAAAGGTATGGATTTTCTCTTATTTTCAATGTATTTCAAGTTTCTAGCCCTAGTTTTCTTGGATTTTGTGTATATGTTGAGATATGGAAATATGGTTTTGTTGATGTTTTGATGAGTATGATATATGGGTTTAGTTGGTTTTGTTGGTATAATGCTTATTCTACATGTTTAGCATGTATTTCTTCATTCTTATGCATTGTTCTATGCTTTGTGTTGTGTGTGCATACCATATGATAAAATGTCTCTTAGATGTTTTTGTGTGTCTTTTTGGATTCCATTGAGTACAAAGATTGTAGGGATAATCATGTTTCCTTGATTTTGATACATCAAATGATTATGTTTTTTTTTTTTTTTTTTAACACTTTGCCCTAGTTTGCACACTTTTGCATATGATGCACACACACACATTCTTTGACATGTTGAGTGAATAATGCCATGATTTTATCATGTTTTGATGATTTAAATCTTCACATGTCATTTCTTTTTGAATTACTCTTTAAATTCCAATTTTTAGGGTTTTAATTCAAAGTTTATGTTTTGGGTACTAACTTGTTACTAATCAAATTTATTACCAGATTTTGTGCTTTGTTTTGTGGTATTTGCTACTCTGTTTTGTAGATGGCCAGAGGAAAAACCACTGCTTAACATGGTGACAAGAGGAAACACATGGATGAGACTCGGTTTTGCTCCACCCAACACTTTGAGCGATACAACCAGCACTTTGAGAGGTTTTCCAGAGAGAATTTTGAGAGAGAAACCCTAGAGAACAGCAAGATTGATTCATCCACAATCTTATATCTTTGATTCTCAAATTCCTCTACTCTTACCCTTTTTATTGACATATCCTTGAGAGGTTCATTAGCCAAATCCTTATCTTACCATACCCATATCCTTGAGAGGTTATTTAGTGCTTGGGAAGTAGTTTAGAGATGACCAATTCATTTGGTTGATGCAATGAGCTTATTGCGGGATCTGGAAAGCTAAAGAAGACAGGGTTAGGCTTAACCTTGTTGGAGCAAAAAACTTGGAGGGATTAGGTACATTGGGTAGATTAGGCTTGGAGGGTTTATTGCTATTCATGTATTCCAACTTTATTCTTTAGTAGATCATTTTACCGCTTGGAGAGCGGCGAAGAGGTTTTTTACCAAGTTCTTCGGTTTCCTCTTCGATAACACGTGCTGTTGTTATCTTTGTGTTTACATCTCTCTAACCCTTACTTTTTACCTTTAATTGCTGCTGTGTTGTGATTAATTATGGTTTAGAGTAGTTTGTTTATTTGGGTATTGCTTGTACTTATCATTCCGCACATATATTGTTTGAATATAAGCTTGTGTTGGTTATTTTGAAATTGGAGGTCTAAACATTCACTAGTGTTTTATACACCAAGTGAACTTTCAGAATCTAATTGGATTAGGACTCTTTGATTTTTACACTCAATAATTCACTTGGCTTAAAATTAAAAATTAAAAATTAAATGAGACACATGACGCAAAGTTGAGAATCTGATTAAAATCTAATTAAAATTTCTCTGAGCTTTTGCTATTAATATATATATAAATTGAAATTTGATTAAAAATTTCTTTCAGCTTTAATTATTCATTTTTTTTAAAGTTTTTTATACCAATTTTTTTAGTAACATTTAAAAAATATATATATATTTATAGTTATAAGATATTATTGTGTGTGTGTGTGTTTTTTTTTTAAACAAAAAATATTTTTAAATTACTCGGGTTAAACAAACAATGTCTTAGGCAGTCCATGCATAATCCTACTAATATTTCGTCTTTCTAGATAAAATTTTATAAATTTGGTTATCGTTACGTTTATATTATTTCACATTTTATATACTACAATATGTGCACACAAGGTTAATATAAAAAAAATAAAATAAAGATGTTTATCCCACATTGATTATGTGTGTTTAGTGTCTGCTGTTTATAACCCCAGTCTATAACTACAAAGGTTAAGCCCTTTGTAGTTGTACTCTGATTATGTAATGTATTATAAATTTGGTTTAAAACATTAATATTACTATTTTCGTGTATATTCTAATAAGTATTACTGTTTACTAAAAAAAAAGAAAAGAAAAGAAGAAGGTTAATATATATCTCACAACAATCAGTTTGTCTTTTATTCTTTGATCAAAGTATTAGACTAGCGAAAAATTGATTGTAAAATTCAAGAATTTATACATTATTTTATTTTATTTTTGAGTATTTTTATTTGTTTGTTCTATTATTTTGAAGAGTAATGCTATGAAGTATGAACGCGGCAAAAATTCATAATAACTTCATAATATTTTCAAATTAGCATACCAAAAAATTTAAAATGGAGATTGTAATAGACTAATGGATGAGTTGGCATGCTAATTTAGAAATGTTATGAAATTATTGTGACATATTATTGTATCCTTGACGTTATTCTATTTTGAAAGGACAAAGAGTTAATGTTCTAGTTTTTTTTTTTTTTTTTTTTTTTTTTATTAATTTTTTTATATACAACAAAACATGGGTCAAGTCCTTCTTAAAAAGTTACGATGACTTCTTAGTAGAATTTTGTGTAACTTTATGTTAGAACCTCATTCTGACTCTTTGTGTGAGTTTTTTTTTTTTTTTTTTTTTTTTTTTTTTTTTAAAGAGCATTAGCATCATATGTACTAAATGCTAAATTTTTAGCATTAGTACACCAAACACAAAAAAAAAAAAAAAAAAAAAATCCTTCTACATTAGATTTGCCAAATGTCAAAAAATTTAGCATGGATCTATAGTACCATTCCACTAAGAACACTAGCATTAGCTGTGCTATGCTAAATGCTATTTTGACATGCTAAAACCTACTTTTTATTTATTTATTTATTTTGCCATACAATACGCTTTACATCACATGTTCTATTTTAAAATTTTAAACACATTAAAATCATCTTAAAAACACTCCTCTAAATAAAAACGGAAAAAAGTACAAATAAGCTTTTTTTGAAAGAGAATAGTGGCGTGAGGAAGAGAAGAAAGATGTCTCATAAAGGAGATGTGACACAAGGAGAGAGAAAAAACCATTAAAAAATTTATAGCATTTTGACCAAACCATGCCATTTATAAAATATCACTGTAGCTCCATGCCATTTCTTTTGGCATTTGGCACATCTCATAAAGCAAGGATTTTGGTGTTTGGTATGCCAAATGCTAAAAATTTAGCATTTGGCACACTTGATGGCTGATGCCAATGCTCTTAGGAAAGGTATGGTATAAATGCTAAAAATATTTCCTCTTATTTTATTTTACTTTTTACTCTCCTCTAATACATCTCTCTCTCTCTCTTTCTCTCTCTCTGAGCCACATTGCCAACCTTGCCGCGTCGTCTACCATGCCATACTGTTGACCTCCTACGTAATCTAGATCTCTATAATTTAGACCTTCAGATCTCTCTCTCAATCAGGCAGTTGTGGGTGTATATGGGTTTCTAAGCTTGTTTGATTTTGGGATGGGTTTTGAGAGTTATGAATGTGGTGGGTTGTGGGGGTAGTGTGTGAATTGGTGGGTTTCGATGTGAATGTGGTGGTTTGGGTTAGTTTTAAGCAACAATGGTTATTACAATAGTTGTGGTGGTGGGTTTTTTTTATTTTGGATTATTGATGTGAGTTGTTTTGTTTTGTTTTTTGTTTTTGTTTTTTTGTTTTTGGTTTTTTTTTTTTTTTTTTGGTGGTTGTGGGTTGAATTTAATGAGTTGTGGTGGGTTGCAGAATTGTGGGCTAATTTTGGTGGATATGCTTATGGCTACTAGTGGTAGGTGGGTTGATTTTGGGTTTTGGATACGATAGTCGGTGGTGGTTGGTTGGTTGATTTTGGGTGGTGGTGGGATGGGTGGTGGTGGTGGTGGTGGGTGGTATTGTGAGTTATGTATTTTTTTATTTGATATTGTAGTTAAATTATTTTAATATGTTACATGAAAAATAAAATATGTGATGTAGAATATATTATGTTAAAATAGATAAAATAATTTTTTCATTGTATTAAAATAAGTTTTTTTTAATATATTTTTATTTTAGAATAATTGATGTTGCCGCTTAAAAATTAAAAAAAAAAAAGAGAAAAAACAAAAAAGAAAAGAAAAGAAAAGGCTATATCTTGTAGATTAAAAAAAAAAAAAAATCGTGGTTTTTAAGTATGATTAATTTGATCTGATCCTATTTCATCTGTAGACTATACTCGTCTGATATGACCCAAAGGTCTAGCGAGTAGCTATGTGACTGGCATGGCGTGGCCACCCTGTTCAGGGACGGAGCTAGGATTTAGAGTTAAGGGGGGCGGCTTTGCTTCTAACCATAGTGGCTTTGGCCTTTGGCTCTGCGATTGCTTAGTCATTGAAGTTTTTTGTTTTTTTTTTTTTTTTTTTAATAATAATTTTTGGTGTCTTTAATACATTTAGAGTAAGGACAAAATTATTTTGTTTAAAATTTTATAAAGGGTCAGGTTGTTTGTTTTATGTAAAATTGGTTGATTGGGTTTAATGTCTTTTAAATTTGCTACTTGTAATTTTTGTTGGGTTGTTTGTTTTATAAATTACTAATGTAATGAGCAGTTATTGGTAAGTGAAAAAAATGATGTAACTGATGGGCTTAGATGTAAACCAGTAAGAATTTACTAACTCAATAGTTTGTAAAACTGTTATAAAAAAGTTTGTCAATGTAGCATTACTCTTAAAAGAATCAATGATATTTTTAAGAGGACAAAATGTAATTTTATTAAATAAAATTACTAAAATTAGTATCTATATATATACTAATATTTTTTATTAAAAAAATAAGGGGGGATTGCCCCCCAAAGTCCAATAATACCTCCGTCCATGACCCGTCCATTTTATTCATCTACTAACTATTAACTACTTGTATTGATTGAGCAGATAGCTTACAGTTGGGCTCTATCTAGGACACGCTAGTATTATCTCTCTATCTCTCTCTCTCTCTCTTCATAAAAAGTAGTTCCTATATTCTGTTCCGTTTTATCTTTTCCATGTAGATGTGGCGATATGCTCTGTACAATATACAAAAAAACCAAACGACTCTATTTTTAGTTAATTGGTATTACTATCTCATACTATTTTACAAATTATTTTTCACAATTTGATATAATAAATTTAAGTGGTTGTCTATCATTTATATATGTATTAACTATTTTTTTTCTCAATTATTTATATTTTGTTACATCACAGTTCTTGAACAATTATAATAAAAAGCTATGAAATAATTTATAATTCTAAATTTTTTAATGCATTATTATTGTTCTTTTTAAAATGTTATATCTCTAACAATCTCACACTATTTTATATCATACGTAAAGTGTCAATATTTTTGAAAAATGTAGAGCCCTCAATTTAAAAGTTATAAATATTGAATGGTATGAAGTGGTGTATATCATTGATAATGAAACGATAATTTTAAAAAATGAAAAAAAGAAAGATGTCTGATTTGCTTTTTATATTATCATTATTATTATTATATAAAAGTATGTCAAATCAATGCCAATGTAAGGGAGGGAACCAAATTGGCGAATGTTAATACGGGTCGGTTCTGGTATTAAATGCCTCTACCAACATCCACCAATGTTCATTAATTGTGACAATAAAAATATGACAAATCATTTTCCCACTATTCCATCAAAAAAAAAAAAAAAAAAATATTCATCTTCCAACTAAATCTATCTCTATCTTCCTTTCTTTCAAATTAATTTGCTTCTGTCACTGCTTTGAGGATCTAAAGGGCTAAGGCAATGAGGAATGGGGATTATAAATTTATAATTTTCTACTCATTCTGAGGAAAAAAAAGAAAATATTAGCTAGAGCTTCCTCTCGTCAGTTTGTCACACAAAAAAGCAAGCTTTTCTTATGGCCGTTTTTGCATGGGTTACCTCTCTTGTCTCTTCCTGATTGGTTTTTTTTTCTTCCTTCAGTCAAATTCACAAATTACAACCCTCCCTCATTCAATTCCCATTTCTTCCTCCTTTACAACTTCACAACTTTTTGCTCAATAGCACTTCTCTCTCCATATTTCTTTCTTTCTTATATAGTCTTTCTTTATAGATAACCAGCTGTGCTTTGCCATAAATACTTGACATCCATTTAGAGCTTTCTATATTGTGTTGTAAAAACCTTTCTGGCGGGCAACTTTTGGTTTTGAAGAGATATATATATACACAACTGATCGAGTGATATAGAGAGAAGATGAGCAACTATGGAGCAAATTATGAGATGAGGGAGATAGAGGCAAACAAACCATCAGTGAATAATGGGATGGTAGCAGGGTTAAGCCCTCTGAGTGAGACTCTTTGGAGGGACAAAGCTAACACAGAGTTTGTAGGAGACGTGTCAGCGAGGCTCACTTGGAAGGATCTGACTGTGATGGTCAGTCTCAGTAATGGAGACACTCAAAAGGTTTTGGAAGGACTCACTGGTTATGCTGAACCTGGAACCCTCACTGCCCTCATGGGTCCTTCTGGTTCTGGCAAATCTACGTTGCTTGATGCTCTTTCTAGTCGTCTTGCTGCCAACGCCTTCCTTTCTGGTACCATACTCCTCAATGGTCGCAAAACAAAGCTCTCTTTCGGGACTGCAGTGAGTTTTTCTTTAGTTTCCAAGAGGAAAAAGTGTGTGTTTTCATTGTTACCTTATTGTGGTTAAAACTTAAAACCTATAGATTTGTCTTGGTTTGGCTGCTTTGTGTGGGTGTGTTTATATCATGCTTGTTATGGTTATTGATAAATTGTGGATTGATTGTTCCAAAAGTTTAAAGTTATACATTATTGATTGTTCTAAAAGATTAAGCCATTAGAGAAGGGCGAATTTAATCTAACGCCTACCAAGCAGGCTATTAATGGTGATGTTATTATGTGATGTAAACTCAGGCCTATGTGACTCAAGATGACAACTTGATTGGCACTCTAACAGTACGGGAGACGATTTCATATTCAGCTCGCCTGCGTCTCCCTGATAAGATGCCTTGGTCAGAGAAGCGTGCACTGGTTGAGAGTACCATCATAGAGATGGGTCTCCAAGATTGTGCTGACACAGTTGTAGGAAACTGGCATTTGCGTGGAATCAGTGGAGGAGAGAAACGAAGAGTCAGTATTGCTCTTGAGATCCTGATGAGACCCAGATTGCTCTTCCTGGACGAGCCAACTAGTGGACTTGATAGGTTAAACTCTAAAAGCTTTACTCTCCATGTTATTGCCAATTTTTTTTTTGGAAGTGCAGAGTGCCTCTGTTTTTAGTTTTATATATTTATATATTTTTAGAAGAGAACTAGACAATGTCAGTGTTGTCTTGTCGTCTTCTGCTTCTCTTATATATTTATATATTTTTAATTCATGTGTACTACGAATTCATTACTATTGCAAATACCACATTGTAGAATTACAATTCTGTTTTATCAATTGTTTTACCTTCTACCTTTTAGAAGTAGATAGAACCCATGTGTTTGGTATTTTCCCAAATTAATTCTTTGTTAATATTATAATTTTTGTCCCTTGAAATTTGGCATAGGTTTGAGTTTAGTCCCTGAAATTTAAGAAGTTCAGATTTTATCCCTCCATCTATTTTCTGCTTGTGTGACAAACAGATATTGAGACATCCCAATTTTGAGAGACCAAATTTAAACCAAAGCTCATATTTAAAGGATAAAATCTAACCGAACCCATAGACAGTGGGATGAGTTGTTCTTTTATTATTTTTTAATTCTAGGGACCAAATCTTAACTTTGTGAATTTGAAAGACCAAAAATTGAATTAATCACAAATTTAAGGGACCAAAAGTATTGTTCACCCATAAATTTTTTATATATAGCTAGTGTTAGATTTTATGTTGGCATTGACAATGAGAGGGAAAAGAGAGAAAAATAGAGTGGAAGCAAAATTAGAGTAGTTTGGTCCGTAGCAGAAGATCATAAATGGTTACAACTAAACTATGTTTACTTGTTCCGTTAGAATGAGCCCATTGAGAGTATATATGGAGAAAATAAACCTAGGCTAACGATAGACTAACCTTAGGACGTAGTAAAAGTTAGGCTTCCAATACAAGTATTGTTGTACTAGTAATACTACCTAGCTAAATATCTGTAAAATCCTCCTCAAAGGATACCATGAGTTTGGAAAGAAAGTGTGATCGTGTAGAAGAGTGTGATCATGCAGAATCAGATCAAATGTAGAATGGATTAAGAATGATGTGAGGTGGAATGCATGGGATAGCTATTGATAGCAGTGAACATTGACGGTTGCAATAGATGGAAGCTAGAAGATGACTACTATTGGCTAGAGCTAGGATGGTTGCACTAGTGACCTATGGATGGCTACTATGGTAGGAGAAGAATTACTTGGCTTGACTTGAGTGACAATGGCTTAAGGATGGCAAACACGAGACAAATACTAGGTGTAGTGGTGGTTAGTGACAAATGGTTGTTGGAGGATTCAGAATCTGACAATCAAAGGAGAGTGACGCCATTTTCCGGAAAGACATCATTTGAGGATAGTTTCGCAGGTGTTAAAATAAAATAGGCCAAGGACAGATTTGTGATGTGGTAAGTGAGCATGTTGGCAGCCATTGGGGAACTAAAAAGGGGTTGAGCTCAGTTATCATGTTAGAATTTATTTTGTGGGATAGAGAGTGAAACTAGAATTGACATGGTTAGATTTGATGACCTATGTCCACAATAGAAAGCATTAAGTGGCTAAATCTTTACTATGTTGAATTGCTCATTTATAACATGCTCACTTGGGGTCTATATAGAAAGATTAACCCTAGGCTAACTGTTGATTGGTGGCTTGAATAAATGCACGTGAGCGCGTCACTTGGGGTTATAGCCTTTCCTTATATGGCTAAGCTTTGGATTTCAAATTGTATTCTTTATTACTTTTTGGTGTAAGACAAGCTTTCCAAAATCGATCAAAGTACTATATATATATATATATATATATATATTAGGCCATACTTAGTTTTACGAAACACAGACAACTTTGGTCTTTTGCATAACAGATTTAGAGAATTAGAAATTCTTGTGATGAGAAAGAGCTCCTTGGGTGTATTTGGTGTATGGGTGGTATGACAGCCTTTGTGACATTTTTGTAATCAATCTATTTTCATAGTGAAACTTTCACCTCAATGTCGTGGCCTAAGGCTGAACCATGTAGATCTTTGTGTTCCTAATGTGATCGTTTCTTATATTTTTCTTTTTTCTTTTATTTGCATAAATCTACTATTATTGGCTACACTCACAACAACATCATATGAAATCTTCAGCTATTTCAAAACTAACAGTAGACTAAACCTATATTATAGTAGTACAAATTAGGCTTACAGTACAATTATTGTAGTGCTAGTAGTAAAATGAACCTTGATAGATATCCATAACAGTCAATATTGTCATCTTCTTGGCCGTTGGCTGGTATCTTTTTTATGTTCTTTGTCTATATGATGGTCTAAAATTATATTAATGTATGTAGTTTGACTTTATTTTTATAGAAAATATTATAATATCCTATATACTATCTGTCCTGTCAATTTTATTTTTCTTTTTAAGAATTTATTACCATTGTCTACAAAACTCTTGCTATATGTTTCTAAATTACTTTGGTTTTACCGCAGTGCTTCAGCTTTTTTTGTTACACAAACATTACGTAGTCTGTCAAGAGATGGGAGAACCGTCATAGCCTCAATTCACCAGCCAAGCAGTGAAGTCTTTGAACTATTTGATCAATTGTACTTGCTTTCTGGGGGCAAAACTGTTTATTTTGGCCAGGCTTCAGAAGCATACGAGGTGGGAACTCTCTCCCTTTGCATTACACACATTTGATTTTTTGTAGGAATGGAGCTCTTATGTAGGCAGGTGTTTGCAGTTCTTTGCACAAGCTGGGTTCCCCTGCCCCACTTTGAGGAACCCATCTGATCACTTCCTTAGATGCATCAATTCTGACTTTGATAAAGTTAAGGCCACTCTGAAAGGATCCATGAAACTGCGGGTATGACATTTTTCTTCTTTTGCTTTGAATTATATACATATTAGTAGCTATAAATGTTATTGTAATTCAGTCATTAGAAGTTATTACTACTCTTAGCTTGCAGTGCACACAATGCGTTAATGTGTTCACCCATGCAACACTGGTGGTGGTAGTGTAAAAGAGTAAAGATAGTGACAGCAAACAGTATAATCATGGAGGAAAAATGATTAGGTGGTACTGGTGATGGTTGCCGGTGTGGAATTGGGCATTAAGGGGGCTGGGTGGTAGAGTTTAATATAGTGTGGAGATGGGCATAGTTTGGTTGTCATCAGTGGTTATGGTGAGAATTGGAAATGCATCATAATATCTGAGCCCCTCCTCTTGGGGGTGAGGGGGTTGGTAAGGCTGCACTTTGCTTTCTACTTTTGTTCCTTTACTAACTGTGGCTTTAAATTTGGTTTCTGCTCAGTTTGAGGCAACTGATGATCCTCTAGAGAAGATTACCACAGCTGAAGCTATCCGAACACTTATTGAATATTACCATACCTCTCAGTACTACTATGCAGTGAGAGAAAAAGTTCAGGAGATATCCAAAGTTGTAAGTTGATCATTGGCAGCATGATTTTTTATGGGCATTTGTGGTAAACATTGTAATGATATTGGAATGCTATATTGAGAGCTGCAATTTTTTGCAAATGATACAGAGAGGAACTGTTCTGGATTCAGGAGGTAGTCAGGCAAGTTTCTTGATGCAAGCCTTTACCTTAACCAAGCGTTCATTTGTCAACATGTCAAGGGACTTTGGATATTACTGGCTTAGGCTTGCAATTTACATTGTAGTCACTATCTGCATCGGGACCATCTATTTGAATGTCGGGACAAGCTACACTTCAATTCTGGTACTTCTGTTTGTTCTTTTCTTTCCCTTTCACTATTTAATCTGAGTGACAGCTGCAATTACTTATATCTAAAAGTAGTGAATGGAGAAGTTGAGACAAGGATACATGAAGAAAAAGCTTGAGCTTTTTATAGAAAATTTGAGGGCGATAATCCCTCTCATATGCCACTTCTATTTGACAAGAAGTCCATGAAATGATGTGTTGAAACCAACTAATAAATAACCATAAGCATGAGGAAGCTCAAATTCAATCCTTTACTAAGATTTCTTTCTTTTTTTACTTGATATGGTGCAGGCAAGGGGTTCATGTGCATCTTTTGTGTTTGGTTTTGTAACATTCATGTCGATTGGGGGCTTTCCTTCATTTGTAGAAGATATGAAGGTTAGTTTCATAATCTTGTGGACCTATTCACATAATCCATTCACTTAGATGAAGATGGTAATGTTCTGATTTCTCTGCTGATATTCATAGGTTCTCCAAAGAGAGAGGCTGAATGGC